>NC_046358.1:80469148-80777792 GCF_004027225.2 Strigops habroptila
TATTAACAAACTGAACTGCTTAATAACGAGACTGCAGCCCCGGAGGCTGAGCTGCCTCCGGGCCCCTTGTAAGCAAATAACGCGTGTCAGGGGCGGGGGGGTACGTGTGTGGTGTGTGCGTTCCAGGGGGTTGCGGTAGTTTGGGGTGGCTGGGGCGGGAGGAGGGATGCTCTGCCCCCGGGAAGGATGCGCTGCCCCCGGGGAAGGGATGCTCCCGCTCGCTTGCCCAGGGAAGGGGTGCCGTCGAGGTGTGCAACTCTGGTGCTCCCCAGTCCCGTGGGGGTCTGGAGGCAGGGACAGTCATCCCGGCAGCGGAACCCCTCTGTGCTGTGCCTCCGGGCCGAGCAGCGGGGCTCCCCGCCGAGGCCGTGACTCCTGAGCCCGTAGGCAAGGCTGGGCTGCCCCGGGTGTGGGGACGGGTGGCGGGGCGAATGAAAATGATGGAAATCAATTTATCAGCACCGCATCTGCATATGCCGCCGGCTCCATCCCGGGGCAGGGGAGTCCGGAGCGGGGCCGGAGGTCCCGTCGAGGGGAACCCAGTAGGGCGGGCAGAGAGAGCCCGCCGCCAACGGTTCTGCGTTCTGCCGGGCTGGAGGCTGGGGCTGCCTCGTTACTGGGGACTTAGGATATTTAAAAACCTGTTAACACTTCCCCTTTCAACAGAGGACGCCCCTCGCTATTTATTATTATTATTATTTTTTCCCTTTATGGAAAGAAAGAGGAGCGCGGGTGAACACCCTCGTGTGTGTGTGTGTGCGCGCACAGGGGAAGCCGCTGATCCGTTCTGCGCCCTCCTCCTTCCGAGAGCTTGTCTCCATAATTTAATGATAATTTAAAATATTGTTTCTCTCCCACTGTTTGATAATCCCGTTCCTTTAGCTGGCTTGATGCGGACAGATTTTGAAGGCCACGCTTTTCCCTCTCACCTGCTGTTACGTTTAAAAAGAAAAGAGGTATTAACCTCGGAGGAAATAAATATTGAAACAAAAGGTTCCAGCCACAAAGCCCCCAGATCCCATCAATTCAATCCTCCTCTCTTAATTTTCCTGCCTTTTGATTTTTTTTTTCCTCCATTTTATTTTTTTCCCCTTCTTCTTCTTCTCCTCCCCACCACGTTTTCTACCTGAGCTCCTGCACTCCTTGCGGAGCCTCCTATTTATTTGTCTGTCTGGGGGTGTCCAGAACTCACTTTTAAGTCAGACTTTATTCTGTATTTTATTTGCGGGACCGATTCGATGAGGCATCAGTTTCCTAAGGAAAAAAGGAAAAAAAAAGTAAATTGCTGTATGTGGGTGTAGCTGTAATGAAAAATCAGAGCAGTTAAATCGTAAAATTTGGATTAAGAAGCTTGAATTTAATACACACACAACACATTTATTAAAGCATTAGAATAATTGAAATTTGCTGCTGGAATAGTCCAATCTGTTTAAATAATTCTATGGGTGTCTTGTTGTGATAAAAGATTATCTGGAATTCTATTAAAGGCGCAGGAGCCCGATTTCTAAATCCTATTTGGATACTTTCAATAACTATCAATAATCTCATCTCCTCAACAGCCTCCTGCCTCTCAGCTTTATCTGAAAGTTTACAGCATTTCAGGAGAATTTCATAATAAAAAAGCCGGCGTCGTAGAAAAGCGGTACCTGTCATTCATGTTCGGATTAAAAACATATTAATATGAGGGAAAAAAAGCCCATTGAAAGGTTTGCTGTTTAAGTGCCAGACTAGATGCAAGGGATAGATTGGTTTTGTATTTAAAATCTCACCTGAAGGTTATTTTTATCTATCTAAACAAATTATCCCTATCTGTTTGTGGAGTAGTTACATCAATGAATATTATGAATAAGGTATGCTCCAGCCAAATATTAATCAGAGGTTCTGCACACCTCTCTCCCCCTTCTGCTGGGCTCTCTTCAGACCCACGAATTAATGCCAGGCCCTTTTTAATCTCTCACTTCTTCCAACTTTCGGTTAATTTTATACTGTTCAATATCATTCCAGGGGCTAATTTCTTTTGTTTATGCGCGGGGTGTCTCTGTAATTGTTACCAGACACTTTTCCGGCCGGAGCCCCAGCTCCCCCTCACCTTTCACTAATCGCTGCTAATTTTCTTCATTAACTTAATTTACTCTTTCCAAGCGTTTTTGCGTGCGAAGCGGGTAAAGGCCCGCGTGGGGACGGTGTCCTCTGCACCGATTTCTCCCTTGAAGCTCAGTGTATGAGGTAACGGGGGAGAAGAGGCACCTTATCTCCGAGCCCCCCAGTTTGGGGCTGGGCCGCAGGGCCAGGGAGGCGAAAATACAGCAACTCGGGTGTTAAAAGCGATCAGCAGCGGGTTGAAACACACAGCCCTCTCTCGGGACTTTGCACAAGGCAGCTCCCCCATCCCTTTTCCTTCTCTTCTCCCTTTTTATTTGGTAGATTTTCCGATTTTCCTTTTTTTTTTTTTTTTTTTTTTTTTAGCTCTTGCTTAACTCCCCGGCCCCAGCCCTGGTTTCATTCTGGTTATTAGACAGCTACCAGTGACTGTCTGCACTCCGCGTCTTTCCTGCTAATTATCACCTTATGAAAAGTGTTTCATTAAGAAACTCTGCTTTTGATTAATTATCGACAGAATGCTGACCAGAAAGAAATGAAATTAGTCGCTGACCCCGTCTGAGTAACACTGAAAATTCATCACCTATCCTTTTAATATTGAAACGCACCGTAGAATTTTAATAGAAAATATTGTTTTTTCCAAACCTTTCAGTCTTTATTAATGCCCCTGGGCAAGAAATGATATTGCTGGCAATATAGCAGCCTTTGTTCATTTTATATTTATTAAACATAATGCACTTCATTTTCAAATATTTTACTGTTTCTTTTTAATTTCGCTCACTGTAAGTACAGAATAAACCCTTTTTAAACATTTAAGATGCTGGGGAGGGGATGTTCCTCTCCGCCCTCCCCGGGAAGCTCTATCCCATAGAGGCTGTATCCCGTGGGAAGAGCCGGGATTGCAGCTGCAGCCCCTGCCCCCGCGGGTTCCCGAGGAGGAGGAAGGGGGAGCCCAGGTCCCTCTGCACTAGGGGCTGCGTGGGGAGGTCCGGGGGAGGACACACACGCTTGCAGCTCGCCCGGGGGTCCCCTCCGCCGTGCCTGTGCTCCCTCCCTGCCCCACATCCCTCCAGGGTCTCCTCGACGGCCTGGGCCGTGCCGTCATCCCGGGGCTCCGCTCTCGGCCACCCGTGGGGGTTTGCGGGTGCGGGACCCCCCCGGGGCCCTCGGGCCTCTCCCAGCAGCTGCACCCCCCTTCCCTGGGCCGGCGGGCGCCCTCCCGCCTGTCCCCTTTTCCCAAGGAATCCGAGACCTGCGGTTAATGAGACGTGAAGTGTGAAAAACTTCCTGAGCGGGGCGGCTCTAACGACGTTCCCAGATGTGCGGCGGGGAAGAGGCGGCCCCGGCCACCGGCCTCCCCCGGGAACGGCCCCGCCAGCGCGGCCCGGGGCGGGACGAGACGGGGCGCACCGAGAGGGACGGGGTTCGTCCCGGGGCTGAGGGGGCTCCTCCGGCAGCTCTGCTCGGGGAGAAGATCCTGTGCACATCCCCACGCCTCCGTGTGGCCCCCCCGGTGCTCCTGCCTGCATCCCCGGTCCGCACCCTCGGAGCACTCCGCTCTCCACTCCGCCGGCCCCTCCGCTCCGGCGGGATCCCCCAAACTGGGAGGGGAACCCCAGTCACTACTCTCCTGATCTGAGCTGCAGAAGTTGCTTCAGAGGGGTGGGCTCCAAGGGATACCTGCCTGGGGCGGGGTGTTCCTTTCCTCCATCTCCCAGCAGCGACCATCCCTCCACCAGCTCCCCCCAAGCCAGCGGCCGCTCTTTCCCCTCTCATTCCTCTCCCCCCTTCCCCAAAACGGAGCTCCACATGCGCAGCCCTATAGATGCTCGGGCAAATAAATAAATAAACACCAGCCTCCTATTTTTATGAGCCATTTAACTCCAAAATAGACCTCCAGTATCTAGTCCCCGAGCTGGATTTCCATATCCAGTCACTCAGCCCTGCTTATCTTCATGTATGGCTGCCTCATGTTTAACACACAATTACATTTTCTCCCTCCAATTCCATTACAAATGGAATCGGGGAGGCATTGTTTGAAGAAATGTACTGCTTCAGTTCTAGTTATGTCGTACAATGCACGGAACAGTGGAAAAAAATCTAGACACCAAAGAGTCAACACACACTCACACACACACGGAGCCCGGCTCCGAGCGGAGCCCGCACCCGTATTTACCGCAAACAAACTGCTGCCCTGCAGTGGGGCCGGCCGGGAAAAAGGGGCCCGGGCAGAGATAACCAAGCGATGGGAAGTTAATTAATTGCATTAAACTATTGACTAACTACCTAGCTCGATCGTAATTCATTTAGAGAATATTAAAATCTGAGGAACAATAATAAAATTGATGCCGATTCCCAGCGGAAGGAGATGGCCAGCAAATTGGATACTTTCTTAATCTGGCGTAAATAATAACATGTCTGTTCCCACTCCCTCTCAGGCCAATTCCCCTATCATTTATTCCAAGCTCAAAAGCCTGCTTCCATAATTGATATCAGTTACTCAATGAGTGCTTCTTGCCTTTGTTCTCGTTATCCATTATAATTACAAAGTTCAGCCCGGGCGGCCGGGAAGGGGTCGGGCCGGGTCGGGAGCCGCGGCGGGGGAGGTCGAGCCCCGTTCCCTCCCGGGGACACGATCCGGAGTGGGGGGGACACGGGGCAGTGGCATTGCGGTGCTGGGGGGAGGCTCTGGGAGGGTCGGCTCAGCCCCCCCGGGAGGTGGCTCGGTGCAGCGGTAATGGGGGTCCGGGTGTGGGGGGCTCCGGGGGTCCCGCCTCACCCCCGCGGCCCTGCTCCCCGCTCCCCCCGGCCGATCCGCCGTGCTACTGACTCCGTTTGGCGCAGATATTACTATTTAGTTATTTATTCACTTATTTATTCATTTATAAAGTGTTTACTTAGCTCGGTGCAGATGTAACATCTCATTTAGAGGTTGGCCCCGGGGCAGAGAAACAATTGGTAACAGAGGAGGGGGAAAAAAATAAGAAAGAACTCGGGAGAATAAAGAAGGAGCGAGCAGGGAAGGGGAGCTGCAGTCTGCGGCGGGGGCCAGCCCGGCTCCCTCCGGTATCCTCGGGCGGGGACCGTCGGGGCAGCGCTCCCCCAGGCGAAACTGAGGCACGGGGTGCCTAGGGGAGGAAGGGTGGATGTGCCTCCCGGGAGGGTGCAGGGTGCCGGCGGGAGAAGCCGTGCCGCCGCTGCCGGTGCCCATCCCCGCCGGGCAAAGCGGCACCGCATCCCCTGCCTTCCTCTGTGCTACCTATTGGCAGCAGCCTTCCTCCCCGCGGCGCGCACAGCCTTCCGGCCTGGGCACCGGCGGAGTGCACGGACGTTGGCTTCCCCAGCGGTTGTTTTTGAGGAATCCCCTCTTCCTCCGCCGGCTCCCGAGGCAGCAGAGGCAGTGGGGGACGTACCGGAGGCGGGGCTCGAACCTGCGACCCCGAAGGGTCGGAGCCCGCAGCCGGTCCCGGGGCCGCCTCGCCGCATCCCTTCACACCGGCGCGGCCGGGCGGCAGCTGCTGATGGTTTAAACGAGGAGGCGGTTGCTTAGCAACATATAGGAGGCTCATTACAGAAGCCACAGTGATTAACAAAAAAGGGTATGAAAGTAAAATGGATTAATTATTTAATTAACTAATTGATGATCAACTTCTTTTTAATTATTCACTTAATTAAAGAAGTGTAACTACAACACTGCCCTTATCAAATGTGTTGATATACTGACAAGATTTCAAAGACAAAAAGAAGAAAGGAAAAGAAACCCCATATCTTCCCTGCTACAGGCGCCGTAAATCTGAACCAGGAGCCTCACGCAACATCTCGGGACTCCCTGCCCTGGAGTTGGGATGGTGTCCCAAAACTTTCTGGTAAGGGGCTGGGGTGAGAGCCTCCCTTGCAGAAGGAGCAGCACCATCACTACGAGTTATATCTGCTTCCTGCCACCACACTGCAGAGCATAAATTCACCCAGGCTGTGCTCTAAGGAAGAGTTATGGAGGCCTTGCTGCCTCTTAAATCCAGGTTGATCTTTTCCTCTTAACTAGACAATGGTTCAGCTGTATCTGGTCAGACCCAGAGAGAGAGTTATGGATGGCTGTGAACTTCTCAGAGCTTTTTTCCCAAGCTAAAGGGTTTGGCAAGGTCTGGAGTGAAGGACCCTTCCTAGGGGTGACCGAAGTTAAGGGGAACATGAAGGGACTGGGGACATGTCAGCCTGGCATCAGTGGTCAGATGACAAGGGTGAGCATTTGGGTGTCAAAACAACCCAGTGCTTGTGCATGTGGTGCGTGAGAGCCCTGGTTTTCCCAGGCAGGGGGTCCTGGCATGGGGGCCATGGCGAAAGAGTGCAGGGAGTCCTGCCCAGGGCAGCCCTGGCACCCACAGACCTCCCTGCCTGCTCAGAGATCCTTCTTCCCAAGTTGTGCTGGAAGACAGCAATAATATGTAAGTGATTTTGCTTTCCAAAGGATTTGTCTTCTTCATTCTGCCCAGCGAGTGTCTGGCTCTCCCTGTATTGCACTAATTTTGTTTCTGCTTTTTTTTTGAAGTAAACAGTAGGGCTTGTCGAAAACATTCACCTCTTTTGATTAATTTACCCCTAATGACAAAGATGGCTCCGCAATCAGCAGGTAAATGCAGGGAGTGAAATCTGCCTGGTTTTCCCTGTTAGCGTGGCTGATGAGAGAGAGGGGGCTGGCACCCAGCCGAGGAGAGGACGGTGCTGCGGGGACTCAATTGATTCTGTTTACTCGTCCAAGGTGTGATTGGATTTATCTTCAGTGTGAAGAAGACAAACTGATCACTTCTGCTCGGTGCAGTATTGGCAGGTCCAAGATCTGCTGAAGGAAGGAAAACTTGGGAGAGTTCGCCTTGCTTTCTTAACCCCCTTCTGAAATGTTTCTCCTCTGTGCACAGGGGCCCAGGAGCTCACCCAGAAAAACCTTGTCCCACATGGTCACCCACAGGTGATGAAGCCATTGTTACTCCACACTAGGAAGAGGGGCTGGAGGCAGCAGGGCATGGTGGGTTTGTATGGCCATGTGGAGCCCTGGGAATCTCAGCAGGAGCATTCTGTGATCACAAGGATGGGGTCACAGTGGCCACAGCACCTTCTTGATGGTATCAGGCTGGGTGCTGGGTCAGTTTCCCCAGGAGACACTGGGAAGTCACTGGAGATGTTGGAAGGTGGAAATAGGCAGGAGAAGAGCTCTCCCTTCCTCATCAAAGGAGAAAAAGCTCCCAGTGCTAGGCAGGCAGGCAGAAAGGCAGGTCAGTTGAGATGAGGCAGTATAAGGATGGGCAAGACAGTCCAATTTCTCCCTCACCAGGTCCTGTGCCTCCATCGGATTTTAAAAACATAAACCAAGCCTTCCCTTGCATTTAAATAATGTACCTAATCCCCTAACTCTCTTAATTAAGCAGAGGGAAGTTTAAATTGTTCTGGCCATCTTTGGGAGGATTATATATTTCAATCATCATTATGGTATGGCTATTTGTGATATCACAAGATAGATAGGTATATCCATTGTATAATCAGGCATACAAATTATAATCCCCCAAAAGACATTTAATAACAGTTTAAAATACTGACTGCTGGACGTAGGGCATTGGCAGATTAGAAATGAATGTTAGCAAAGGGTTCATTCAAGGACTCCAGATGCTTTATGCTACGAGACTCTGTCCTGCAGTTCTCCCTCCTGGAGTTAGGACCAGCACTGGTGAGGAGGAAAAGGCTCCCATCTTCAGTGTCCATCCCATACAGCAGCATCTTGCATGGATGCATTGCCCTGTCTGTAGATGGAGCTCAGGGTGAGCTGGATGTGCTGGGTACCAGGAATATCTCCAGTCTCCCTACCAGCTTCCATCCCTTGAGATGCTGTGAGGGTCTCATTACCTCCACTGGAAGCTGTGGATGTGCATGGGAGGGCAGGATGTGGTCTGATGCTGTCTAATTTTCTTGGAGCTGTACATGGGGGTCCCCACTGACATTAGAGGGAGCTGCTGAAGCATATCGAGAGAAGAGGAGATGCTAGGAGCGCTCACTCTCACAGCAAAACTGCTCAGGGGTGTCTCTGTAACTGTGAAATCAGGCTTTTTGAAAGCATGGATTATTGAGTGAGTAGATCTAGGCAGCTCCTTTAGGGCCATTAGTCCTCATATGCACTTGGTTATTTTACGCTGAAAACATACAGGGGAGATTATATCATTTTTAGGGGCAGGAGGTAGAAGGAGCAATTTTCCTGTTTCTTAGGAGTAAGTGAAAATAGCTGTTCAAAACCTACTAAAAGAAAAAGACACACATGTCTAAGAAATAAAATCATGTTCTGACCTGACAGCAAGAGCATTGCAGGCTGTTTTCTAACTCAGAGAATTTTGTAGGCTGGGTTTGTATGGCAAAGAACTTAAAACCTTATGCCTTAATTGGAAGGACAGGACATGATACAAAAACCTTTAAGTCCATGCCAGGGAAATGTTAGGAGTCCAAATAAATGGGCTTGGCAGGCATCATCCTTTACAGAAAGGCCAGTCCAGCTGAAAAACTGCTTTCTTATCACCCAGGCTTGGCTTCAATGTGAGGGAAATGGCCCACTCTCAGGCTCTTTATTAAGAAGGGAGACCAAATCCAATCCCTACAGCTGTGCCAAGGGTCCCAGATTTGTCCTCTCTTTCATGATGATGACTGTGAGCCTGGTTTTTGTTTTTCTGGAGGAGGACCTCACACCAGATCCTTCTCTCTGTGAGCAGGATGTCGCGTTAGCCCTGGCGTTAGAGAAATTGCTGTTTCACAGTGCTCCTTGCCCTCAGAGAGAAGGCACCAGGAGTGGAGAAACCAGGTCAATGCTTACAAGGGATCAAATGCCCCGGTGATGGGCATGTTACACACTGACCTTGCCTGCTTGGGAACAATTCAGGGCTTGTTGGTGTCAGCTAAGCTGGCTCAGATGCTGGGTTTCCTCTGCAGCCGTGCCCTCTTGCTCCCTGGCTTTAAATCACCTTCAGCTTTCCTATTTCGGTGGGCTCATCTTCCCACCTTAGGAACCTCTACATCAAAGCTGTGCTGGGGAAAACATGCCTCTAACTTCTTTAAACGATCCTAGACGTTGTGATTACAGGATCCAGCAACCACTTTTCCAGAGCTCGTGAACTTCTTGAAGAATCTCCAGGGAGTTTCTCTCTGGGGGGAACTTTCTATTTTTCTTGCTGATTTTTTAAAAGTCTGCTGATAACACGGCGTGAGGTTTTATTTATTTCATTTTTTTTTTTTTTAAGCACCAAACTCTTGATGGATGCTGGTTTGTAGGAGCTGTAAATGTAAATTGTTTTTCCTCTGGCCACTTGTGTTTTATTTGAAACGTACAAAATCTGAGTGTGTAGTTCCTGAGAGCTGGCCTAGAGAACAGCAGCACTCCCAAGTAGTTTGTCTCCTATCAAATGGCATTAATAATTTAGTCTCTAATTAAAAGTGAGGTCAAACAATGAAAAATGACTGAGCTAAACGGTTACACTGTGATGTATGAAAGTGACTGGTGGGTTTTAATGGATGGAAGGAGCCTTGTTGTTTGTTTATGTACAAAACACTTTCAGTCAAAGACTGTGGAAGTTCCGAGGAAATGTATTTAACTAAAATCTTTTACAGGTTACTGAGTCAATGTCTTGAACAGACAATTTTTTACACACCTTTTATTTCCTTCAAATTGCTCAACTACCTGTAAAACAGCTTCTCCTAATGACGAGAGGAGGAAAAAAAACCTGCTTTGATGCCTCTCGGGCTTGTTCGTCAGTTCATGTTAACACTCACAAATATCTAAGGGGATCTAAGACTTCACGGAAAAGGTATTTTGAAGGGAGCTTGGTTTTATGTTCTGGAAGATGCTCTGGGTGTCTGTTGTCAGCATGCTTGGTGGCTGCTATTGCCTGGAGTGATTTTGGGAAGCGCCTGTCGTTAGAGTGATTATTTGTCAGCAGCCTCTGCCCAGAGCTAACCCTGTACTGAGCAGCACAGCACTGCCCCAGCAGCTGCATTTCCAAATAAATAGGGAAAGACCAAGACTGAAGCCTTTGATGTGCAGGGAGGAAACCTAAGAGAAGGAGGACTGACCCTCATGGGAGCAGGTCCCAGGAATGAGGCCGGAAGGTCTGACCCTCTGTCATGGCTCTTTCCAAAACCAGGGATGCCAGAGTCTCCAGCAAGGGCCTCATCCACCAGACCAGCCTTCTGCACTGGTGGTGTGCACTTGGTACTGCACTGTTCAAGGGAAATGGTGCAACATCATGTTAGTGGGACGGACCTGACTCATGGAAATGGGGGAAAGCTTCTCACCACAGGCACAAATGCATCATTTAGTAGGTCCTCTGTGTCATTGAGGTGGAAGACTTCTATTTCTGACCACTAAGGTCCTTGGATGGCAGGACCATAGAAATGTATGTGATTGTATGTCTGGGATGCTCCACTGGGGACCTTGGCTGCCATTCACAGGGCTCCAGGGTTAAGGCATTGGCTCCCATGCAGACCTGCTCTTAGGGTTGTGCAGATGCCTTTACAAGAAGGCTAAGTAGAGGGTGACAATTCATTTTGATTATGATAGGCAAAACCAGGATCTTCCATTACAGATCTGGACCCAGAGGTGCTATGTGCTGTCCAAGCACAACAGTAGAAAAGCTTCTGCTCTTTGAGGCCATAGCTGGAGGTAGGAATAAGTTCAGACCCAAGAAGCCCACATTTCTTTACATTACTGTTGTAACCAAAGAAAAGAAAATGGAAGTCCTCACTCCTAAATATTTACCCTTTATTTATTTACAATTTTAGCTGACAATCTTTATGTACAAAAGACAGAAAGTTGGAGTTTTACACCTATTTCATTTAACACCACTTAACTCCTGGCATTGGCCCAACATGTCTCCATTAAGTGGAGACTTTGCAAAAATTGTCCCAATTAAGCAGCAGCATTGCGATTTGCTGTTGTTAGGCTAAACTGGTTCCCTGGGAGATGTCCTAATGAGGTATCCATCTTGATTAAGTGCAGACCCATGAAGTGCTTCCCAATTAAAGGACAGACTATGCATGTATATTACCCAAAATGTAATAAAACCCCAGTTATTGGTGGTATCGCCTCTGGGACTCACTCCCCCATGGACAATGGCACGGAAGCATGCTGACCAGGCCAGTCATGGACTGCCAACACCAGCTTTTGTATCTAGGTCTCCACATTTAGAGTAACTTTAGAGGAAGGTCCAGTAGGTGAGAGCCCAGTCAGATGCACGTGTCATTCCTATGTATCCATACAGCTTTTCTACCACAGATTGGTTGTGGGCTTACACTGGGTTCTTGCCAAAATCCCCCGATCTCTTTGTGTTTCAGGCCACGTTTCTGAAATGGGGAGGAAAGCACTGGAGCTGAGGAGATAAGAGTACTACTGGTAGGAACGATTCAGATACCATTTTTGTATATGGGTGTATGGCCACGGTGGCACATGGGCAGACAGACTGGAAAGGGGAAGATGCACCTTCCCTTGCTCCATCTCCCTGCTGTAGCTACAGGCTGCTACTGTGATGCCCAACAGGAGGGCAGGAGGGCCCTGCAATGGGAAATTCCCACTGGTTGTAAGGAAAAAAAACAAACCCCAAACAACAGCAGAACAAAACCAAAACAACCAACCCTTTCCCATGAGAAGAAAATGAGACAGCATCCCATAGAGGCTGTGGGCTTTTCGTATTTGGTGTTTAAGAAGCCTTGTCTAGGTTTGAAGTTAATCTTGCTTAGGACAGGAGGTTTGATCAAGTGCTTCCATAAGTCCCTGCCAACACAGCGCTCTTGGTGAAGCCATGCTTGCAGGGCTGGGGTTAACGTGGGCTGTGGGGCTCCACCAACAGCCCAACAGCCCCAGTCCTCCAAGGCTGCACCAAGGCTGCACCCAGTCAATTCAGAAACCACCAGATCTGCCCAAGGTGGTCACAGGACTTGGTGGGATGTGAATTAGGAGGCGTGGGGGGGAAGGGCATTGCTGTAAAACCCTGGCTGGGGTTTGGAGAAGAGAGAAGCCATGTGAGAATGAGTTTCCTCCCTAAGAAGTAACAGCCTTCCTTCTTTCCTTCCAATAACTTTCACTTTAGTTTAAACCAACAAATGTCCATTTGTCAAGTGTTAATATTCACCCAATGTCCAGAGGACATACCTTGAAAGTTATTTATAACAGGATTTTTTTTTTTCTTCCAAGGAAACAATGTTCTCATTCCATATTTCTTCTGTGCTACAGAATTACCCATCAACTGTTTTGGAGTAATTTTAAATACAATTATAAAGAATGTGATTAGGACAAATGCAATAGAAGTTAAACCTAATCAATTCCTCAGTGCTGCCCGGTGGTTTACATTTTAGTATCATTTAAGGGGATTTGCGCCAACCTTTTGTAGTAGATTAAAGGCAGATATTTTGTTTGTTACAATCAAACCTATGATTTCAGTTTTATAAATTTTTAAAATATTAATTATAGTTGGAAAAGTACACGGAGGTGAATACATTAACGAGTTTCCTGCTTAGATAGCAACTATTTGGTGTTTGGCATTAGATTAGCAAAGAGCAGGTTGGGAATTTTAATCCACCTTGTTAAGTTATTAAATTTCCTTTATTTACAGACAGCTCTCACTTCCATTAACATTGTAACAGGTGCTCATTAACAATTTATCATTTGCAAGGCAGGAACAAAAAGAGCTTTTGCCACCAAGTTTTCTCTTCTGAGTGTCTCAATTACACGATGTAGCAGAGCTAAACCAACTCTAAATATTGTTCTACAACAACACTCAAAACTTGGGCCCATGTGGAGAAATCAGTAATCTTTGAGTATTTCACTGCTGGTAGTTTCACTCTGTGTTGTTACATAAAAAAAGCTTTGTTTTAAAATGAGTTTTTCAAAGGGGGAGAGGGGTATTTTCACTCTAAAATGTCTTCTACATTGAAAGTATTTGGGTTCGTGGAAGCATGGACCCGTTACTGCATCCCCCTTATTCACAACTTAAGTGAAGACTAATAGAATTTTAATATGATCTGTAATCACACTAAAAACTGTAGTTCAAAATTCCTGAGCATCACTTCAGTGCTATTGAATAGCCCTGGATCTAATTAGCATAATCATTTGCAGAGCCCTTGGAGTCCTATTTTCACAACCTTTTTACATTCTGAAAACAGGGGGTTTATAGTTTCTTTTCATTTTTTGGCATAAGAGAAGGACACGGCACGATTTCCTTCTCCCTCCCGTCTCCCTGCTCCCTCCTCCTTCCCCTCTGCTCCTCCTCAGGCTGCTTGTGCTGCACGTACCATCCCCAGCAGGCACTTATGGGCCCATGGAGAAAACCTTGGCTTGGCTGCAATGCCCCAAGGCCCTGGGGACAGCTGGAGGCACTGGAAGCTTTTCTCTTTCTCCTAAAAATAATATGCTTGATGTCCTCATCACTCTTTTTAATGCTGCCTTTTTCTTTTGGAAAGAGGTGAGCCTCCCACAGCTCTTTCAGTGTGGCCGCCTCTTCCCCATCCCTGTATCTTCAGGAACTGCTCTTCTCTCGGCAGCCAAGGGCTCGCTCTCACAAGGTGGTTTGTTCTGGCAAGGCATCTGAATAGCTGTGGCCTTGGCACCGCTCTTTATTTTGCAGGATAGAGCCCTCATTTGAGCCTCTGTAATTTGCAACACTTCCAGCAATGCTGGTACATTTGTGATGATCCATAACACATGGGTGATATAGAAGCATTCCTCAGGCTTCCAGCTCTTGCTACACCTAGGAATTCAAAGCCCTGCCTGGGATTACTTTTTCCAGTGTTATTTGAATTGTCATCCAGGTTTGGTGCATAACTCAGGCTGCATGAAACTCCTGCAGGATCATGTTTTATTCCACGTAAAATAGCTTTGATGTTCTTAGAGCACATAGTGTGCTCCAGGATGGCTCTTACCTTGACTGATGCTAACTGTGTGTGTGATGAAAATAACTTTAATGCCCCACTGGATATATTTTTATTCAGTTTAGGTAAGAAAAGATTATGGGGCCCTTACAAGCCTTAAGCAGATCCAGTTACTGCTGCTCACTGTCCACTTCATCACTGTTGCTTATGCACTCTCCTAAGGTGTGGTTAGGGGAGATGTTTCGTTACAGCTGGTTCACAGTTCATCTCAGGTTGACAAATGAGCACCCTAACCCCCTTCATTGTCATATCTTCTTCATTTCAAATAGTTTACACCAGAACTGGGTGATCTCAGTAGCCTCATTTTTCCTGCCAAGGGTCCTTCTATGAAGCTTATCTTCAAGAACAAGTGGCAAGAAAAATCACCCCTGGAAAACCCAGTGCCACCAGGTTGATCTGTGAGCAGTCGCGTATAGTCACGAATATGATCGAACTCTTTGGCTTCTCCTTCAAAATACATTTTGTGTGTGTCTGGTGATCTTGGTTTTAATGTTCATTTTGCCACTGGCAGTTTGTCTTCTCACTGATGCCTGGTGACTGGTTTTCAGTGTATTTCTGGGCTGTCAGTTTATTCCAAGCTGCAAAGTGATTCTCCCTCTGTAATTTGAGGACTTCTATGGATTGAACATCAAAGAAGTCTCTGAGTCTTGCTCTGTCTCTCAAGACTGACTCCTGCAATTAGAGTTTTCCTAAATCCTTTTTGTAATTTATCATTGCTTTCACAAATCCAAACCACAAAGTGCTGGATTCCTGATCTGTTTTATTTCCTTGCCTGTCGTGGCTGGTGTCAGGGTTTGGGACAGTTGTTTCTGGCTTTAGTATGGGCTGATTGCTTTCTTCCACATTTGGATTAACATGGTAGTGATTAGAAGAACAGGGTGTGAGAGGTCAGTCTGGGGTAGGTATATCTTGAAGGATATTTGCTTTGAAAGACCTAAACCTGCACCCTGGTTCTGCTTGTCTTCAGGATGCTTATGAGGTAGGTAGACATTTTAATGCTGTCTCAGCAAATCTGCATGCCTCATGTTGAACAAAGACCAGAAATGTGAAGAAAGGCCAAGTCCTGGTAGCTTTTTCCTGATCCTGAGTGGGGTTATGTGTAGGCAGTGTCCCTAGCCCTAATCTATGGTATAAGTGAGGCATCCCAGTAGGATCTTCAGCTAGCATTGGTGTATGGATGTCACTTATGCTCTGGCTTGATAGATTTGTCCTGCTGGGTTTGTTGGGTGTGGTAATGCCATGCTACAGGCTTAGCCTTGCCTGTGCTTCCTCCATGCCTTCCTCACCCCCACCTGCCTGCACCTGCAGCACTGGAATCCCTCACCTGTGTATGGATCCTGTGCCACAGGACAGTAAATCTGCAAGAGCACTTTATTTTAATAGACATATAAAATTAATGCTTAGAAATGATTATAAAAAAGGACACAGGCAGAATACTTCCCTGCTTCTGCTGCTATTCTCTTCTACTACCCATTTTGTAGAAGCTTTTGAATTGCTTCATTCTAACAAAAATCTTTCCACAGCAAAGATGTCCTTGATTGTGCTATTTTAGAAAGTAATTTTCCCCACCCCTGAAAGTTTTTATCTACAGCGTTTTATATTCTCTCACTGATTTAAATAGCCTGGTCTCTCTCTCTCTCTCTCTCAAGTAAAATAGACAGTGCCTTTATTTATCCTGTTGGTACTTTAAACTACAATAAGATAAATGGGCACAATTATAGATGTGTACCAGAATAGGAACATGTGTTCTAGCATATGTGATACTAACCTAAGCAGACATCTAAATGTACTTCTCAGATAACAAACATTACAGACGCACATATTTATTAAACTCAGCAACAGCCTTTGCCATCCTTTTTAGCTACTTTTAAACAGCTGGTGAACTGTCAAAACCACGTTAAATATTTTAACAAACAAGTTAAATATTTTTAGTTGTTTCTGTGGTGGTAGTAACAATTCAGGGTGGAATAATACAACTGCATTTGTAAAATGCTCAAGGAAGAGCAGAGGATGATTTTATTTGGGTATAAGTTTCAAGCAGACTATTTTTAAATGCGTAGGCTCAGCTCTGCACCGTGGGACCCAGGGAGCCACACCAGGCACCACATCATCTTCGCTGGCTTTGAGGCCCTGTGATTTGCAGTAGGGAAGACTGCTCGGGCTCCCTCCCATGGGATTTATTGCAGGTTAACACAGTGGATTAGATCATGGAAAGCTGGTAAATGTTTATTTATGGTGCCTGGGTGTTTATGATGCTCTTCTGCTCTGCTCCCGAGTTCCCTCTCAATAGACATGGTCCCGCAAGCCCGGAGAACGTCACACGTGTGACTTCAGCTGTTCAGACGTGTGTGGTAGCGGGGCCTTTTGGTGCTGCAAGGTAGGCTGGAAGCTCCCAATAGCAACGATTTATATCACTAAAAGTCAGAAAGGATTTGCAAACCATCCGTTCTATTGCTATTTAAGTGCAACAGAGAAAATCCACAGTGAAAAGGCACAGGGCAAGAGCCTTTTTATTTTTAATATACATAAAAAAGGTGAGTATTATAACATGTGAGCAGGAGATAATGACAGGTGAATAAAAAGAAAGACAGCGACATATCTAGCAAAGTGTCAGATTGATAAATAAATGAACAAAGACAGGAGAATAAAAGGCTGTTATGAAATACATCAAATCTGATGTGATATGGATCGTGTTGTGGGAAGTTCAGTCTTCCTTTGCCGAGACAGGAGTCAAGGACAAACAGTTTGTCTGCGATTACGAGCTGTCCAGGCTAGTGAAATAAATACACCTAGAAGACGGCTCCATCCTTCCCTCTGCCTGGCTTTCATCACAGTGAGTACCTGGGAAGTTAACGTGACACAATTTATATTGGGTGGCGTTTCCTATGCAGAATTATTACAAACTGCTTCTGAGTGGATTATGGGCTTTCATGCAAAACTAAGAAATAAAGAAAGCACGGTTCAGGCTGCATCCTCACATCTAGGGCAGAGGAAGCAGAGCTGAAAGCCAGATGAGCGGGATCATATTTTGCTATATAGGAGGAATGATTGATTAAGCAGAAAGTGGGTGGTTTGGGGAGGAGCATTGCTGTCTTGCTGGAGAGAGCAGGAGAAACAAGCCATGGAGATGTGATGGATCTTGAAAATGAATCTCAGCATCACAAAGCAGCTCATTAGAGAGCTGTGGATGCCCAGGAGATATGGGCACTACCAGGCAGCAGCACCTGCTTCATCACGCTGACCAAAGCTAGCACAGAGACAGCAGGGGTGGGAGAGGGACAGGGAGTTCCATGGGTAGCAATGACGTCTCAAGGAAAAGTATATTGGAAGATGGTGATGGAGTCTATCAACAGGTCAAACACTCTGCTGTAAACTGGGGAACCAGTTTGGAAAGACCAGGCTCGAGTCTTGATCTTCCTCCCATGGAGAAAGCAATCATCTCAGGAGGTTAGCACGGGTCAGTCCAAGCGGGGGACAGCCTGGGGCATCTGCTTCCCAGCTGGGACATAAACCTGGTAGAACTCACCAGAGAGGCAACAGCAGAGAAAAAATCCACCTAGGGATGTGCAATACTGCAATATTGAAGTGATCGAGGGTGACAGAGCTACCTGGAGAAGCAGGAATGAAGAATATCAAGGGGGACAGGAACAAAAACAGTCTTTAAGCGAGCCATGGCAGGGGCTATGTTTACAGATGAAGATGGGCAGCTGTCCTAGTGGGAATGTCTGTGAGCAAAGCCACTCCCCAGGGTATGCAGAGGAGAATGGCTGAGCAAACAGGAAAAGACATTTTTGATACAGTGCTTTTTGATGTCAAGCTGAACTTTTCCATAACATTGGGAATAATGAATTTATAGGAAACGGTCCAGGCAGAACTTGGTGCGAGACTTCTGAAGAACCACTCACAGGACAGCAGCAACCGCCTCAGCAGTGATGGAAGCATATCCTAGGCAAACTCAGAAAGGCTGCAAGCTTAAAAGGCTTGGCAGGAGCTGTGGACAAGGAAGTTTTAAATTTTCCAAACCTGGTTTCAAAGGAGGATTTTCCTGTTTTGAACCAGACCTGCAGTATCATAACCCAGTAGAGCTGTGTTAATTGTATTAGGGCTCCATCAATCAGCATTACTAAAATTCTTGTCTCTCTATTTTTTTCTGGTTAAAAGGAAGACTTATAACACATGCTGGCAGTGTTGCAAACATGAATCTGATTTGCCCAGTGCTTCTGGCAACAGGATTCCCGTTCCTAGCTCAGAGTCCCAGGTCCAAGGAGGAGGTTTCGTTAGGAGACTCAATAGAAAAGAGTTTCTTTGTCTCTGTCAGCTCTACTTGCTAGCAATCACCGGGCAAGCAGCCTTCTCTCTTAGAATTGCTTTCTGTGTCAAACACCTCATCATTAGAAAGCAAGGCTTGAATGTTATTCTTTAAGCCTTAGATCAACTGTGGAAGCTGAGATGTAATGGAAAAACCTGACGCTGGAAATTCTTGAGTCGTTATCACAATTTATACTTAAAAGAGCTCCAGTTTTATAGCAAAAAGAAAAAAAATCCATTCATTCTAATCATTGCAAAGCTTATTAAAAGGTTTCGAATATTATTTATTGCCATTTTGTACCAGTTCTAATTCACTCATTAATTCTATTCATCTTGAAACTAATTTTAAAGTTTCAAAATTTACCATAGCATTTTGAAAAGTTAAAGTAACTTTCAAGGCGAATAGAATTAATGTTTTCTTTCCCTCCTTACAAACTGGTTTCACCTTCAAATACAAACCATGACTGTACCGTGCTAATAGCTGCAAATGTATTCTCTGTTTAAGGTTTCAAAAACCATTACTTGACAGCTGATGTGGAACATAATTTTGCCAATACCAGGCTTGTTTTCAATGAGAGATGGTGCAGTCCCCTCCCAGAGCTGCAGCTTTCGATGCTTTCTCCAAATACATTTCTACAGCTGAGGATGTGGGATTAAGCTTTTTTTCCCCCCTGCTTCCTCCTGTATATTTTCTATTTGCTCTATTTTCCCTCTGACCAAAGACTATTACAGGTCTGTGGAGTCTGACATCGCTATTATAAATTTTGAGCATTTTCTGTGTGGGGAACATCTGGTTCCTAAGAAAAAGAAGTGTTATTTTTCTGATGGCTGCTGGAGAATGTCAGTGTTTAATCCACCTGTGAAGGCTGCTTATTTTTTAGACTTCATACCAACACACAGGAGGTGGATGCTTCCTGGATGCCATGGCATAGCTGTGGCCTCAGCTTTGCCAGAACTGGCCTTAACTTCCTAGAATCTTCAGGTTACAAAAAGTTTCTCTCTTCCTTGCCAAGTTTCTTCAGGACCTGAAGGAGAGGCATGGTTCTTGCTTTCACTGAGTGATCCCAAATTCCTTCCTGAAACAGGGAAAACCTTGACAGAAAAAGAACCCATTGGAAACTTTGTGAACAGAGTGTTTTCAGGTTCAGTGGGCAGCCTGTTGGGGCAGACCAAGCTGGGGCAGAGCTGTGGTGAAGGTAACACCTTCTCACACTGAAGGCTTGCTGTTGTTTGTGGAGTGATTGCTTTCATCTGAAGATGCTAAAGGTCCTACATATGAACCCAGCATTCTGATAAACATCACGCTACCTTTCTTCTGGCAGTGAGATTATTTGCAATAAGAGTTTCTGGAGCTGTGGGTGCTTTGTTTTTATGTTCTAAAGTGATGATGTGTCTGTAGCAAAAAGGCAGCAAAAGCTTATTTCCGAGCAGCTTCAGGTGTGTACACGAGTGGTCTGAGATGTATCAGTTACTTGGAAAGGTCTACTGGTGAAACATAGCTGAGAAACTGTTCTCATTTTGGATTTTGTAAGGTCATCACTGTGTTCAAGCTTGGCTCTCATCCTTTGCTATAGCTGCAGAGTGAAGAGGGGACATACATTGTGAATGCAGAACTGGAGAAAGGTCTTTGGTGGGTGCATTTATCATTTGAAACCAAGAGATGGGTTGTTTTTTTTTTTGAAAGTGATTTTGAATTTGCACAGAACCCTTCTAGTTTTCTAAAGGTTGACACTGGGGAAGGTTCCCTTGGATAGTTTAGGCCAACTGGAAATGACAAGGAGATCCCTTTGCTATCTGTAAATCACAAAGGTCGGGATAGATTTGGCCAAGCTTCCTCTCACAGCCTAGGAAACACTCCTAGTCTTGGTGGGAAGACAGGAAGAGAACCTGAGAGGTTCACCTGGAAAAGAGTGCAATTAGAATATTCAGGACAAACATGGATAGGGTTCTTCAACATCCAAACCCTCCAGAAACTTGAGACACGCTTGCCCATAACTGGAAAGCAAGGCGATGCATCTTGTGCAAGGGTCTGCATCTGGTAAGTGAAGAAGTATCCTGGAAGATCTGCCTCTGCAAAAGGTCCCCTGGGCTCCTTTTGCAGTGTAGTGGCCACTTCTGCCATGGGTATAATGCGTGTAGTTTGCTGACTGAAACTTCTTCCTGCAGGGAACAGGGACAAACCCTCTTTCTCCTCGTGGTGCTGGCCTGTTGGAGTGCTCGAAATGCATTGCAGCAAAGCATAGCTCTTTTTTATGCTTGTGGTCACTTGCCTCAATTTTATATGTGGCAAGTCTGGCAGTGTGGGGTATAGTGCGGGGGGCCCACAGTGGTGTCAGAGAAGGTGTCTGAGTGAAGCTTTAATGGCTTGTCTGGATTTATTTCCTGGCTGGAACGTTTCCACCAGCTTCCTCTGGCTGTGCCTGAGGCTCCAGCTTGTGGTTTCCTTATTTTTTTCCCCCTGAAGATTACCATCTTCACTTGGAGAAAGGCGAGAGCTCAGGGAAGGATGCTGCTTTTGTGCTTTCTGCACATTGGGGATGAAAGTTCCTGCTGTTCCTTTCTACTCTGTCTGCAGACCTTCTCCAGTAGAGAAGCGGATGGGGCAGATTGCCTTTAGCACCAAGCTGAAGTGGATCCCACTCGGCAGCTGCTACAGAAAGGGAAATACAGGTCTAATGCAGGAGAGCACACCTGAGCAGCTGAATCTTGCTGGCACAAAGACATGGGCTGGGAAGATGTGGCAGAAGGGCTTCAGCAGGATAGAGGCACCAGGCTGGTATTTCAGCTCCCTGGTGAGTTTCCACTGCACGTGCAGCCTGTGATTACGATCAGGAGTTCAGGTAGAAAATGAACTTTTTGTATCTCAAATGGGGCTCAGCCTCAAGTCTGAAAAAGATGCAACCTAGCTAAGGGGATAAAGACTTCCTCCCTGTGCCAAGTTTTTCTGTAGCTGATGGCTATGCTGACTTGCCTGGTTTTCCCCTGCCCAGCTGCCTTGCACAGCACTGCAGCAGGCACGGAAGCAAGCAGCCATGAAGAGGGTTGGTGTCACCTCTCCTGACTTTTGTAAGTCTAAATCTTGGTGTCATGCTCAAAGGTCTGCTTCCACCCTAAAAGCTTCTGTTGCAAAACTGATTTTAAGCGCTGTTTGCAATGGGGGAGCAGGAACTGGCAGCCTTGGTAGCAGAGATGCTGCTGAATTGAGAAGTGTGTCTTCAGCTTTATGCCTGATTGCGAAGTTTGAAAAAAAGCATAAAAAGGGATTATGATGCTGTTTGTCATGCCAAAAACTGCAAACGGCAATTCAGACACAAAGAAAGCTGTTGTCACATGTGGCAGTATAAGGAGACTGGCCAGAGAAAGGAAGCACTGTGTTCGAAGTAACCCAGGGAAGAGCCTTAGAGTGACTCTCGGGTGTCTGCCAGGTCAAGAAAAGCCACCAACTGACTTCCAGAGGCCTTGGATGAGGTCCAGAGTTAAATCAGTGTCTCATCCCTAAGCTGCTGGGTGGCTGAGGGGGGCTTTACGGTATGGGATAGCCTTTACTGTTTAAAGTGTTGGCATTGAGTAGTAAATGTAGTTTAGAGGATGATGGGCTTCCTATTCCAGTTTCTTATTTCAATTACAAACACTGGCTTAATATAACCATTACCAAACTGAAGCCTTTAAAATTCAAGGCGGAAAAGTTTCCTAAAGTGAATGAATTGATCTGCCACTCATACAGACTGACTGTCCAACATATCAGTTTGAAGCCAAAAGGCAGGATAACTTGAACCTCCAGATTTGTATCTCTAAATGCACGATAAGAACAACTGCCTAATTCCTTTTAAGAAGCAGCAATAGAAAATAAGACTTTTGGTAAGAAGTCACTGGGAGTTACTTGGATTGTATTGCAGGAAAGTGGGATTGAGAAGGCAGAAACTTAGGGTTTTGGAGACAGAGCTGGTAGATAAACTCATATGGATTTGTGCTTCTTTCTGTTTAAGAAATGTGGCCCTTATCATGGCACTGGTTTTTAAGCAAAGCTCTAAATTGATTTCAGAGGGGTATCCTGCCCAAAAATCAATGGCAGGAGATGCCCCGTGTATTTACCTACTCTGATTTGGTTATTGATTTTTAATAACTTTACAGATACTAACAAGGCAAAATGCCACAAAAAGTGGTTCTGCAAGTTTAAGTTAGGAATTCCCTGGGAAAGAGAGAATTTTGCAGTAACCACCCTCCAAAATGCTAACTGTTCTGCTTTCCAGGTGAACAGGTACCTATTTTCCCCCCCTGAGTGATCACCTTTCCATCAGGAAATTGGGAACGGGAGGGGTGCAGGGCAGGCTGATTCTGCAAAGCTGTCTGCTAAAGCCTTGATTACTGTTATCTAGCAAAGAAGCAGTCCAGTTTAAGCTGCTAAGGTTTCTGATAGCAGTAACAGGTTATAATGAAGGAAGGCAGAGGGAAGCGTGAATGAGGGACTATAGACTCTGGTAAAGAGCGGATTACACTGAAGGTACATTCCAGGAAAGAGACTGCATATTTCAGAGCAAGGCAGCAAATGGGCTTAAAAATAATCTGAGTTTCTTTTTTCCCCCTCTTCCTCCCAATCCAACAAAGATAGAGAGTGTAAGATGCTTGTGGAGGGCAGGTCAGCACATCAAACAGGCTCTGCTTGCACTGCTGGGAGCACTGAAGGAAGGATCCTGCCTGCCTGGGGCAAGTCAGCAAGATTAAAATGCGTGCTCTTACTAAGCTGGTCCTGGTGGTGTGAGGGTGGTTGTGTATAGGCCCAGCACCTCTTCCAGACACATGATCATTCACCTGCTCCTTGGCCTCACTGCATTTTCTGGTTGCAGCAAACGTTGTCTTAGCAGTCCTCTGGTCATTGCATGACCCTAAATAAGCCAAAGGAAGATGTTTTGGATACCCTTCTCCTTTTCAGGGTTTGCTGAAAACTTGCTGTGAGGTAAAGCTAAAGCTGAGGTTTTTAATGTAGAATCACAGAATCACAGAATGTTTTGTGTTGGAAAGGACCTTAAGGCTCATCCAGTTCCAACCCCCTGCCAGGGACAGGGACACCTTCTACTAGAGCAGGTTGCTCCAAGCCCTGTCCAACATGGCCTTGAACACTGCCAGGGATGGGGCAGCCACAGCTTCTCTGGGCAACCTGTGCCAGCACCTCAGCACCTTCACAAGGAAGAATTTCTTGGTGACTTCACATGGTGGCTGCTGGGTGGTGACCAATCACCCTGGGAGGGCTATTTCCCTGGGTAACTGCATGGCTGTTTCCCCTGTGGTGCCTGGGTAAGCCACCTTGTGTCTACAGCAAGGCAAAACTGAGTGCATGAGTATGGGGTGGGTTTACCATGACTGCGGTCCAAATCCCATTTTAATTGGAGGTGTCTGTCCTAGCAGCTACAGTCTAGGATTCAGTTTGGTTTATAGCACAGAGGAATGCCTCCACATGGGCCAAAATCCAGGAGGAAGACTGTTTTTTTGCTCTTCTTACACCATGAGAGTGATTGTAGCAATGTCAAGATACACCCTTTACTAGCCAGAGATAAGGCAGTGCCCTTTGCTGTCTGAAGATTGTACAGCGCTTGTGTTCTTGTCAAATGGAGGAGGGATGCAGCATCCCTTTCTCCACCGAGCCTTTGAGCAGGCACTGATATGTTTATAAATGGCATGTGATAAGCTCTAAAAATGCCACTTTGAAATTGAACCTAGAGAAGTGTGAACCGTCTCAAACAAAAGCGATTCACCTTGGTCACTTGACAAGTGCAGGAGGAATTTCTGACAATGGGAGGAAAACTGAGGCAATGCCAATCTGTTGGGGTCCCCAAAAGCTCCAATAGGGAAAGAGCTCTCCTGGTCCCCACTGTCCCTGCAGAGCCTTTGCTCCTGTCTTAGCTGTTTTCCTTGCTAATGGGGAGGATAGCTCTGAGCAGGTAGCAGAGCTCGGGATGCATCAGCAGTGTCCAGGGCAAGGCATGGATCCTCACAGCTGTGACTTGCTCGGCTCTGCCTAGTACCAAACTCACTGCACTGGGCACCCCTGTGCTGCATGCACCTTGCTTGCCATGGGAAGCAGGTGAGAAGTACCTTGTATGCAAACTGTCAGAGGCAAACACACCAGAAGCAGCTGCTTCATGAATTGGACACAAGTTTCAGCTCTGCTGTGGCTCCGCTTATCACTAGTATTGAGTACGGACTGTTGCAGCCCGGAGAACCGGGGTTTTAATACACTCAATGCACGGTGTCACCCTACTGGAAAGAGGCTCATCAGAACATGGCATGTCAGTTGTCACTTCACCGGGAACAGATGAAACCCTATTATCAGTACACTGTCTACAGGCTTTTGCTGCATCAGAAAACAGCTCGTCGGTGCAGTGCGTACAAAGATGTCACTGGTTTCACACAGGCTGTTACTGCAGCAGGGAGCTGTGTGATTAGTACAAAACACAGGAGCAGGGGGTGAGGGAGCAGCCTGGGGCTTTGCTGGGAGCATCTTCTGTGCATGGCAACAGGCAGCAAAGTATGGAAGGGAATGGACAAATTCCAAAAAACTAGGATTTGGTTTGCCTCTTTTGTGCTAGATTAGGGCTGCTTAGCCTGGACAAACTACGCTGTGGAGGCTGAAAGAGGCGAGAGACACCCCAATATGCTGCTCTGTGCGGTTGTGTATCTACTGAGAACAGGGTTTGGCCTGTGGTATGCAGGGAGGAGAAACATGGTCTGAGGTCCAAGACCTGTTGGACCATTGCTCCTGCTAATCCCACCAGTGACATCTCAGTCTAGTGCTGGTACCAAATTCCTTGCTCCAAGAGTAGCAGCCCAGAGTCTGTGGATGGCATTGCCCTGTGTAGCAAAGTTCACATGGTTTCAGCAGCCCAGAGTCTGTGGATGGCATTGCCCTGTGTAGCAAAGTTCACATGGTTTCTGCAGCCCATGCTCTGCAGATGTTCTCGTTCTCATCAGCCCCACTTCTCCAGCACCATTCGGCTAATTCCTCAAGCGGGATACACTAATCCCATATTTCTCTGATAGTTACTTTCCCCCAAAGCTGTCTCGGAAACCCAGGTGCCGGCTCCCCTCCCTTCTTCACCCAGACCAGGGAAAAGAGATGGCGAACGGCTTTCTCTTGATTGTGTCGATGGGAGATGATTTTCAAGGTGAAATTTCTAGTTCAGTTGAGTCACTTTCATTCAAGGCGATGAGCAAAATGTCACCCCCACACTGAACCACACTCAATGCGCTGTTCTCCTATTGCATTTAAATTTACTCCACTTTTCCTTTCTGACACCTGTTTAAATCAATATCTTCCTCTCCAGGTCGTGGGCAGAATGTGCCTGGTCTCTCCGCACAGCGCTTCTCAAATCCACTAAAATCAACACAATAATTGAAATATTTTCAAGCTGATTACACCGCTGCCTGAGGCTAGGCTGGTTGCTAAGGGTAAGCTCCCTGGTTGCTAGGGGGAGTAAATCATCTTGCATTATTTGATTTTTGTTATAGATATGAAACCGCTACTCCCTCGATTAAATGTCTCTCAGTCTAACACCTATGGGACCTGGGGAAAGAGAAAAGAAAAGCAGCAACCTTGACCCTGTCAAATAAATATCTCTAACTTTTCCTGTCCTCCGGCTTCCAAACCAAACCTGTCTACTGATTTTTCTTTTTTTTTTTTTGATTTTTTTTTTTTTTTAACCTGACTTTAAATAACAAAGCTGTGGGGACAAGCAGATGAAGAGAGGAAGAACTGTCTGTTCCATTAAAGGATCTCTCAGCTTGGCTAAACACTCTCTATTTACTCCAAACACAGCATGATGGGGAGCTACAAGGATCTAATAGCCTTGAAGATGTAGAATTGCACCAATTACAGTTCCTATTCAGCCCATGGCTCACGAGACACCAGCTGAAATCGCAGGGCCGAATCCTGCTCCTGGGTCTGCAGTGCGCAAATCTGGAGCATCTCCATTGCAGAGAAGGGTTTCTCGCGGCTGTCCAGGAGCAGAATCCTGTTCGATACTGCAGAGGTGAACCGTACAGGAGCCCAAATGTGTGCAGGGAGTTTTGCTGGTGGAGAAGGAGCTCCTGATGCATTATGAATAAGAAAGCAGTACGTGGGGCAAATCCCTGTGCCATGGGCATGTTAAAGAGCCTCTGCTCCTCCTGGGATTTCATTATTTTCTTAGTGCAACCAGCTCTTGGATGAAGGTATTATCGCTGTAGGGTCCCCTCCAAAAACACTCAGAAATTCATGTGACCCAGTAAAACTATTGCAACCCACTGGCAGGGCCAGAGGTATAAAAGTCGCTTCTGCCATTTGGGCTGGTAACAACCAGCAGCCCAGGGTGTTTCTGAAGCAAAGGTTACAGAGGGGAGCTGACTTGGTGTGAAGTCTTTTCCCACTCCTAAAATCTCCCATTAATCCTCACAACTGCACTTGGCTTCCCCTGCGCTGCCTAAAATTCTCCTTAAGTGAGAAAAGGGAGGTACAAAAATGTAGTTCAGGTATTTGCCTGAGGTTGTGTAGCCAGTCTAGGTCCCATCCTCACACCTTTTCCCCCCAGCTGCCATGGCATTACCCAGGGAAGAATGTGCTGCTGAGCCCTGGCTCCTCATCCGTTGCAACAGGCCATGTTCCTCCTTCACCGAACCTGTTTCTTAAAGGGTAGGTGTAATCCCTAGTGAAGAGGAAAAATAGCTATGTAAATGTTGTAAACCCTTTAGTTGCAACTATATGTGACAGCAGTATCACCTCTGCCATGTCACCTGGTCCCTCAGCTGGAAATAGGGATGAAAATGCTGTGAAATAAGTGATGTCAAAAGCTCCAAAGCTGTTGGTGAAATAGAGGCAAAGAAAAGAGGCATGAAGGTCCTCATTGCAAACCTGGTAAATGAGAGGCTAGTGGTGAACAGCGCTGTTGGCACAAATGAGCTGCTCAGCCCAGCACTGGCTGCGGAGAGCATCCCTGTGTTAAACAGCACGTTCGACCTGCTGTTCCTGCTGAGCTATGCCAGTCACAGTGGTACTTTCTGGGGTTATTGGTCAACGTGTGTGGAAACATGCCGGGCATGGAGGAGTAGGATCATCAGGAAAGCCTTGTAAGCCTGGAGGACACACTTCCTCCAGCTTGGCTTTGTGTTCATGTCCTTGTTTCCCCAAGTTTGCAGGCAGGATTCCTCTGCAGGACACCTGTACCTGTGTCACACGTTTCGTGGGAAATGCCTGCAGCATTAAAAGCATTGCAATCTAAATGATTAATTGTTTAATATATTGCAAGCTTGTTACCCCTCCTGGATGTGCCACGTAACAAATGGAGTCGGCTGATATCTCACAGTAGCAAGCTCCTTGTTTGATTTTTAGCCAGCAAGTGCTGTTGGTTTGAGCTTATAACTACAGCCCAGCGCTGCCACCACCTCCTCCAGCAGCCTCCTGGCTGGTCCTGGGCTTGATGTGAGACATGGAAGTGCTGCTGAAGGATGGGAGCAAACTGGTCCTTCAGCCAACAACCGAGATGGGAGGTGTCAGGCAGGGCAGCTCCTAACTGCAGGGATCAGAGAGGTCAGCTTGGAATACCCCAGGGCAGGGGAAATACGGGTAACTGGGATTGGGGCAGATGCTTAATCAAAGCTGTTACATCTTTTTATCAGATGTGCAAGGACTTGAAGTAAAGTCGAAAGTATGTAACTCAATGGCAATGTTCCATACCTGACATATAAATGAACACACTTAGGGGATGCAATGTGGTGTTTCACTTACACCTTTAACTTACTTAAAAATCCATATTAAGTATAATTTCTATTTCAATATTGTACAGGTCACACTTTATGTTAAGGTTCCATTTATAAATAGTTTATAAAGATTAATAGATGTTTTAATCAATAGCTAATCAATAGTTTAGTGACAGACAAGCCCAGCAGAGGGAATTGCCCCAGTCATTGCAGGCATTTTGCAGTGGTTTGGTGACTTGTGACCCTTGTTCTGGGCTGGGACTGAGAAATGATGCTGTCGATAATGATGAGATACAGCACTTCTCCCATCACTGGTAGTAGGTACCACTAGGTCATGGGGCTGGGCTCTAAGCAACCCACACTGCTGCCAGGGTGGGTTTGCTGGGGAAGACAGCCCTGCTTTTTGCCCCCTAAAGTCCCAAGAGGCAGGCAGTTGTTAAGGGTTTTGCTGTGCTACAGGGTCCCGCAGCCCTGTAGGGTCAAGTAGTCCTTTCTGAGCATCTCATCACCCTCTGGAATTTCTGGGAGGGATCTATATTCTACACATGGGGAATACATTTTGCTGTAACCTAGTTATGACTTTTTAAAAGATCCTACTGAGAAATAATTATGTATTTTTTAATACATCTTTTTGTCACACACTTTAAAGACTCATGCCCACATGGGCACTAGAAGGAAAATCTAATTATACCTTTAAAGAATATAGAGAATTTAAAGGAAGACAAATACTAATGTTATATAAATTGATTGGTCAGAGGTTTCCAAAGCAGAGAGGTGCATGCTCATTCCCACTGGAATTTCAGGAGGAGCTGGGTGTCTAATTCCCTTATAAGTCAAATTCCTGTAAAAAGCTTCCAGAGCAGCCCCTGTAATTGAATATTAAGTGACTTTTTCATGAGTTCTTCTTTATGTACCATGATCGTGTTAATTCTACTGGCAATGCTCAGATGACACAATGAGCCCTCAACTCCTTGAACACCCTGGAAACCCGAATGAAACCATTTAGCAAAGCCCAGAGCCAACATCTTTGCCTCCAAAACCTTCTCTGCACTTGAGTCTTTGAAGAACTTTTCCATTTTTAATGGCCAGAAATATCTGCCTGCTAAACTTTAACTACAACCGTACCCAAAGCCCGTCTGTCTAGCAGCAGGTGGGCTAGTGAGAGTCACAGTCCTGCTGGGATACAGCCAGCTGTTCCCAGGAATGAATCTCAAGTAAATTAACAAACACCACACAAACCTGTCAATTGAATCATCCTTGATTACTGTAAATGTTGGGCTACCCTTTAAGGGCTTTCTTTCTCCATGCAGAGGGAGTTTCTTCATATACTGTGTATGTAACTGGGGCAGTGACACCCTGTCCTCTGGACAGAGGGTCCCTTGGTACCCATGGAGGGCAGCCAACTCAGACCAATAAGTTTGAAGTGGTGGAGAGGTCCAAGGTTGTTTCCTTACATGTCTGAAGGTTCTGTGGGCTTTCAAAGGGCTCATGAGCTATTTGAGGATAGGTCAGAGCATTCACCATCCTGTACCTTTTCCCTTTTGGAGGCTTCAAAGTAGATCAAAATCCAGGACATTCCTGCATGCACCAGCCATTTTCCACTTGGCAGGAGGACACTGCGAGGAGAACATCACCTCTGTGGAGATGAGAGAGCTGCAAACATGTTGCGTTGGAGGCAGGAGAGCTTTTGATACCAGATAACAGCAGTTTACAGTGGCTTGTAGACATCGTATAATAATCAGGGTGCTGGGTGAGATGCAGAAGGTCTTGGCTCAACATCTGTCCACCCAATGTTTGATTTTGTGCTTGAGCTTTGATGGTGTGTCCAAACCTACTGTGCAAAATTACAGACCTCTTCTTGTGGGTGGAACAGCAGCCAAATCCCTGACTGCCAGCAAAGCCATGGAAAACCCAGCTGGGGTTGTCTGCCTGCACTGCCTGTGGGTGGTGGATGTCCTGGAGTGAGGATGTGGGAAAGCTGGAGATGACCAAGCTGTCTGAGCAGCAAAGAAATAGGGGTTTAAAGGCCAGTTGAGTGAGATCAGGCAGTTGAGAAACACAGAGAGGAGAGGAGACATGAGAGGGCTGGAGGCTGCTGATGCAGCCAATAACAGTGACTTGGAAACAACAGGAGGGAAGGCAAAAACACATTAAAGGAGGAAGAAAATGGACTGTCAAGAGATAACAGACTGAGCAAAGTGAGGATGTGGTCTGGGAAAAGCTGGAGAGGGCTCTGCAGGGAGGCAAGGGAATGGTTGTGAGGTTCTTGAGGGTAGAGGACAGGGGGGACACAAAAAAGACCATCCTGGTCCCAGGACGAGAGCTTTAGGCCTCACTGTCATCTTCCCCTGGTTGAGCAGTGGTCTGGCCAGCAGCTGATGTTCCCTTTGTGCTGTATGAAATGTGGCCCATTGCCTGCAGCCACTTGTGTGAGCTGGGGCAGCAGCTTGGACCTGTGGAGAGGAGTACTGGATGACTGTGTAAGTTGTTGTTCCTATCTTCAGAAGCATCTGACTGTTGGCAGTACAGCCATAAAACTGGTTAACTACCTTGCTTTGGTGGCGCTTGTTCGATATCTCTTTTTGTTCTTGTAGATGGTGATGGGAAAGAGCAAGGAGCAGTTGTGCAGCATCACCCTGATCCCATGCAGCAGAGCCTATTAGAAGAAACCAGTGTCCTTCCCATGGAGAAAACATCCTGCTCTGTGGAGCACAGCAGATGCCTGGTCAGAGCAGGGAGCTCATGTGGGGCTGTGGGTCACCCTTCACCTCTCCTCCACAGGACCAGTTGTGCAGGAGGGTTGTTGCATCATGCAAAGCTCTTGGTACATGTCCCCAGATGGTCTCCAGGCCTGATCCTTTGCCAGAGCTCTGCAGGGAGTTTCAGCGCTGGTCCTGGTTCCTTCAGTTTTGGGCAGCCTGAGAATATGATCTTGACACATCCCTAATTGACAATTGAACCTCAATTTAATTCCATGCAAGTCAGAAGATCTAGCACTGGGTTTCTGCTTGTGTGAGAACAGAGTCCGAACCACACCGATGTGAAGCACTCGCAACCAGAACAGCCCCTGCTGACTTCAAGGAGAGCAGGATTAATCCCAGGGTGGAAGATTTTTCTTGGGAGGGTGCTTGGGAGAGGGACTGTGGCCGTAACCTTATCAGTGGTAAATCTCTGTCTATCTGGATATTAGCAATGTGTTTTCCCAGCTGCGTCAGTGTATGTGTTTGTGTATACAGACTCAATTTATGTCATTTTGTAAGCAGATAAGTGTTTGTGCCAGACTCCGTGCGATTTTGTGAAAGACGTGCTTACATGTTTGGATAGATTTAATAACAGCATGCATGTGAGTGTGTTATATTTAGACAGGCTCATGGGAAAGGCTTAGCGCACAGGGAACGGCATCAGGATGGCCTGGCTTGGGAGGGTTTCTCCTGGAGGCTTGCGGCTTGGTCTGCCTTTTGTGTGGATGGGAACTGGGTCTGACCATGCCCACGTATGGGACATTCTTGACCCTGTGTCCCAGGCTGCTTTGTGGCTGATGATGCTCCCACACAGGGAGGGAGAGGAATTATGTGTGTGTGTAGTTTTGGCACTGGATGTGAGACAAGTGCATATGCCATATCATTTTGGTGGGTGCCTTGGGAAGATGCATTTTCAAGATTTCCAATGGACAGATATAGAAGAATGATGGTTATGGACCCATAACAGAATCCCTTCGTATCCTTCAAAACTCAGTACAGGTTCAGGGAACATCCCAGTATAGCTCAGGCACCAGCTTACAATGCCGAGCAAAACTCTGTCTCACCAAGAGCTTGTCCACAGTAGGTCTGCTGTACACTGAGGCCCATTTGTGGCTCGAGACAGCAGAGGCGCTGGCTATTCAGTGCCACGCGCGGTTTCACACGCTGTGCCTTGCAATGGGTGCATTGCACTCACAGACACACGTTTCCAAGAAATATCTTTTTGTGTTTGAAATATCTGCACTCACCTCACTGCTTTTTGTGGGGTTGCAAACAGGTTCCGCCATGGGATGGCCTCGGGGTGGGTTTTGCTGGCGGGGTGCATTGGGGTGCAGAGGTCTGGGTCCCCATTGTGCAGCTGCAGGAGATGGAGGCATCGCGCTCCCATACCCCAGCCTTGTCGTCCTGTCTCTTGGCCACCGCCCCGACTTTTGTCCTGCCATTTGACATCTGTGACTTTGAAGGCAACACATCCCCAGCGCCGAGCCCTGCTCAGCCCCACCACCCCGGGCTGCCATCCAGCAGCATCTGCCAGCCCCAGCCCCATCACCACCACCACCAGCACCCCCATCCTGCTGTCTCCCACCGCTCAGCAGTCCTCCGCACTGGCGGGCAGTGAGCGGGATCAATAAGACACCTCCGACTCCTCTATTTACAAACTAGCTGCCTTCAGCAGCCAGGCTGTTTAAGCGCTTCATTCCCATTCAGGAGGGCCATCTGCTGCCTTTTGCTGTAAGTCTCTCTGAAAACCTCAGCCTTGACAAGCTCGAGATATGTCAACGCAGTTATCAGCGGAAAGCAACATCTGCCGTGCCTGACACCCACTATTGTAGGCCATTTAATCTGTCCCCCTCCTCCCTTTAACTGCAGACAACAGCTCCCTATATTATATTTTCCCACTCAATTAGCACTATCATCCTGCTGAAATAGAGGCCAATTTACCTTTAATGACATCATTGTTAGGAGAGTGGCAGCCCTGGCCGGTGGCTGGCGGGAGGCAGCCCGTGTTCCCGGCTCGGCGGGCGCGAGGGCAGCGAATCCGTGCTGCCTTCACCCCGACCACAGACATTGTTTCCGACAGTTCGCAGAGGCAGTGTGGCGGAAAATTGAGTCCAGATTCATTAGGTTTTTTTTTTTTTTCCCCTTCTCCTCTCCCCCCCTCCCATATATTTTTTTTTCTCTCCGTCATGCGCTGCTCAAGTCAGTTAAATTGATACATTTCCTAACAAAATTGAAGTGCTTTGTGCTGCCAGCGGAAAGCCTGGTGACCCTGCGCGGCCCACCGAGCAGCCAAAACGAGTTGATGGATCCATTAGGCCGCGTAGAATGCCTTCCCCCTCTGCCTCCGCTCCTGAGTGACACTGTAAATCTGAACCAATTTCAGTCCCTAATCATCATTACAAACCCCTCCACTGTTCATTTATTACTCTACAATTCTAATACAGCACACGACTGGGTTAGCGTGTGGGGAGCAGGCGCGGCTGCGGAGACAGGCTTAAAGAGACCATAATCCTTCCCAGGTTTTATCGGAGAAGCAAACCTCATTTGGCCTTCCCTAGTCCCTGCATGCTGCCCCCCGCCTGTGGTCCAGTGATCAGATGATGTCTGCCTGGCCTGGTGATGGGGAGTATGGCTCTGTAGCAGGGAGGAGCTGTAGGGCACAGCAGAAGCGCACATCTGTTGGATGCAGGAATCAAATCATGCCACGTGAACCCCGGAAGGTGCTCAAGGCCACTCTAGCCCTTTGGCTGTGTTATGGACAGGTATCTGATTGGTACTGCAACCCTGCAGCCTGTGCAAAGAGGGTATTTGGGTTGGTGAGGAGCTGGCATGTGCCTGGGAAGGACCATGAGGCTGGGAGATGTTGTGAACTGGGAGTTTAGTGAGGTTCTCCATCAGTTTGGATTAAATGAAGGACATTTTTTGGAGCTAAGAAGCCTCAGCGGACATCCCTGCAGGATGGCTCCTCCAGGCAGAGGTCAGAGAGGCTGGTGAGACCCAGGTGACGCCAGCTCACAGCTGCATCCCATTTGGCCATCCCTGCTCCAAGAGATGCCATGTCACTTTTGCCAGCTTGGAGAAACCTCACTCTGGCTACCAGCATGGAGAGCGAATGCTGATTGAGTGCTTGACCTTCTAAGAGTGTTTGGATCGAACACTTTTCCAACAGACTGCTGAGGAATTTATTTGATTAGATGTAGCTGGTATTATTTTTTCCCCTCCCTTTTTAGCAACATGCCTGTCAACATCTCTGTAGGTGTGAAGCAATCGAAGAATTTATAAACACACATGGTAAATAATCAGATTAATGGCATGATCAGACATGACTTGCTGGCACCTGGGATTGCTTTGGGCGAAATCAGCAGTGGCTGGGACACTCATTGATGGAGCAGGATGGGTTGTGCGTGGAGATAGGCTGGAGGACTAGGGTAAAAGGAGGTGAGCAGGATGAAGGCACCAAGAGTCCTGAGTCGAATCAGAGGCTGAGCAGGAGGGTACACAACTATGAAACCTGTGGCTGAAGTGTTCACTCTCTTCCCAGGTGGGCTTTAGCTGTGAGGGGGTTGCTATGGAGGATAATATTCTTGCTTGATGGGACAAGGGAGCAGGGATGATAGTCTTGCAAAGGACTGTGATGGTCAAAACCCTCTTTGCAACTTGTTCCTTCAATAAAAGCCTGGGTGGCAAGTCTGAACCTCATGGGAAAGACCTGTGCCTTTGTTGGGATGCCTGAGCTCCCTACCATGGATCTTCCTGCATGAACAGGGAGATGTCAGACTCCACAAAGCATTAGTTTTTCTGCCGGTGACAACCAAAGTAGGGCTTTTCCTACAGCTCATGAGCCAGACGAGCGTTTTGCTTCCTGCTACAGGGTCCCAGGCTCGAGGTCAGCCTCATTGTGAGAGAGACGTGACAGCTCCCACGACGCCAGGGCCAGCTACAACCCCTGTCAGCCCTGTCTGGCACTGCTGCCTCTTGTGCTCACAACAAAACTTCCCAAAGCTCTTTTCTGCCCATGGTCCTCATTAAGAGCAGCAGCAGTTTGTCATAAAATGAAACAGCATTTAAAAATATGTATTTGAAAGAGCAGTCCTGAAGCCAAGGGAGGCTGGTTGTGGGGCTTCCTGCAGAGATTTGGCCAGGGTGAACAACTCTTTGCCTTAGAAAATGTCTTGGTCACCTACATCTCTTCCTGTGTTATCCCCAAATTGGCACTGGGTCAGAATCAGTTTGCTTCCATGCTGGAGAGGAGAGCAGCATCTTGGCAGTGATGGCTCCACTGCCTATGGGCAATGGCTCTGCTCAAGTCCTTACCAGGTCAATCTGCGGTTGAATCGCCCTCTCCCTATCACCCCTATGTACAGATATTTCTGTGAAGCTGAGCCAAGCACCGGCCCTGTGACACAGCTCCTGTACATCAGTGTGCTGCCCCTTAGCATTTCCTTTCTGTTTACAGCCTGTTGGATGCCTCTCAATCCACACTGTTGTTAATGCTCCTATCTAAGGCAGTCCGGATTAGTTTCTCAAGTAGCATTTTGCAGCGAGGATCAATATCAAATGCTTTGCTGAAGTCTAGATGCATTACATCTTCTGTAAGACCTTTCATCCACTAATTTTATAATTTAATCCAAGAAAAAAAACCCTATCAAGTTGGTCTGGCATGACTTGTTCTTTATAAACCAATGTTGTTTACTGCTTGTGATTCGGTTATCCTCTAGGTGCTTTCAAACACGCACCAAACAGCCTATTAATGCCTTCTGTGACACTCCGGGTTTGACGAAACCCAGACGAACCTGCTGCTCACACAACTGGGTTCAAGCACAGCTCGCTGGCAGCTGCTGGGACATATGTTCGCTGTGCGCACCGAGGGCCTGATTCATCTCTCACACTGATGTAAGGCAGGAGTAAGTCAGATCAGCGGCGGGCTGGAGGATCTGGAGGCAGGTTTGATGCAGCAGATGTTGTGTTGCTGTTGCAGGCAGTATTCCTGAGCTTGCTTTTACCTGCTGTTTCCCACCACGACCCACAGGATCAGATGTCAGGTTTTCTCTTGGGGCAGTGGGGTGGAAATTGCTGGCTACATAATTGGTGTTTTATGCCATTCAACTGGACAGTTCAAACCTTTGGATGGCTGATCCAAAGTCTAGTGTCCAAATACAGCCTGGTAGAGTGCCTGGCTCAGTGCTGCTCCAGTCACAAAAGTATAACCCTGTTGCTTCCTATGGTATAGGCTGGTGCCTGGTCCAGACCCCCTTCCTCTTCTGAGGGGGTCTCATTCAGTTCTGGGGCCCCTGACCTGATGATGATGATGCATTGTGCCATGCTGACATTATCCCAGGGACTTTCTGAACAGACTAATTGGATCATGTCTTGGCATTGCCAAGACCAAGGATGCCTTTGCCTCCCTGATTTCAGTGGAGCAAAGATCACAGCCAAGATACTGAAAGAGCCCAAGAGGTATGGCAGTCTCTGTGTTGCATTAGCTGTGTTTCCATTGCCTACGGAGCTCTGCTGCTGTATAAATAATGGAGCTGACACAGCACCTTCTGGGATATGTTTTCTACAGTTTCATAAGACCTTCAGTAACTGCCCGGTGGTGCCGCGACACAGCCAGCCTCCCTGTGATCTATAACACTGACAGCTTGGGAGGCTTTTGAGGGATACGGCATATGAGAGTGAATTTCCAAAATATTGCATGGGCTTGGGGTTGTATTGCTCCCTGCTGGCTCCCCAGGCTGGCACACTGCTGCAATACTTTGAAAATTAACTCCTTTATGGCATGACACTCAAATCACGCAGCCCAGGGGAGAACGGGATGGATCCAGCCCGCTGGGATTTGCTTCAGCAGATGCTGCTGGTACAGCCTTCTGGCCAAAGCAGCCTTGCACTGGCCAACAGTCCAGCTCTGGCACAGTGCTCCAGAGCCTGCTATGGCTCACAGTTAAGCCAAGGAAAAGATTAATGGGACTTGTTGTAATCTCTTCTGGCATCCCAAGGGATTAAAATAGTTTGTTTCACTGCTGGAGCATAATCTTGAGAAGGGAAGAATTAGCCTAAGGAGGATCACTGTGACGGGTCCTTAACAGTGTGATTTAGAAAGTTCATCTGACCCAAGGTGCTGATGATCCTGCTGTAGTTGAAAATACACTGTGAACCAAACCACTTATTCATCTTGTCCACCCTGCGGCTGGGACTTTGGGTGGATTTCAAGGAAGCAAAAGGCAAACAAACCTCATCTGTAGGTACAAGGAGTCGCTAAAATTGGAGACATCTCTGCAAAGCTCAGAAACAGGTGACTTTTCTGAGCAGTTTCCCTGAGACCTGCATTTTCTCCTTAGGAAGAAGGGATCCCTGGGTTCAAGCCAAGCTCATCCTAAAAGATTGGAAGCCTTTCTGAGACTGTGAATATCTGGAAGACAAAGTCTTTTGCGTTTATAGACACCAGCACATCCAAGTGTTGCATGACAATGGCAAGCAATAACCAGTGTCTCGCCCTATAAAACAGATGTGAGGGAATGATAATATGACCTTCATTCATCTTTAACAGTGTTTATCATGCGTTAGCCCCAAAATGGTCTCTTAAGGTCATCCTTTGCCAGTGGAATGTTGTTTTAGGAATCAATGTTTTGGTGTGGGCATGGGGCTTTGGTGTGGACTATTGCAACACCCTGATCTCAAAGCGTCTTGTGTGGATGGAGCTCTCAATGAGTGGTGGGAGAAATGCAGTGTGTGATGGAGGGTATCTGCACTGTGAGCATGGGGATCTCCCTCAGAGCAGGAGTCTGTTAGTATGGAGCCCAAGAGGGAGCTGCAGAGCATTTAACACGACCAAATTAACCCCTATGGACAGGCAAAAACTTGTTTACAGAGCAGAGAAAAGCAGAGATGGAAATTTATTGTGTCACTGAAAGAACTTCTCACCTGGAGTACAGAAAAGAGGAAAGAGATAGCAATATTTCCCACTGAAAGGAGGAGGAAAAGCTCTTAACAAATCAATACCCTTATTTAGTCAATAAACCCACAAAACAACCCCTCCAGGGGATAAACATGGAGAAAATTCACAGCTTGCAAACAGGCAGGCTCCAATTCTGCCCTTTGACAAAACGGTCTGAGTAAATGTGCTTGTCTCTCTTGGTCGCAGGGAGTTCAGCACGGGGCTGGTCTTTTGGGAGTGTGCAGGGCCAGGGGAGGATGCAGGCTGGAGCTGCGCACCTGGGAGTGCAGGCAAAGGGGTGAGGGGTCTCAGGAGTGCCCCGTGGTGAGGACAAATGTGTTAACTCAGGTTAACATCTCTTCTTGGTGTGATGCATTGAGCACCGCTGGCTTCGGCACTGTTACTGGGGGGAATGGAAAAGAGGAGCAGGGTCCAGGCAGGAATGCTGCAGGCAGGCTGGGAGCGTGAAGGAAAAACCTTGGAAGGAAATGCCTGAAGCTGCTCTCAGCAGCTCAGCGACACGTCTCGCAGAAATACAGAGGCACCTTAGCTTAGAGAGAAATCGTCAGAGCTGCGAAGAGCAGCCAACAGCTGGAGTCAGGAACTCATGACTCCAAATCATAGAATAGTTAGGGTTGGAAAGGACCTTAAGATCACACATGGCCCTATTCTATGATGTGCAAGATGTTAAGAAATGAATTTGAAATGCTTTATCTTTTTTTTCCTTCCCTAAATATATATATATTTACTTTTGCTTAGCCTGCAGGCTTTACATCTTCAAGTTTTTCTCTGTAACCATGAACTAGAAATTTGCTTGGAAGAAATCCAAATTGTTCTCTTACTCACAAGATTTCAAGACCTTGAGCTTTGGGAAAAAACTGTCTCTACCATTATAGCACTCACAGTAGAGTCCCAGGAGTTGCCACACCAGAAACATGGCTGAGCAGCACCACGGCATGGACTCCCAGCACCTTGCAGAAGAATCCACCACCCTTCAGCAGCATGAACACTGGGTACCAGTCAAAACCAAGTAAAATTAAGGCTTTTGTAGCAGTTTTGTTCCATCACAAATAAGCCTTTGGCCCTTTTGAATTCATTTTCTCTTTCTCTCCTCCGCCCAGGTCTCTGCAAATCCAGCTGTCAGTGCTAGACCTAGGTGCTGTACCACATATCCCCTAGCGTGCCAATACCCCAGGGTGATGCCTCCATCCATTGAATGGATCAGACCATGGGAGTGGTCTACTGAGGACATGAAGCTGAAATAAAAACTTTGGGCCAGAGTTTACAGGCAGCATTTTGGGTAGAAAACTGGAGGAATTCAAACAAAGCCAATGGCTTTCCATGGTTGTATCCAAGACCTCCATGACCTGGTGGAGCAGAGAATGATTTCCTTCTGGGTCTATGATTTTCTCCACAACACGGTTGCAGGCTGTGACGTGTGTTAAAAAGGAGATATCCTCAGTCAGGGCTCACCTATGTTGCTCCACTGAACTGTGAGATGCTCAGATTTATTCCAGCCAAGTCCTGGCCCGATATATATGTTTCATGTTATATTTCATTTTTTTATTCTCCTCTTTCCTCCAATGCTGTTCACTACCCAGAGCATCTGTAAAGAAATGAAGAACTTATTAGTATAGGATAGCACCTGTACTCTTGTGTTTTTGAGAAAACTCATGCTTGAAATGCAGACAGAGGTTGAGTTATAGGAAATATCTGACTGTTGTAGTTCAAATCTGGGTCCTAATTTTGTTTTGGAGCTGGACATTCACAGTTGGGAAAGCTCCTGCCTAATCTTCTTTATAGTCTGACAAAATACATAAGTCCCAGTATATATTAATATGTCCTATTCTGGCTCCTTCCAGAGACTGGGAAGTTTTCAGACTCACTTGTGTAAGGTTCAGCAAATCTATACTGAGTTTAGAAATGGGGGGACCCAGGCATGGAAGGTATGCAGGAGACTTTGCAGCTGAACCTGTCTGTCACCAAGGCACTGATGTAGGCTCTTCCTGCATTTGGAGAAGAGGTTCAGAAATTCAGGCAGGGACAAGACATTTAATAACGCAAGAGGCTGCTACTATGGTGTAAAAGTGAGGAACACCTTTGTAACTGGGCTCTCTCAAGAAACCCAGATGTCTCCAAAATGAGTATTTGGCCCCAGTGACCTGGCTCCAAAATGCTGTTAGACCTTGGATGTAGGGGCCAGACCCCAATCTCAGCTCTGCTGGTAAATCTAGAGTATTTCTATCAAAATGCTGAGATTTATGCCAGCATAGCTAAGATTACATCCAGGTCCCTACCAGCTAATGCTCTAGTAATTGGATACAAATGTGCTGGAGTAGTCAAGGTATGGGGGGTTCAGGAAGATAAAGGCACTTCAAATAGTGTCACTTCAATCTGTGTTTCCTGAAAGAGAGACATCTGTATCTCTAAATTTAGAAACGATACTCTCTTTCCAGCAGGTAATAAACCAGCAAGCGCTGTACATATTTTTTTCTATTTTGAATTCTGTTAACTGACAATTTAACCTAAAATCCCTCGTATTTCCTACTTGTTCAGCTGTAAATAGAGACTGACAGTTTATTTTCAAACACCCTGGTTGAAAAAAAAACAGCAACACAAACCCACACACCACAACCCACCAGCATTTGAAATAAATACTTATGGGTCCATGACAGACTACAGACGTGCAGTCAATGCTCCGCAGCAATCTCTTGGAGCTGTCACACTCTGTGATCGGTCTCTTACAAACACAAACACTGTTGATTTCTTATCAAATGTAAAACCTCCGCAGCTCTTTCGTAAATGGTTACCGCGAGCATGAAATCGACATTGTGAATCACATGTGACACTGCCTTGTCTGCTTGTAATTGAGCTGCGTGGGGAAGGCGCCAGCTCTGCGCCAGCCTTGCAAGAGCCCCGCTGCCCAGCACCCTGTGAGGAGGGAGGATGAGCTTATCTGGCTGGGTGCTGGGGGGGGGGTTGCTGCTTTATTTAGTGCAATAAATGCTCCATTCCACCTGGGTGCTGGGGCTTCTGTGGGGTCATCATGGGTGGGGTATAGTTGGCTGTGGAGGGGATGTGTTTCTTTACAAGGGAAAATTTGTGGTTGGAGATGCGTGGGAAAGGGGTTTTGTGCTCTGCCAGTGCCACCCTGAGAGGGGCAGGGGAGAAGTGAGACTGGCACGTTAGCAGGATCCCTTTCTGCCTGCGTACTCAAAATGCCATCTGGAAACCTGGAGTCTGTTGGGGTGTTGCCAGCAAACACCCCAGATGAAGCCCATGGGTACCAGTCCCAGGAGTGGAACTGCTGGTGGGGCAGGATCCCCCCTCCCATAGCCTCTGGGGTCTCTCTCCATTTCTGACCATGCAGTGGGGATAGCTCTCTCAGCTTGGACAGACAGAAACCCTTCTCCTTTCCCTTCCCAATCCCTCCTATTTTCTAGTGTAGCCCAAACGAGTAATTCCCTGGGTTGAAGTTCCCAGGATCCAGCTTTAGTCCTTACTCTCTCCCACATTTGACACAAGGTGGATCTGTTTTCTGAGCCTCCCTGACTTTGAGTCCAACCAGGCAACCCCAAAATATTCTTCTCCTTGCACAGATGTATTACCTAGCTTGGATTGGTACAACTGGGGTGACCTGTTAAAATAAGACACAGAAATGCAACAGAGTTATGAAACATTTACATAGAAACATTTCCTGCACCTCTATCTATAAATAAAACTATGTCCTATTAACCAGGAGGTGGAAGATGAGTAGAAATAGAGTGGTCTATCTATTTATATAATGATATAATCTATCTAAATAAAACTAATCTATTTTTCATGCCATCTATTTCTCTAATCTAAAATATACTCGTTACCATGGAGTAATGATGTCACTGAAATGAATGACACCCATAAATGCAGACGAGCTGTGGTTATTCTGATGATCCAGGACTTCTTTCTTTGCTCATTTGCTTAATTCTACATATGTGAGGAGTAGCTTGGAGCTAAATAGGATCATACCAGAAGCAAGCCGAGCAATGTTCCCGCTGACTGCAGACTCAGGGTCTTGATCCACCATATATCACACTCCATGTGATTTTGTGTACACGCGTGTGCCATGTAGGCGCACATCCACCAGGAGAAGTTTGCATTTCCTCAGTTCTGGGTAATTGCTGTTTTATTTATCAGTGTTCAGGAGCAGCACAGGTTTGGGTGCTGTGTGTGTATCTGTGCTCCATTGTGAGAAGTTTAACTTAATGCAGTGTTGCATTTAATTTATGGAATGCAGCCTGTTGCTATGGCATTGAGCACATAAAAAAAACCTCAATCAATAAATAAATGAAATTGGTGTCAATGGGAATTTTGTACAAAGATGAGCACCAGAGTATGACTCTTAATTTAGAGAGGCAAAGATACAATTTCGTTCACCCTTTCTGGATGTAGTTTAACCTCCCCCTCTTTGGAGAGGTACATTTCCTGACCAAGAGTTATGTCTGTTTTGATTTTACTCAAGAATAATAAAAAATGTTTTCCTTTTGCTGGATTTATTGGGACCTCTGGCATTCCAGGACAGGATTTTCATATTCAAGGCTGGAACTTACAGTCTAGAGCATCCAAAGGAAATGAAGTTGTGTATCAGTATGACATATGCATTTGTTGGAAAGTCCTTCGAAATGCAAATAGCGATGATTTGGTGAGCCAGGCAGGTTGAAGTATATAGGATGTATCTAATATGCAGGATCCACATACAGGAGTGAAAAGAAAAATTAATTGGTGAAAAATGTCAAGATGTTATGTCCTGTTGGTGTGGCCTGTGAGCATGGGGTTGCACAAGGTCAGTTCTCCTCCACAAGGTCTTCTTAATACAGATGCTAATTCAGCAACGTTGAATTGGGTTTTGTCTATGCAAAAAACAGAGGAAAAAGCCAAGTGTGAAAAGGAAATCTCCCCCAAAAAACTCTAAAGTTTTTTTTTTCCAATATCATCAGTCAGATAATTTAAACACAGGCTTGAGTTGGAGTTCTGCGAATTGCGGTGGGAAGTGGATATACAGCTGTGGCTATATTAGCTGCCAAAGCGTTACTGCATTTGGGTCTGCAGAGAGACAATCCTACAGGAAGAGTGGATAAATGAGGAAGCAAAGCCTTACACATGGACCTTGAAAATAGAACCAGAACTACAGAAATCCCTATAATTATCCAAGATCACAATTCTTGTCTTCTGTGCAGCAGCCTCACCAGCTTTTAATGAATTATCCAAGTGGGACAAACCTTTGTACTGCTCTTCCCTTTGACATAGATCTGCAGGAGAATTTGGACAGGTGATTCCCAGGAGGTGAACATGTGGTGTCCCTGATGAGACCAGGACAGAGCCAGAGGTGGAAGCAGCACAAGCCCGAGGTACTAAGCTATGTTGTGCTATTAAAATAATCCATATGCTCAGCAGCCAGGCCCTAGCACCTGGAGGGCAAATAAATGGGATTTACCACTGAGCTCCATATTTAAGGTTTCCTGAAGCCTTTATTGCTGCCCTCCTTTTGGTTCTTCATCCTCCCTTTCCTCCTTCTGTGGCAGCTGAAGTTGTGACAGATGCATTTGTTGGCTTGATTAAGAGCCCACTGGTGACAGCAGAAACCCTCCCTTAAGACTTCAACAGGCTTTGGGATGGACTCCTGGCACCCAGCTCAGATATGGTCCCCAGGACAGTCCCCATTGTGCTGACCCACACTCAGCCCTATGCATTTCCCACCTGGGGAAGCCCGGGGAGCTACCAGTGATGACTTATTTCAGAGGACTGGCTTCTTGGAAGATGCTGACGATAGCAGTGGGCTCAGATGCAGAGTTTCCCCATCCTCCCAGGCTCTCCTGGCTGCTCCTCATGCCCAGATGTCTCTCTAGGGGCAAGGATGGATGAGGCAGCCCAAGATCACCCACTCTGTGGGAGACTAGAGCTCACCCGACACCAACAAGCCCCTGACCAGCTCTGGCTCTCCCTGAATGAGAGGGGAGGGGAAAAAAAATAAAAACTTTAAGGTATATGAACTGTGAAATTAAATCGAAATACTCAAATAAAGAATCACATAACAACATAAGCAAAGATGTTTACCGGGGCTTGAAGTTAAATACAGTTTTTTTTCATAAACCCTAACACCAAATGCAATAAAGTTCTCTGGAATGTTAAATATAATTTACAAGGGAACAAAATGTGCCCTGTTGCCATAGGCCATCTTGTGTGGTGTCCCTTTCCAGGGATCAGTCTGGGAGCAGAAGGAAACATGTACTGCCATACTTTGCTCAGGATTTCCTTATCCAAAGTAATCATGGACGCACTCGGTGAGCTCTTTCTCAATCCACAATGCAGCCAACAAACGGGAGCTAATTAATCTGTGCTGCAGCTCCAGCAAAGGGGCTGCCTGGAGTGGGAGCATTGGGTCAGGCTGTTTGGTGGTGCAGGGTCCCAGCTGCCCTGGTTTGGGGTCCCAGGCAGGCGGGAGTGCCTTTCATCACCCATCTGGACTTTGCAGTGCCTGTGTTGAAGCTGGAGAGTTCAGTCCAGGGAAAATCACAGTCTCGCAGGATGCTTATTTCTTGACTATTGCCCTGCTCGCTCCCCTGGCGTATCTGACATTAACACCCCGAACTGACAGCACAAAGGCGGCATCTGGATAGCATAGCCTGTGGCTCTGGAGTCACGGCTGGTGGACTTGTGGTGTATCCAGATATATTCATTAAAACACTAATCAAGCAGAAGCTCATTTGTGGAATTGTCTTTGAATTTAAAAGGGAAAAAAGATGGTTGAACTACAAAGCCACTGCAGTCCAGAAGTGCTCTTCCCATAAAAGACATGCGACAGTCCGGGCCAGTTAACGCCAACCACACTCCTGGATGCCCGTACGAGTTTGCCAGCTCCTGTCGGAATGCCAAGGAGTGACAAACCAGGCATGGTGGTGGCTAGCTGGGGATGAAGAGCTCCTCTGACATACTGCGAGCAGCTCCTGTGCGTCTACACAAGAGTGGCAGGTCTGTGTGTATGCCTGCTTGGGTAGATCCTCTCCTTTGGTTGCACTGGCGTGTGGCAACTATTAGAGGAAGGAGTAGTAATATGCATTACATATAAAATAAAATAACATACCCAAAGACTATTCCACTGTCATCCCCTCTTTTGTGGTGGGGTTAAAGGCTTTATCTCTTCCTTCTTACCAGCAAAACTCCCAAGGCTGTGAAGTGCTCCCAAAAGTGAATGTCCCCCCTGCAAGTGTAATCTTGATGGGAGTTTTAACATTTCTAAATGCAATGAATGGTCTGTTTCAGGTTCCCAGTGTCCACAGCAGCGCTAGTAACACCACCATTTTCTGGGAGCAGAACCAGCACATACCAATCTCTGTTCTCTTCATGATACAGGCAATAAAGAGGCAAGGATGATGCTTTCATGGGGTCCAGACCCCAAACTTGGTATGTTTTATCCTGGACCAGTGACAGATTTTAGTCTTTGGACCGGGACGCAGGACAGACCTGGACCTAGGGCAGACCTGGACCTAGGGCAGACCCTTCTCCAAGGGAGGGGAGGTAGAGATGAATTGCTGAAGAGGAACGTTTATGCTCAAGCAAATTTTCTTCTCTAAGGACACATCGCTGGGTCTTGTTCTTACTGCAACTGGGGACAAAGCTCCACCTTGACTTCAGGAGGGTCTGAGGGCTGCTTGGGAGCTGAGTGAGCAGCAGAGATACCCTGGCAGCTGGAGACTATCAGTGGTGGAGTCCAGGGCTTGGGGGCAACCACACTTAACCGAGAAATATCCAACCTCTGCAAAAAATCCCCAAAACCCAAATCCCCAAAACCTTACAGGAGAGAAAGTGCCCTCAAGACAAGCTCCCCACTAGGACTTGGCTGGACAAGGAGATTTATATGTGCTAAAACTAAACTAATTTTCAGCCTCTTGGAGGAAACAAAATGACTGTTGCTATCATGGTGTAGCGTGAGAGGCTGGGTCACGGAGGGATGGAAGGCAGTCCTTTGTTCCAGCAGTCCCAGGTGCATCATGTACTGGGCAGAACTTTAGCTTACAATTTGGGATTAAAGTAAATCCTAGTATTTTTCTGCATGCCTGCCCGCTCCCTGGCTCCCAGAGACTGCTGGGTAACTGCCTATTATCCCGTGGTTCCACTTCAGTGCCCTCCCCAATAAAACTTTTCATATCCTTATAAACGAACTAGATTGCCGTGTTATAAACATTTACACTGTGCTAACAGATCATCTCCGCACATCAGAATTGGCTAAATTCCCTTTTCCAGATGAATATATTGAAGGAGATTAGAGATATGATAGCTTTTCAGATTGCTGAACCCAGAGAAATTAGTTTAGTGAGCATTTACAGAGGCTAAATTGGAACCATTAAATAGTGGATTAAATTGATGGTACTTTCATTGTCTGTCCTTCGGTACTGCTGTAAAATCAATTAGCCGTCACTATTCCATTCTCCATATAGTGAGATTGTCAGCCTGGCTAGGAGCTGCAGAGCCTCACAGCAGTAGCAAGCAGTGTGAAAATACACCTATTAGGTGATGTGGCATGAAATAACATCATAGGGCAGAATGTCCCAGTGAGATTTATCCCAGCCTTATCTCTACTTTAACAGAGAGGGGACAGACAATAGACTCTGGTGACACTCTTATCCTCCGAACATGTGCACCAGGATGCTCTCTGGACTGACAATTATTACATTGCCTCTTGACTGTCCTGAATTTTGCATCGAAAATCCCTTCTTTGCCCCCCTCTTAAACTGGCTGTGTCCCACATTAAGAGCAGAGGATTTGAGCAGAGTAGGTTTGCATCTGATTTGGGGGAAAAAAATAAAAGGGATACCAACTTTCTCCTGCTTGCTTTTGTTAGAGCAGCCCTAAGTCCTGTTAGCTGGCTGATTTATTAGCACATCTCAAAACTGTTTCAGGGGCAGCACAGCTTTGCCACAGCCAAAGAAACTGAGGCACAGGCATGAGGAGTGTCCCACTGCCTCCCTGAGAAATCAGGGGCATGACACATTGAGAACCACAACAAGTACTTGCCAGCCCTTTTCAGCTTGTTTTTCACTCTTTCTTACATGGGAGAAAAACCAGAAGAAGGTAAATAACTTGCCGCCAGGTCATGGGGTGAATTGGAGCAAATGAGGTCTCTTCATCCTTAACCCACTGACTTCCCACCATCGGTCTGCCAGGAAGAGAAAGAAACCCTAGAGCACAGCTTGCACCCGCTACATGCAACTGGGGAAATGGAAATATTCCCCAAATTTGTGCTCTTAAGCTCTTCTCTGAAAGTGTGAAATTAAAAAGTAATGAAGAAAACAAGTCTCCTAAATCTAAGCTCTAAGCTCTTGACCTTGCTCCTGCCATTTTTCCTCCCAGGGGAGGTCTCAGCCCTGGTTTGAAAAACCATCATCACCATTGTCAACTGTGGGTGAACTGGAGAAGATTTTCCATCCCCAGGGAGCTTTCCTTTCAATCTTTAAGTTTTCTATTGAACATGGAAATGGAAAACCCCCCACATTTCCAATAAAATTGCATCTAGTTCCAATTTCTTGCATTGATGTAGCAAAGTTTTGAAATCCCTTGTCAACATCTTAGTTATGCTTCACCAAGGAACCATCTGGAGCTGCTGGCCTTCGTATTAAATGCTTGCCAGGCTTGTAATATGGATGCTCTCTCTTCTGTTCTCAATAGAACTCCTCTTTGCAGGGGATAGATGGGACCCCAGGTGTTCCTCACCTTGTTTAGTGACCTAAACTCAGAGGATGTTCAAATTTCCCCTTATCCTGAGCAGGATATGGGGCAAAGTGGTTATTTCAGTGCAGTTGTATTTGACGTAGTGTTCCTCTGCCAGACCCAAGACTTTCTCTTTCCTGGCTGAAGTGGATGCAAAGCAGCATCCCAGTTGACATCTGTAAACCACTGTTCACACTCACTGCAAGTGCTTGTTCCCCAAGTCTCCATCTCCTGAGTCCAGAAAGACATCCTCTCTGTGGAGACCATGCAGTGAATATGGGCTAATGCTCCCGTGTGTTCTCAGCTCACAAAAGCAGGGGGAGATGTAGAGGGTGACAGGTAATGTCAGCCTAACACTTTTGCCCTGGATTTGGCCATGTTTACAGAGACACTCTCTGCTACTTCCCTAATCAGGTCTTGCTCTGCAAGGCAGCAATCAGTGCGTCGTTATCACTGGAATCTCTTTGTTTTGAGGTCTAATTGAGGTCTGAGAGCCTTTATTTCCTGGACATCTCATGCATGGTGGGGGCACCTCCTTTAGCAAATAAATCATGTCATCACCTGTTTGGCGTCTCTCGCCTTTGCAGAGGGCTGGGGATCACAACAGAAGTACTTGTTTCCTCAAAACCATCCTTAGGGCTTCCCCCTCTCCACCACTTGGCGCTCCACAAGTACCTTGCGATTTCCAGCACCTCTCTGTAGACAGAGCCTCCAAAGTGGATCTCCATTGTCAGTCCTGGAGTGAGTTGGTCAGGCTATGGGTAGCTGTGTATATGCAACAGCAATTTACCTATCTAAATCCATTTATAGCCAACATATTTTATTGCACAGGATCTTCTTCAGTTGCTCCTCTTGTAATTCCTACAACTCTCTTTCTGTGGAAAATATCTTGCCTTTTCTAAGATTTTGCTTCTCTGATTTTTCAGGGATACCCGTCTGCAGCTGCTATAGGGACAGATTTAGTGAGTGTAGGTCAGCTTCAGGATGATGCAACATGTGCTGGTGCTAATCACAAGTTTCCATCTTTTTGTAGTCCACACTTCCCTCCCAGAGAAGGAAGAACTGATGTGACCTTGAGAAAGCCACACTGCCCAGCTGAGCCTCAGTATCCTGTTTCCTGTGACTCAGATCAGGTACATCAGAGAAAGATTTCTCCTGCATGGAAACAATTTATTCTTCTCTTTTTCCTCTGAAGCTAAGCCTTTGCTGCTTCTACATTTTTTATTGCATGTAACATCTTTTAAGACTCTCTTAGTTCACATTATTTCTTGTCTACCTTAAAGTTTCCACTGCATGGCTTCATCAGTCCTTTGCGTCCTCCCAGCCCAGTTACATCACTGTCTTACTTCAGCCTTGCCTGCGATGCTCACTCTAAGATGTAAAGCAGACTCAGCAGAGCAACAACTTTACCTTGGGAAAGTATAGTTTGGCAAACTACTTTCTTAAAACTGCTCAGCCTGGCCACCCTAGCCCTCAATGGCTTGCTATGGATCCAATACCATATTGTAGCAAGTCACACCTTCTGACTCACGAATTCACCCCTTGCTGCTGAAGAAGGATGCCATTCCTTAATCAACAGAGAGCTTCAGCAGTCAGCCTGCAAGATAGATCTAACTGCTTCTGCCATTGCCCCATTTATCTTCATTTCTATTTTTGCATTGATGGGTATCATACACCACAAAGAGCCAGCCCAGCCGTGAAATGACACCGGACTGGCAACCTCATAATTATCTGGGTTCACGTATGAATTCTCTTCAATCCCTTTGTGACACTCCATTGCTTCCTCATAACTTCCTCATCTGACAGATCAGCACTGTGCACCCGAATCGCCTGAGAGCCCCTGGGTAATAGCCTCAGGGACAAAGTTAGCCCTGGCAGAAGTGGGCAAAGATGCTTGTTGGCTTCAGCAGGAGTTTTGCTCACTTTGTGCTAAGCCTAAATATTGTCCAAACTCTCTTCCATGCGCAAAAAGACTTCAGCTCCCTTATCTGCTGTAGGGGAAAAGTGTTGGGTGCTGCAGCAGCCTACAGGCACATTGCTGGTTCATGCAGTAGCTTGGAGATGTCTCCTCCTCCACGTTACTGTGATGTAGTTTGCCTTAAGTACTCCTGTCTCTAGGCACATTCATATTTTTCCTCCGTATTTTTCACAAAGGCTACACCAAAAGGTCTCCTGAAGCATGACGGGGTTGGTGTTGGCAGGGTGCACACCAGATTATTAATTAAGAGAAGAAAGCCTGAGCTCTACCATCTGCACCCACCTCCACTACACAAGGTCCTTTGCAGAGCATGAAGGACATGGTAAAGGAGAAGAGGGTTGTCTGCCCTGAAGAGCAAAGGCCACCAACCTCCAGACTGGAGCAGCACCTGGACTTTAGCCAAAGGCTCATCTAGGAGCTGCTGGGTATCCTAATGTGGCTTCATACTCTTAACTCTAGATGAAAACCCAGAAACTGGTGCATTTTATACCTGGCTGCAGTCCCTATGTCTCTGTCTAGTCTTCAGTGACTCACACCTGGTGTTAGGGTCTCTTCCCTGGGTTTGAGGTGCAGTGCTGCAAGGACCCAGCCTGCTCTGGAGCTGCAGGATGAGCCACAACCATGGAAGCACTGGGGTGAGCTCTGCAAGAGGTCTAGGGGACTTGCCCCATCCCATTCAAACAAACTGCAATGCCCAGCAGCAAAACCCAGCCCAAAACACCCCTTGAAGGTGCTCCCTGTCCCTCAGCACCCAGACAAAACACAGCCCATGGACAGGTACTTTCCACAGGCCAATGCAAAAGGGATAATGGCAGCAAATCCTTGGAGAATGGGGACTTCTATTCCTGCTGCTGCTTGCATCCCTCACTGGCTTACCCAGTGTTGGCAACGCTGTGCAGACAAGCTGGGCGGTGGGTGTTGTGCTGCCTGAGCCCCTGCTGCTCAAGGCAACTGCCTTCATCACCCGCGTCCTGGGCCCCTTCTGCCCATCAGATAGTCACAGCATGTGTCCCCGGCAAGGGGGGAGGACAAATCCTGCTGTCGGGGGGTAGAGGGTGGCTTGTGCGAAGCTGTGCTCAGGCAAGTGCAGGACTGCTGAAGTCAGGGAGAGCCTCGCTACTGGCTTTTAATTTGCTTTGGATCTTGGCCATTATCATTAGAATAATCTCCAGCAGGTGATAGGCAGGAGTAAATTAATTCTGAATAAAAGCATTTGGGGACGGGTGCCAAGGAAGGGCAGGGGTGGGCATCGGGTACTGCCTTCGCGGGTCGGTCAGAGAGGATGTTTGGTGACAAAGTGGACTTGGATTCACCTTGGAAGGAGTGTATTTCCAGTCTGATATTACATTAGTTTCTGCTAAAGATCCCTAGATCCAAAGTGCACGAGGCAGTGTTAACAACGAATGCAGAGGGTGGTGGGAGCGGGGTTATTTATTTGATTTTGGTTTTAATTCGCCTTGTCCACTGAAATCATGTGCATGAAAACAATTGAAAATAAATTATCTCCCATCTCCAGAAAGAACCTTTCACTATTGTTCCTGGAGCCACCCGGACACATGAACAATTAATCCTCGACTCCAGACCCAAGTGACTCAACCAATAAAACAGCTGTCAGCTGCCGGTCCTGGGGAGGTGCTGCCTAATATCCCAGGAGAGGATAATTATTCTTATCTGATTTGGCTCTGGAATGAAATCATAAAAAGCCTCGTCCCATTCTGTAAATTCAGTTCTTCCTAGCAGGTTAAGCAGAGCCCAAATGACTAACATTTCTGTCAGCACCGACTCTGGCTAAGGGCTAATATACCATGAAGAATAACCCAATAATAAATCTTATTACAGGGGAGGAAGTAGGGGGGAAAGAGAGAGCATGCAGGAGTGCGAAACCTCAGAGACAACCGAGAAGGGTGCAAGGCAATTTCAGTGGCTGACAAAAGTGGTTTCAGATTGCTGTTCTGAGGGAAATTTCAGATTCATGTTATTAAAAATTCACCAGAATATTGACCCAAATCTGAATGTTCTGGGTGGAAATGTTTCTGAAGCCAGAGACTTATATTCTTGTTCTTTGAGTGTTTCTCTTTGCTACAAGCAGTGCCTCTTGGTGTGCAATAAGAAGATATTGTTAAGATATAGCCCTCCATCCTCCATACAGAGACACTTCTTTGAAAGCATAGCAGTGATTTGAGAACACTGACCACCAACAGGCCTTTGATACTGCCTTGGAAGGAAAATTCCCCTGGAGCCTGGACAGTCTACCCTCCAGGTATATATATACACCCTCCAGGTATATATATATATATATATAAGGTGGCAAGTAGACCCAGGTCCCTTGAGTTTTTGCGTGCCTGGCATGTCTCTAGCACACCTCTTCCAAGCTTATCAGACACAGCAGGGTCAGCCCAGTGCAGGGCCAGGGCTGGGTCACCCAACGTCTTGTGGTGGCAAAGAAGCCAGAGGTGGAGGCTGAGCTGGGTAAGAGCTCCACGATCAAACATTTGTGTCTCTTCCTTGGGTGAATGCAGGCTCAGATGTTGAGGTCTGTTTCTGGGAAGGGCCTGCTCTTTGGGAATGGTGAGCTCTCCTCTCCTTCATCGCGGCAAGATTTACTGCCTGGGTTGATAGTACTTTGTTGGGGGGATGGGGCATGGTGTTGAGTTTAAAGTTCAGGATGACCTTTGTTGCCTTTCATACTGCTGATCAAGAGGCTCCTTGAAATAATGACCGTGCAACTCAATCTGATGTTCCTGGATCTCTATTTCCACTGGTCCCCCCAGCAGGCAGTTTCCCAGGCGAGCAGGATGGATGCTGTCTGAAGCACTATGTGGTGGGACCCAGACAGGGCATGGAGACAGTGGGGGAGAGGGCTCAAGAGGCACATGGGAGCCCTTGATTCTGGGAAACAACTGAGAGGTCTGGTGAGGAGGAGCTCTGCAGAAGATTGATGGCAGAGCTCTGGTGCCACCAAAGCGTTTCTCCAGCGCCTGGGAAGGACGTTAAAGAGCAAGGACCTAGTGGCCAAGATGGGATAGAAAGGAGCATCAGACCTCAGCAGGGAAACCCTGGTCACAGCCGCACAAATCATGTGCGCTTTAGCCTTTGGTTTGTTGCTCCATCCCAAGGAAGCAGCAGTGGCTGGACACTTGAGCGACTACAAGGACACTGACAAAGAGCTGAAGGTGGAAAAGGAGATGTCCTCAGTACCAGAGGGATTTGGAGCCTGTCTCAGCTTTCCAGGGCTGCCCGGGGCTGTCGCGCCACAACATTGCCATTGCACAGCATGTGATTCTCCCAGGCCTTGTTGGAGGGACAGTCAGATACAATTTCAAGGAGAGGCAAAGCTGGGGGTACCAGTGTATCAGCGATGCTGTCTCTGAGCTGAGGAGGAGAAGCAAAGAAGAGCATGGGGTGCAACAGCACTGTGGAAGGTGGTGTTTGCCCAAGGCAAGAGGGGCTGCAGTGAAGGTTTCTCATGAACCAGTGTGATTCATGTCAGTGATGGGGTGTTCCAGTGAGGAGCAGGGCAGCCATGCTGATGAGGTATTTAGATCAAGAGGGACAGAGCCCACAGGTGTCACCCAGATATGAGGTCATCTTCCATGGCAGAGACATCAGCTTTTATGGCTCTTTCCTCTTTGCCTACAGCCATTGCACAGGGAGCAAGGGTGCAGCGAAAGGCAGTATAAATACCACACATCAGTGCTTGTGTCCAGAGTGCCTCTGAGCCAGGAAAACCAAATCTCTAAAAAGGTGGACAAATATTTGCTGAGAAAGGCTCTTCCAAGCCTGGCTCGAGTTCAGGCTGATGGCTGAATTGTACATGGAATCTGGAGAGGCAAGGCCAGGGACCTGGATTTTTTTAAGAGAGATTTATCTGTTCATGGAAGAAATTTTAGGACTGCTAGAAAGTGCTGTAATCCCTTAGAAATGGAGATAAATCTGGGGTGGAAACGTAGTATATAAATTTCTATAACTCACATATTCTTTAGTACAATCTGGGTAAAATTAGATAATACTGCACTAATAAACCTTTATACATTTCATCTTCATCCTTAAAAACCCTCTGAACTTTTGTTTCTGGAATAATGTTGATTTATGCCTCGTTGTCCTTTTCAGTGGTCGTATCTCCATCTGCTGGGAGTGAAGGTCTGGTAAGACTGACCAGCACAGATCAGCTAAAAGCCATGTGGGAACAACAGTTTCAGTTGGAAGTGAACTTTATTGTTTACCATATGAAGATCTAAAGAGAGAGAGACAATTGATGATACCACCCTGGGTCAATAAAATAAGCCACCATTGGAAACAGAAGTGTCCATGATGAGAAAGCTGCAATGGTTCAGGAATGGGTTCAGGTAACCCAAAGATGATCATGGGCTCTCTGGTCCGATAGAGGGAAATGGTAGACAAGGATGGGAAAGGCTCAGTGATCCCTGATGAGATGGGAACGGCCCGTCTGGATGTGCAGTTCAAGACAAAGAAACAAGTCCAGAGAAAGTGATGGATCGAGAGCAGTCGCATGGGTAGCAAGACAGCAAAAATTGCCTCCACTGTGGGTTGCAATGCAAGGCAAATACCTTTTTCAGCCAATACCTAACTTGATGATCATGTGGAGCTGGTGCTTGGAAGGATACTACAGCTTCTCTCTGCAAAAACAGACGTTTGCATGTACATTGATTAAATTTACCCATGAGAGATCTTGGTCCTCTGTAGCTTTGAAAGTGTTCAGCCCTGATTACCTTATTAAGTCCAATGCTCATTTTTAAGCCACTATCTGTAGTGGACATCATGCTCCAAATTGTACCTGGCTTAGCTTTTATCTCAGATGCCTGCTTACCATAAAAACCTGGAAAGGCACTACAGTAACTTCTTCCAATAAGAAAAAAATAAAAGCTGAGATTTTGCGTGCCAAGGGAAGCAATCAGTCAGCGATATTGAAAGATCCATCATGAAAGTATAAGGCAAGGAATGAATAGACTTCTAAATCAGTCAAACATTTTAAACATCCCTTTTGTAATTGACAATTTTGTAATATTTATTCACAACAGATCTGATTGCTGGATTCCCACTGGCTCCCCTCAGGAGGGTTTGCGTGAAATCAGTTTGAAATGGTGTGTCAATTTTTTTCTGAAGTCACCATCTGGCTGATAGACTTGAGTCTGTTCTAATACACTGACCCAGTGAATCGCTGCTAAACAATTCCCAGGGGTCTCCACTCCTCTCGCAAGCAATCCGGGAGAACGCTGCCAGGAGAGAGCAGGCGAGACAGGCATATTTTAATGCGTTATGTTGAAGGATTGTAAAAGAATTTGATTTATGTAAAGAAACAGAAATCTTGGGATGGTCTCATTCACTCTGGCGCCCTCATGCTGGTTGCAAATGTGAGGGGAGGTTCAGGACCAGCATTAGTGACCTGAAACTACCCGAAATTGTGCTGAGGGGAAAAAAAACAACCCCAAGAAATAAAACCCCACAAAAAGCCCCCCTCCCCAATCAAGAGCATGGAGCACAAATGTTTGATAAGAGGAACCCCCATAGTCCAGCTGGTAAAAATAAGTATGGGATCAACTACATCACACACCTATTTCAAATAAATGACTGTATATAGATGACACTGGAGCCCTGCAAAATCAGCCCCATTCTATCACCAGAAATTCCTGGGTTGAAAAATGGTCAAGCCATCTGTGCTTAAAAACAGATTGGTTTAACTCGCAGTGTGAAATGAGGCCTCAGCATACATGTCTTGTATGCTCTCCTACATACCAGTCATGAGTTCATATGGCACATGTTGAAAATTAGATGCTTCCTCTCATCATCCCTCTGCAAAGTATTGCTGCCATCCTTGTGGATTATATTTTCTACTATGGCTCTTTGTCATTGTGTCCCCCAGCCCCAGACCATGTGCACACATTGCCATCACAGATGTAACACCGCATATGTACCTGTACACGTGTGTTTCTGTACGTAGCCACATTTACACATAAGCTGGGCATAATTCTAGGTTGACTAATTTTTTATGACAGGCGAGTAAATCATCATTATAGTATTTGTTTTTTTCCATTACCATCAATCATTATTGTATGTGTGATCAAGTAGAATTTGTCTTCGGCTGCTTAAAATTTTCCTGATCATTTTTCAAGGCTAAATATCATCTCTAGATAAATAACACTTACTGTAATAATGTGCATGCTAAAGAGCTGATCCAAACCCCACTGAAATCACGGGAAGGATGTTGGCTCAATGGACATTGATTTAAGTCCTAAAGGATCATTTGTTTCTCAATAGAACCCCAGTAAGAGACCGAACGTGGAGAATGTTTTATAGGGTTTGATTAATTCCTTCTTCTGCCAGTGGAGTATGGCTATGGCACACAACTAGTGATCAAAATAAGTAGTGTCTAAAGAACAAGGTAGCTAAAGCCTGTGAAAATATCCAGAATATCACAAGCTAGTGTAGCATGCAGAAAAAAATTTCTGCAAATCTATTCCATTTTTAAATGAATTTGCTGCAGCTATGCTGGAATCATTTTTCAGGTCCATCTGATGGGAATTTAGAGAAAAGAAATGTTTGGGAAGATGGGCAAGAAACAGTAGGAGCAAAGGTTAAATGGAAACCAGGAGAAAACATGAAGTGGTCATCCAAATCCATAGACCAAGGTACCAGGACTAGGGAAACAAGTGTAGGCTGGGTCAGGACACCTCCAGGGTATCTTGCTGTATTGCCACATTTGAAGGACCTTGCCTGGAGGCATCCTAGGATGTTCTCAGACATCTTGGTGTCTCTACACCCAGCATGCACCAGGGGCTTCTATTATCAGAGGCATAAAACTTCCCCCTAAATGCAACCCACTATTAAAAACATGCAGGGAATCAGAGCTTGCCAGGACTGGATGGCAAGCACTCTCTGCAAGCATTGTAATTAACAGTAAAAGTAATTAAACTTTTAACACTGGCTAAGCTCAATATCAAAGATCTGGGGGTTAATGTAGCCGTTTTCAAAAGGACAGGAGAATAAAGTAGTAATAAAACAGAATGAACGTTGCAAGGACTCTGAGGCATGCTTGTCCTCTGCACAATCCACTGATGAACGTGTTCTGGGTTCTTTTCGGCTGCAGGAAGCCCTCAGTGCTCCCTGCCTGCTGGTTAATTATTTTGTTACCGTGAGGCTATGCAGGTTTGGGCACTGTGTGCATCACTGGAGGACAGGAAGACAAGCTCTGAAGCAGCTGCAGAAAAAGAAGCGTTTGCATCCCACTTTCTCTCCCCGTTTCTGGGAGAAACAGATGGAAGGGAAATAAAATTGACAGATGAACATTCCAAGTTAATCCTCATTTTTAGTGGGTCTTAGTGGAGACTATTGTGGCAGTGCTGTGCAAGATGTTATTGGAGTTTTCTTTTTCTTTTTCTTCCAAGAAAGTTGGGTGGTTCTTGGGTTATAAAAAAGGATGAGAAATAGAAGTAAAACTGTCCCGTGAGGCTTGGGCAGGTTTGGGAGTGATTGACCCTTGCCAAGCCTGGAAGACTGGTATAGAGGAGCCTGTGCAGGGGCCTGGGTGCTGCTGGACAAGAGCAGGGGCAGAAGCACCAACACTGGGGTGCTTCGAGTGTCAACAGGTTTAGAAGGTCATCCCTTCCTGGAGTCCCTCCTCCTGCCACCTGTGGTGAGGTGCCCTGGCCGGCATTGGTAATTCTTGTGCAAGCCCACCTGAGTAAGGGATATGTGTCTGTCTAATCTTTGCCACAGTAAGGTCACTCTGCCTGTTGTTTTGCCAGTTTTTCCAACATTGGATCTAAAGAGAAAAGCACTTTTCTCAGAAATAGGCTTTTTGTCCTTGAAGGATTCTGCTCCTGTCTCCTTACTTCTCTTAATTATATAACCCTAAGGTACGCCTCAGATTTACACAGCCTAAATCCAGCCTTATTTGACTATATTTGTCGTTATTCCAATTAATTGTGCATCAACTAATTGTGTAACATGGCTATTTGCATGTCAAACTGGGGTCCGCATGCTGTTCTTTGCAGTGTAATTGGTCTGGCTAAGTGAATACCAGGAATATTCCTGAGGTTTCAGCCATTAATCAAGGTCTGTTGAAAGGAATATTAGCACCCTGGGAAATAAAATAAAATAGAAGAAAGAATTAAAAAAAAAAAAGATGCAAAATATCAATGAGATTTTTTAAATTAGAAGGAAGCTTTAAATGTAACAACAAGATGAGTATGAAGGCCCAGGAAGGTCTGGCCAAGCTTACAAAAGACTAAGTCCTCTTCGGTCCCTGGAGGGGTTGAGGAGCTGCTTGCTGGCAAATGAAGGGGTAATGGTTGGGCTTTCATTCCTTGGTGCCCATTTTGGGGGTGCTTGGGCAATTGTGCTCAGCAAACAGTGATTCCTCAGGAATATTTTGGAAGGAAGGAGGGAGATGAACCATGGCCTGCTTCCAACCACCCACATGTGTCCCCAGAACAACAGAGGCACATGGTGATGAACGGTGTCTTCCCTTTGAGGAAGGATGGATTTTTGTTGTCAACACTGCCCTGGTGATGTATATAAGGTTGCTGTGGGAGAAACCAACTGAAGGCTGTAATGATGGAAAAGATTATTAATATCCTTGATGAACTATTGCTAGTTTAGTCAATGAGTTAGTGACAGATCCAGCGCTGAAACTCAACTGTTCCTGGATCCCAGACTGGCAAATGGTCCATTGCGATTTGCTGTCCCATGTTACATAGCTTAAGTGTGTCAGAAAAAACCCAAGTATTTTTTGGGAGAGGATCAAAGATGATAATCAAGGATATGGATCCTCGAAGATATAATCAGGGACCTTTTACCCATTCACAAGAAGGAGGCTTGCAAGATGTGAAGCCTGCAGTGATGGCAGCTGCATTTCAACACCTTTCCCAAGCTGGTGGGGAGGCTTGTGAATGCCTGTGGGTCCCGCGCTCGGCTTGTTTAACCCGGGCTCCTTGGGGAACCTGGGGTCTCCCCACTCAGCTGTTTCCCATCCCTCATGTTGCTGGATGGGCTGAGGCTCTAGTTTCTGCTGCTCTCCCTGTCGCTGAGGATAAAGTGAAAGCAAAGCTGGCCCTGGGCTGCTGTTTGCAAACAGAGATGAAGACAAACAGATGAGTTCAAGCTGCTGGAAGGAAAACAACCCTGGCGGCTCCTCTGCTTAATGGTGGGAACCTGGAAGTGTAAACAAAACCCTGGGCAGGTCCTCCTCATTCCCACTGTCCCTTGGAGTCCACCGGTGTTTTTCAATCTTTACCTCCTAGAACCAATCAATTTCGTGCCAGCCTGTAACTTTTTACTGATGTTGTGGCTGTCTCAGTTAAGGACAACCAGGTGCTGCATCTCTCGCCCCCTTCCCAGCACTGGGACCTCTCCTGCCCCTGTTCTCTCAGACCCAGAGGGGTTCCCAGCTGTTTTTCCATCACTGGGTCCATGACTGTCCTGCAATCACAGGTCTATGCCCTGTTGGACATGGGCAAGAAAGATGCACACGGAGAGTTTTATCAACCTCCTGTTTCACCACTGAATTCCTTTTGCCCTCCACCATAAGATCATCCACCATAAGATCATCCACTCCCTTCAAACATCAGAGAAAGGCAACATTACGCCAAAAACTTGCCAGGTTTCTGAGTAGCGAGCAACAGGGTGAGGACGTGCCAGCCCCACAAGGCATATGGTCCTTGAGCCCCAGGATCACCTCCTCATCCGCAGAACCACAGTTACAAGGATACCTTTTTTCCGGGTGTTCACAGTTCATCCACCACCCCAGAGCCATGCGTGGTAGAGCCCAGAGACAGGCAAAAAGCAGGCAAATTAGTCTGGGCAGAGAAATAGAGATGCATCTGGGTGCAGGGCAAAGTCCAACAGTGAAAAGCACCTTCAGGAAGCGCTGTGGAGCAGACCCAATGCTCTTACCCAGCACAACTCCCTGGAATTGCAGGAGGTTTGACTCGGCGGGCTGCTGCATTCTTCCCCATGTGTCAAGTCAGAGAAATGAACATGGTATCTTAATTCTCCTTTCCACCCCCTCTTTTTTCTGACAGCCCCTTAATTAGCATGAGATTGCACAAAATTCACCAAGGCAGCCATCCATCTGTTTTGCTGACTTCCAGTAACAATATTTATCATTGCAAAAGTGTCAAAACAATACAACCAGATGACGTTTATGAAAGGGTTTCTAACTACTTTAACAAAAAAGGCCCAAACCTTGAAAGCCTCCTGAAGTATTTTGCTGGGAATTGTTTGCAGACACAAAGCTGAGACTAATTCCTTTTGTATCCACATAAATATTTTAAATAAACCATGGAAGACTTTTGCAAGAGAGGTGTAGGAATGGCATGTGCTTCTCTGTAATGACTTGGTTTAAAGTGGCCAGATGAGAAAAAATCCTGATGCCTTCTCTTGGTTTCACCCTCAAAATATTAATTTTGGTGAGTATATTTCACATGTCATAAGAGTGCTATATAAATTAGTTCATGCTGGTGACTCTCTTAAGAAATTTAACCTGATCTGCCCTGCAGCAAGAAGGGGGAATTAAAAAAAAAAAATCTGCTTATTTAACTTTACAGTATTTAAACCAATACATAAATGAGAATTAATAAATCTGCATTTCCTATTGTCAGCACTAGTTGATTACAGCACTGTGGAGCCCTATCAAAGGGTGCATACGGCACACTAAGTTCTGCAGTGTGTTTAAATTACCCATAATAAATTCACCTAACAAATTCAAGTGTAGCTGCATTTTCCCCTTGTCAGAGTTTCTCTGGCTGGGAGCACTCAGAGTTATGCTCAGGCTCAACGGATTCCTGTGCATGAGGGAGAGGACAAGCCCTGTAACCCTGGTTTTGATGGCTTTTTGTGGGGAAAGTGGCTTTGTTAAGCTGAATGATACCCTCAACTCAGTCTCTGATTGAATGCTGTTCTGCCCTCTATCTGATCTCTGGCAAGGTGAGATTTTAAAGCCATTTTGTGCTTAGTGTAATTTCTGGAGATTTTTCTCTTGCAGCTCTTGGATGCTCTGTGTTAAGGGTTGTTGAAGGATTTGCAGGGACTGACACCAAAACAAGGCAGGATGCTAGGGTGAGGAGTCACAGCATGGATAGATACCACTGCCTGATTTGGGCTTGTGCAATAGCATCCCAGTGAATGGCGAGCAAAGCTATGGGGTAGATCTGTTCCTGGAGGAACTTCCCAGGCACCAGGTCCACAGCAAGTCAGTGCTTTCTTCCTCAAGCTGGGGACAGGGAGCATGGACCCCGTGGAGCTGGTCTGAGCTCCACACTGATTGCACACATCTGTCTTCTCCTGACAGCTCTGCCTGTTAGTGGAGTGAGTCTGCTGTTTAATTTACCTGACTTGTTAACAGCTCCCTGTTTTGAAGTTGTAGGAAGTAGCTGATTTCACATTTACAGTCGGAGCATTGAATTCCCATTGGGCAGCTAAAATTCACAAATAATCTGGTAATTTGTCCGCTGTCTTGGGAGCCTGTGGGGACACTGCTCAGTGTATATCACAGTGTATATCACTGTGTTTTGGTGGGAAGATTGATGAGCAAAGAGGAGCATGGAGCTGGCTGGCTGTGTGCCAGGAGGAGCTATTGAAACTGAAAGGATCAAGGAAATCTCTGCCAAGGAAAGCAGGGATGGGAGTTGCCCAGATCCCCTTGCAGAGGGGCTGCAGAGGAGAGCAGCGTGGGGCTCGCTGCCTTTGGGGACCGGCTGCTAGCAAGGAGGCACATCCCATTGCTGCTGGCGGTGGCCAGAGTGAACCAGAGCATGTAAATGGGTTTGCCTTGTCATAGTGCAGCCCTGAAACCCTAAAATGTTTTGGGCACTGGTTCAGCCTATACAACAAAAGAGAGCCAGTGCAGAGCTGAGCTCGGTTCTGTATTGCGTCCAGTAACCATGATACAGATCTCTTGGAGGGGAAGTGGGCTCTTAGAAGTGCTGCCACAGATATCACACCCGATAGCCACAAGTGAAACAACACATTTTTGGAGTTTCTTATCATTAATTGCTCACCCCCCACCGTTCAACCTATCAATAACTGGCAGCCCCAAGAACTGAAGGAGATGAAAACATCATGCGTACAGCCTGGAGCACCCCAAGACTGCATGAAGGTGGATTTTGACAGTCAAACGCTCACTGAGCAAGTTCATTATCCCTAGCACAACCCACTGAAGATCATGCAGGGAGTCTTAGGAAGGGACAGACCCTCCATAACACCCAAGTCGCTTCCACTGCCGCAGCAAGTGGATAGTGAGCAACCTCTAAGCTCAGGCTCTACCTCTGTGTGTCTTCTCCTGGAGTGCAAACCACCATGTGTCTGCGCTAAGGAAAGCGCTACAGCTCTCCCTGAAAACAGGCATCTTGGACTGGTAAATGAATTTGGAGTTAGGGAAGGCAGGCTGCAGACATCCCAACAGAGCAGCAGGTAATCAGTAGGCTGTCCTCTATGGGGAAGGTGTTAAATCCTTCTTGGAGTGCTGACAAAAAGAGTTGCAGCCCATATGCTTATTGCCAGAAAAATAATAAAAGAAGAGTATTGGTTTAACTAAGTCTAACTGCCGTCAGAAGGTTTAGACACATGCTCTTGCCACCAAATCATCAAAGCCAAATCAACAACAACCACCAGCCCAGACTCCCAGAGGGTCTCTGCCTGCTGGGCCCTGCATCATGATGGGGTTTGCTCCAATGGCTGCCCAAACTGCTGCCCTCTGGCAGCACCAGATCCACTCTGTTAGAGTCTCCTGGGGCTTTGGGGCAGCAGTTGGGTGCAAATGAGTGAAAAAATTTACCATTTGAGATGGACACACTTGTCTCTTTAAGTTTGGGCACAATGAGGTGGGAAGTCTCATCCTAAAACTGAAGGTTATTAGACTTGAGACCTCTCAGACAGAAAGAATAGAAAAAGGACCTTGTCAATAAGCCAATGAGTGCATGAAATCAGAGCGGGGGGGCAGGAAATGAGACTGAGAAGTGGTGCAGGCGATGCTGCTCAGCCAGGCTGGCGGCACAGGGCAGCCAGTCCTGGGGCTTGGCTGCGGCGTGTTCTCGTTTGCATTAACTAATGCTGCTTGGCATCATGTAATGTGTTATTGTTTTTATTGTTCTTGTCGTAAATACACCTAGAGGCATCTTCTAAATAGAATTAATTATAGTTGTTTAATTCATTAGTTAAGTACATAGTGCATTCTGCTTGCTGGAAAGGCATGGATGGCTGCAGTCAGGGCACACAACATACAAATCAATGTATGGTCACGTTCGTTGTGCCTGAGCCTGTGGCACCAGTTCTCCAGACCCTCTGATCTCATGTTTCCAGTTTCATTCTCAGTACTGCCCTTTTTCTCAAAAGCTCATATCAAATTTGAGTTGTTGGAAGGAATATTTGGAAAGATTGGTCTACAAAAGGACAGCACAAAGGGAGGAGGAGGGCAGTGAAGTTGGGTGAAAAGCACTTGAAACCTGTTCAGGGTTGTGTGGTCCAGGGGCAGGTCTGCCTGTCCATCCTGGGGATGAGTCTGGCTGGAGGTGGGAAGCCAAAGATGCTTCTGGACCTGCTGGTTGCCGATGGAGGGTGTCACCTTGTCTTGGTTCCGTCTGAGCCCAGCAAGGCCAGTTTGACAAGGGAAATACTCTGTGCTACAGCAGCCGGAAATGCCAGGAGGAATCTGTGTACTGAGGCTGTTTTCTAAGAGAAGGAAATGCATATGGCATCTCATTGGGGAAAAGGGATCAATGCATTAATGCACATGTGTATGGGAGGACTTGTGGCCGATGTCTTGCAGCTCCTATCTTTGAGCAGAACATCACAGCAGAGGAAGCACACAGGGGGATATGTGTGCCTGTGCAGCAACCCTATGAAAAGACACTGTAGGGAAGAGATCAGTTTCCCAATGTAGGGGCAATGCAGGCAGCAGTGTTTGCATGATGATATTCACGTCAGCCTTTGTCCTGCCTCTCCTCCAGCCCAGTCTTGGGGCAAACCCAGCCCTTGGGAAGCACAGGAGAGAGAAAGAAGAGGCTTGTAACCAGGTCACTGTCTGCTTTGTGACTTATGTGTGTCCAACCTGACAGAGACAGAAACCAACTCCACACTCTTCCCACACCATGGAGGCTTTCTTCTTCCCCTTCTACCTGTCATGTAGCAGAGTTTTACGAGCTCACCCTGAGCTGCCTCTCTCACAGGACCAGGGCTGGTTTTCTCCAAACCACAACACAACTGAAAAAACACAGCAGGTCAATACATCACAGGGCACACACTTGAAAGGGAAGAGGCATAAAACTCATGTCATCGATGCAGGGCAAACCCTGCTCCCTTTGCCCTGATGCTTGGGACATCCCCGGGCCTGGGAACTTTCCTGACCTGAGGATGCTAATGGAAGCTCAGTCACTTGCAAAAGCATGGAGAGAGGTGAAGGAAAAGCTGCTGAATAAACTCATGCAAAGCAAGAGTTGTGATCATTGGACGCAGGAGGAGCTGGGGTCCATCGTTGGCTCTGATACAGCCTCATTGTGTGAAGTACGCTGCATGTCATGTTCCCATGGGCTGCAGCCCATCATCCGCTACCAGGAATAGAAATGTTGGTGGCAGGCACAAAGACCAAGCCAGGTACCTGAACACCCTGCAAAAAGGCAAAGAGAAGTTAATCTCTCTGGCAAAACAGCAAGGTGGTGAAGATTTAAACTCCATCAGGAAGCGGTTCAAGTCCATTTTTGGTCACCAGGTCTTGTTCTGCATTGATCTCATGTAGAAGGAGAAGAGACACTGAAGACCTGGGTCACATAACTTGGGCATTGGCATGCCTGGGACCACTGGGACCCGTGTTTAAAACATCCCACCTCTCACCTACCCTGAGGCCATCACAAATGCCTTCAAAAGGTGTTGCTGCATCCTTCTTCAGGTGACTGCCTTTAATTAGTGCAGGACTGGGAGACATCCACAACAAGATGGAAAAAAATAATAATCAAAGAAGACCAAGTGAAGCCCCATGTGATAGTAAAGGCTGACTCTAACTAACAGTTGTTATTCAGACATTGTTAATGATATTATAAGCACTACCATGTGCTAGGCAAGCTGTGACATGCACCCCGGTGGACATATGGATAATAAGATCACATGCCTATTTCAATCAAAGCCATAAGTACAAACTTGATCTGAATCGGAAAGAAGCCCAAGCTAGCAGTAGCTGAGGATGTGCTTCGGGAAAGCAAGGTCCTGTTTATTCTTTTATAAGAAAATAAATAAAAAGGAGAATCATAGGCTCTGATGCCAGAACATTCTTACTGCGCAGGAGACAGCCCAGCCCAAGTGCTCTCAGCACCTCCCAGCATCCTGGGAAAAGAGCCTGGCCTAGAGCATCAGGCAGTAAGGGGCTTCCTGCTCCAGGGCATCACTGGAGCCTAATGCACCCATAACCATCTCCAGCAGGATTTTTCCTCTATGGTGGCACTCTGGAGCATTGCCCTAACTCAGGGGCAGAACTCTTACTAAGGATGGAGGTGCTTGAGATGCTTTACCTTGATTCACCTCCTCTGTATAGCCAGTTGCACACTGCAGTGTGGTGCAGAGATGCACACGGCTCCCTCCAGCCCCCACCTGAGCACAGCCAGTCAAGTCACAGGCAGCTCACTGTCATTAGAAATACTGAACATAATCACCAAATTTAATGCCTTTATCATTGCTCAATGGATCAGTGAACAGAGGAGCTAGAAGAAAGACAATTAGAAGCTTCAGTCTAGGCTAAAATTTTTTCCATTGCCTTGCTTTTGTCTAAAGAGTTATTCATTCCTTAATTGTGAAATGTAATTTTGTTTGGAGGCTTTTGTTATATTTGTTTTGTCGTGTGGCTAATGCAGTTATTTGCTGCACACAGCCTCTTTTCTCCCGCTCAGCCTGTTTAATGGAATTCTTCAGCAGCTTTGATTTAAAACCATTTTGGTTTAGTGACCAGGACATTTCTGGAAGAGGGAATCAAGATTGTTTCCTGGATTTCTGAGCCATATTTTGCTCAGCAAGATTCATTTCTTTAAATGCATGTTTTTGTGAAGGCCTTTAACCCAGCAATTTTGGTTCCATTGGAGACAAATCTCAGCAAGAAACAGCATCCCCTTCCTAAACACCCTCCCTCCCCTCTGAGTTGGGAGACAGAGAGTCCCATACCCAAACCCTCCACCCACTCTTTTGATGAGAAAACCCCAAGAAGTAACCCCCTATGAGTCCTTCCTCCCGTGAACACACATTCCCACTGACTGATGCAGAATCAGACTGTCCCAGACTTTTCCTTTCCATGGAGCATGCCCAAATGAGAGCTGATGGCAGCTCAGTTCTGGTGAGGCTCTGGGTGTTCTGGATGCTTTGCTGCCTCTTGGAAATGGCCGTGCAACAGGCAGACCCACAGGATCTAGTTTTGGTATGTCATAAACTACACCTGAAAGTTGTTTTTTCCACTCTAAGTGTTTAACTAGAAGGCCTCCTACAGCTCCAGAGCCCTGCTGAGTCTGGATGGCAATGCAGGGAGTGAGTAAATTGCCCTTTTAGCACGTTTTCTCTGACAAGAGGATTTTCAGTCTCAGCCCTCCCCCCCCATGAAATCCAGAGCGAAGGAAGACTGATTTAAAACCAATCACTAACACTTACACACAGCCCCTTATTCGACCATCCCTCCCTATCTAAGCTTCGTCTTAGACTATTGAATCAATCCTGTCTCCACTGTTGCCTTTCCTAAGTAACAAACCAAATCAGGTGATGGCACGGTCTCCTCTAATTGACTGAGCTGCACAAGTGTATCCATGTCTCAGGATGTGGGCATCAACTGTGCTGTGCTGGGGGAGACAAAGCATGCAAAGATATCGATAAATCCCAGGATGAGGGAGGGGGGAAGCAGGGCCAGACCTGGGCATCAAGGTCTGGCACTCACCAGGCTGGGGAACCCTATAGGGGGGGTATGGCTTGTCATGGGCACACAGGTTCAGGTATGTGAAAGTTGGGTGTCTCCTTTATGCCAAGATCATGAAGTCTGTGGAGAGATGATCCATCAGAGCGTGACTCAGCCTGTGTGCATTTGACTCCACATGCGGAACAGGTCAGCTTGCCTTTTGGGTGCACCCGTTTCACTGAAAATACAGCGATTTATCTGTTTTTAAAAGATATTTTCACCACAAAGTCACAGTTTTCATTATTTTTCTGCTGAATGAAATTTCTAACCCAATTCTCTTGGGCTCACTGAAAACACCTCCATCCTCTGCCTGCACACCCAATTCTCCCCAGTGCCAGCACTACAGGTCCCTATAATAATATTTCCAAGGTGGACAAACCAGAGCCATTTCCACACCAGGCACTTCCTGGCCTCCAGCAGTGCGGTCACTGGGGGACCCCCATCACCTCTTCCCTCCCCGCCACTTGTGCAGGTGATGTGGAGATCATTAACTTTGCTGGTCATCGCTCCCATCCTTACCCCATTCAGTGGCCATGGAGGTGAAATCTGCAGCACCAACAGTTGGCAGCTGGTATATGGGACAGGCATTTCACCAGCAAGTGCTGGTGATCTCTCCCACTTTGCCAAGCCACCTGCGCGGAGTTTCCTCCAAGATTTGTTCCTGAATTGAGAAGACTGAGGTCCCTCAGTCCTGCCTTCGAACAGAGCATCATTAACAGTTAAACAAAAATCCTGGTTCCTTGCACCCCTACCTCCTGCATGGCTCTTGGGCCATGCCCATGCCCCAGCTCCCTCCTGCCCATTCTCTTTCATCTTTTGATGATGGGCTTGAACATGTGTTAAAGACATGCCTATTAATAAGAAAGAAGAAGGGGTAAGGAGAAGACATAACGAGGAGAAGACATAACGAGGAGGAGGAGAAGCTAAACAGAGCAGGCATTCTTACCAATTAATTTCTCTAGCAGAGCCTGAATTATGCAGCAGTTGCTGTGGTCATGAAATCCAGGGTCAGTCAAGCTCCTGTCTCTTGAAGGCAGCTGTGCTGCATGGGGCTGGTGGTGAGGAGCACCAATGCAGGGCTGCCCATCACCATGCTCCCAGGGCTGGGCAGAGCCTGGGGCTGGGCCTGTCCGTGGATTGGCTTCAGGTGAAGGGCAAGGGACCAAGGTATGAGCATACCCGTGCCAGGAGACATGGGAATCACGGTTCAAAGCAGATTTACGCAGTGGGGCTGAGTAAGGGGCTTTAACCCTTGTGGGGATGTGCTCTTTGGAGGTGAGAAATGCTTGCCCATCTACTAGGAACGGTACTTAATGCCCTCCAAGGGGCAATGCTGGGGATCTGGGATAAAATACTCCCTGTTTGTCCCTTGATAAACTTGTCCCCTTTCTGCAGAGGTGTGTGCATCGCTGCCAGCTCTTGCCCCATCACCCTGACCTGGATGGAGATCATCGCAGTGACTCCCTGGCAAAGACAAATCCCAACCCTAGCGGGAACCACAAGCTTCCAATCAAGCCTGGCTTTGGAAAGCCCTTAAAAACCCAATCCCCACTGTCCCAGCCGGGCTGCTTGGCCGCTGAGCCCGTGCCATCCTTGGAGCAGGAGTGCCTGGTCCTGGCGCGTGGTAACGGGGTGATTTAAAGTCTTGACTCCATGAGACGCCGCTGGAGAAGTGAAATCACCGACTCGTGCATCCGGGCTGGGAACAGGTGTGTGAAAACCAGCACCCAGGCACCCACTCCAACAACGTTGTTTTTGCCTTGCGTGCCATAAATCAGCGCGCTAATCTTTCACTGTCCAGAGAGATCTCTCACTGGGAGGGTGATAAATTGCCCTCCAGCCCCTGACAGCTGCTGGGAAATCACTCACAGCCCGAGACAAACCTCTAAATCTGACATTATAGAGTGTTGAAAGGAAGAATGTCTGTTTTTATAACCTACCTCAGTTATAATAAATATTTAAAATCCACATTAACATCCTCTTATAGTTACAATCTGCCCTCTATGGAACAGTGTCCAACTTAGATTTAATTAGCAACTGAACCTTTCCAGTCCAAGCTCCTTATTTAGGCTGAAGATCCAAATCTCCAGTGAAATGCCTCTGTTTTCTTAAACTACCTGCACTGTAATAAATATTAGCCATGTCGCCATGCAGCTCTGTTGGAGACAGTGGTCTTTTTGTCTTCTCAAAGGCTAACATTTAATTTAAATGATAGGGTCTTTCCAGACTCCAGGGGGGAATTTCTTTCCTGCTCTCTGGAAACTTCGCCATACTTCACCTCCAAGTGCTGGCTTATTCCTTTGGCATCAGGAGGACACAAGAATGGAAACACCTTGGTGCAGGTATGGAACTGGAGTGATGAAAAGAAAATCCGGGCATGATAGTTCTGGCTTTTAGTTGTGGACCTGCCTTAGAAACATGGAGCAGAGACCTCTCCTTCTGTTGAATTGTGGAGAGTTTGGGAGCTGGACCACAGCCTTCTGCAACTGGCTTCTCTTGGTGAAAGGGAAGAAAAAATACCTGTCCAGAATTTTTTGCATGTTCACTCTGCTCCCACCTGCATTTGTAGGTTGCCTTGTTTTCTCATTTATTACTTTACACCAACTGTTTTCCAGAAGGCAGCATTCGTACTGGCTTCTCCCCTCTGTCCTGACTAGTGTTTCATCAGGGCTTAAAAAACCCCCCCATAGGAATAAACACAGACAGAGGTTGTGGAAAAGAACAATGCTTCCTTCATCTCGCTTAGCTAAAAACCCTACACCTGCCCATTTTAAATGTTGGTGGTTTTCTCCCTGTCCTGCCTGTCTGCCGCTCCATACGACTGTGTCAGCCCACGGCAGAGTAAGAAATCAGCCTGACCCACATGTCTGCAACCTCCCCGGCTCCAGAGGTGCCCTGGAGCTACTCCACCAGCCCATCAGGATGCCCTCTGCAGGTGGGCTCAGCATCAGCCTGGGCTCGGCTCCGGGGCCGAGGCTAGGGGGGGTGTTGCTAAAAAGGCTGGAGATGGCAGCCACCCTGCCAGCATCCTGCTTTGGGGCTGCGGTTAATAGGAGAGGGGTCAGGAGGCTGCAGGCGAGAAGGGAAGGCAGGACAGCTGTGGTCTGCACACATGCTTCCCTTTGGTTTCGTATCTGGGCTCCCTGCATCCAGCCCAGCTGCTGCTTGAATCAATAGCAGTGTATCAATCAAGGCATCCCAGAGGAAACCCGCTGCTCACGCAGAAATAAACAGGCATTTCCCTTCTGTATGTCACAGAAAGCCACGGATGTCTCCTAGCATTGTCTGAGCTAAGGGTAAATGGGATGCTGCATCTTCAGCTGCACCATCAGAGAGTGGGTTATGGAAACCAGAGTGTATATTATGTGTGTTGGATATAAATAAATATGCAGACACAGCTTGGCCTGTGTTAAACAGACAGACATGGACTTCTGTTCCATTTCCAACTCTCCAAATGATGGCAGACACCCAAAAGAGTATGTAGCTTTTAAAAGAGCATCCTCTAAGTCCTAGTATTTTGCCTCCTGTGTGTGTACGTGCTGCACTGGGAGCTTAATCTGGATGACTCCAGCAAACAGAGTCTTCATGAAAGCAAACCCATAGGCATCCTGGTGGCATCCTGGTGGTTTGATGCCTTGGTAGGGAGCTTCTTATCTCTGGTCTTGCAAAGTGCATTGGATTTCCCTTTGCCTTTTCCTTTCAAGTTTTCTCTTTTCCTTTCCAGTTTGTTTCTGGTTGTATCAAAATAAAGCTTTTAGGAAGAGGCACAGCAGTTCTTCAGCAGGCAGCTTGGGTGAGTCTCAGCTCTACTTGGGGGCTGGTAAGCCATTGCTAAATCACTGCTCTCCTGCCATCCTCCAAGGACAGCAGGAGATGAAAGGGTGGCTGATCAGTGGCTCCTCACACACCATCCCAGCAAAAGCAGAGCTGTCTTTGTACCTCTCCTCACCCCAAACCACTCCTGTTCTGGCATCTGTTTGCATAAGCCGCCTGCTGTGAATCTTGCTTGGGTTTGTAGAGACAGCATCACCCCCCTTGGGAAACAGCCAGTGTGTTTTACCAGGAAACCTGCTGTTTTACAAAGGGTTTACAACCAGTGTGTCCTACCTCTGAGAAAAGTTACATTCTCGGGCATTCAAGGTTTGTTTTTTGATTATGCGGGAAGTGGTGTGAATGGAAGTCATAGAGTCCTTGAGGGAGAGAGGTAACATGAATCCTCAGCAGCTTTCTTAACCTTTGCTTTTGCAGATGTTTTTGGCTTTGCACAAGGAGCTCCCAGGAAGCTTCAGGTGCAGAGCACATGGGAAGAAAGATGCTACAACGTCCACGCTTGCTCACTCAGTGTCTGCACAGTGCTGAGGTGGCAAAGATGTTAGGGTCTTCCTCCTCTGCCTGCCCTAAGGAACAAAGAAGGGTTCTCAGCACTTCTGTGGTGAGCAGGGAAACAGGTCTGGAGGAAACTGCTCTCAAGGCTACAGTCTAACCCCATTGGAAGAGGATTTTCCAGCTCTTCCTAGACACCAAACTACTATTTCGTACAATGTCTGAGGACATACACCACAGGATAATCCCAGTCCTCCCTGGCCAGAAAGCAGCAGCCTCCCACAGCAATAGCACACATGGTGCATAGACCTTTGTCACGCACACACCAGTGGGTGGATGGGAAAACAAGCTCCTCCTGGAGAAGGTAAGGAAGACTGAAAGACCACATCCAGGCAGCCTCAGCTGCAACTAAGCTGCTGTGCTAAGCATTTGTCATGCCCAGCTCAGAGACCCCTTAAGAAGGGCTGCTTGGAGCCACATGTCAGATGTGGCCACCATTGTCCACTGAGGAGGGATGAGGTTTTAAGCTGGGCTCAAGTCCCCAGGCCACATTGAAATTTCATTAAGATGGCAGATGTGAACAGTTAGTTAGACTCCCAAAAGAACTAGGTTCTTCAACCTCCTCTCTGCTTCGCTGACCACCTTTCTGCTCCTGCAATTGGCATTATGCAGAGAAATGGACTAGATCAATTCATGGTCTCTTCTACACTCAACCATTACCTGTGGAAGCCCAGGTTGGAACTAAAACAAGAAAGAGAAGAAGGAAAATCAGCTTTCCTGGCAGAAGAAGCACTGCTCCAGATTCTTAAGAGCCAGTCTGGTCCAAACCCAGACCCATCTAGAAAAGAGGTTGGTCCCCAGGGTGGAGGGTGTCTGGGAGTCTGAAGCCAAAATACCAGGTGACAATGGGTGAGCGGGTGACAAGAGCCTGCAGAGACATTGTGTAGCTCTGAAACTGCTAGAAGCTGCTTGCCAATTTTATGTCTGAAAGCCTCTTACGGACAGTCGTAGGCTGGCTCATTGTGAACACTGGTGCTCAGTTCCTTTATATACAGCTATTCCCCACAGATTGCATCAACCGAGCTGCTTGCCAGCAGGACGTAGCTGTGTCCCATCATTAATCAACGTCATGCTTCGAGAGAAATGCTGAGTTCATTCTCATGTGTCTCCTCAGACCTCTGGGGACTGGGTTGTCTCTAGCTGAGGCCGGTAGTCACCTGGAACAGTTTTCCAGCCCCCCTAAGCAGCAGGAGTGTCCATTAACTACCACGGATCGGTGCGGACGGTTTGTAAACTCCGGATACATACGGAGGGGCCCGGGCGCTTATTGGCTGGTGCTTTCCGCTCTCAGAAATGGGTCATTTAAACAGAAAACTGTAAAGTGTTCATGCCTCTGAATGCAGAGAAACTATCAAAACAAGCTCCCGTCTCCATGCCACAAACCCGGCATTCAAACAGAGACTCGGGGCATGTTGTACGGGAATGAACCAAGTGCTCCCAGCAGATTCCTTTCCTTTTTCTGATGTTTCACACAATAAACATTTCAACTCTCTGGCGCGAGAGCAGACCTACCCCAATTACCAGGACAGCTTGTTTTGTTTGGAGTAATAGCTAAGGATCCCATCCTGCATCCCCAGAGCCAGTGAGAAAACTCTCCTTGCCCTCAGTGGGCCTGAATCCAAGAGAGCCCAACGGTACATTAGAGACACCACTATTACTGTGAGGGTATTTTTGCTTTTCCTTATGGAAGCAAAACCAGTTCAAGCAAGTTCTGCCATGGCTCCACCTACATAAAGGTGGAGACATCCTGGCTTCCCAATGAAATGCAAGGCAGAAGCTGGCATCACCAAACGATGCTGCTATAGGCTGCTCTGTGACCACAGGCCACCATGGTTGCATGGTCTCCTCCAGCTGACCTTTTGTCCATGTCACTTGGACATCTGCTTGCCAGAGAGCAGTACTGCAGTCCCTAGGGCCTCAGAAATCTCAGCTTTGCAGTGCTACATCTCAGAAAGGTGGAGAGGGGAGGAGCCAGGAAGAGACTGTAAACCCTAGTGTGGAATGCACACTAAGAGATTTAGTAAATGAGATCTGAATAAAACCAGCTCATCAGTAATTGTTACATTCAGTATGGACACTATGGGGCACATGGCAATAGAGGGGCTGTTTTTGAAGGACCACAATGCCAAAGAGTGAAAAAGTCTCGGGGTGCTTGGAAAGAGGAATTAGGCAGCTATAACTGCCCTGAACCTAGATGTGCCATTCAAGCAGGTACAGAGAGAGCCCTTCTGTGAATAGTCTCTAGGTCATTCAAACTCCAGGCCTATGCAAACTCCATCTCTGCCTTGTCTGAAGGCTCCAGTGAAGCCCATCAGCTCACTCATTTACCTTGTTAAATGCCATCTGTGTGTTATCAACCGTGTGTCACATCCAGTTATTCCTACCAGCTCCATCAGTGTGCTCAGCAAAGGTACATCTATATCTGAATATTCACGTGCAAGATGAAGCCCATCTGCCCATACTACCTTTATATAGCTTGTCAAGGTGGCTCCTGTAGTGTCCCACCTTCATGAGGCTGATTTTATCCTCTGAAATATTCGGAATTACCCGTGAGCAATCTGACCCACCTTGTTATGGTCTTCAGAAGGAAGAACTACCTTAAGATGAGCAGTATCAAAAGAGAGTAAATACATCTCTGGTGTCGAAGTGTCTCAGCGTAGAGAGACTTCACGATTTTCCTCCTTCCCTTTCAGCTCTGAGAATATCCCAAAGGCACACAATATACCCCTTGAAAGATCCCATCTAGCCAGCCTGTGATGTAAAAATAATCTATCATTGAGCATCAATCTGACCCTATTGTGGTTCCAGATTTGCACCTGGGTGCACAAACAAAGGTCATGAAGACCTGATGTATCTAAAAATTGTCAGATGTCTTTGCAGCCTGCTAAAGAGTATTATTGGTGGCTTCTTGAGCCTCCAAGCAGGTTCATCACTACCATGGGGTTGACCTTTCATCAGGCAAGAGCACAGCTCCCCAGTAGTTTTTGAATTATCCAAAATCTATCTTTGAAAATGGAGAGGAAAGCATATTTTCAAAAGGAAAAATGTACAGCAAAACAATTAAAAATTAATAAAAATATTTCCACTTTTCCCAATGTTTTAGATTTGTTCTCCAGGCAAGAACTATTTGTTAAAATTTACTCCAAAGCCTTGAGTGTTTCTGAATACCCTCCAACAACATTCTTTCCTGAGTCTGCTATTTCTAGGAAATTACATGTCTCTGAAGAGGATAGATGAATAACAGGACCTAGCTGGTTCCTACCACCAGTGCTGAGCACATAAGAAGTGGGGAGCCCAATGTGAAATGCCTCTGCTGGGCCTTGCCTGGAGGGAACCACACTGCTTTGCTTTGTCACATGAGCTTTGAGTTTAACACAAAACTCCTTTGTAGAAGTGGCCTGAGCAAATGCCAGATGTGGGATCTAATCTGTGCATGGCCTCCACCTTCTGGCCCTTGGCAAGATGAGATGGTCACCAGTGGTGTCCTAAAAATGCCTAAAAGGATGAAACCATGGCGTCCTAAACTGGCATAAACCCTATTGCACGCAAACTCTGGGGCCATTTCTGCTTATTCCCTGTTGCAAAGCAATTCTCCCACTGGTCTGGCTTGCAGCTCGCTGCTCTGTCCTTTCACTAAATGTGTTTTTGCATGGGATGGGAGCCACTGGGTGCTCCAGCACCCTGGGGTCAGCATCCTCCCATCACCTCCCTGCCAGCACCATGCTGGATGACGGTGTGTTGACAACCCCTGGCTCTGCAGCCCTGGTGGCCTCAGGTAAGCAGGAAAGGGGCAGGGAGCAATGGCTTGGATGTGTCCTGAAGCCCATTGCCTGTCCAAGCAGGGCAAGCCCAGTGGCTCCACACCCTTCCATGCTGTTGGTGCTGGCAAAGAGAAGGGTCCGAGGGCTGCGCTCCCCAGTGTAAGCTGTCAGTCTTTCTGCCTGCCTGGATCCCTCTGCCTTTGTGTACCTTTCCTTGTGAGCGGCAATTTCTGACAGCTAATATTTCACAGAAACCAGAGCCAGCTCTCTCCCTCCCTCCTTTTCCCCCCTCTCTCTCTCTTCTGTTTATGAAGCTGAGGGTAAGTGTTTAATTAGTTGCCTAATTGCCTGGGTAATTGGTAGACATACTCAGCTCTCCAAGTAATCAGTCTGAACAGGCCTTGAAAATATCTGGCCCAATATTCATTAGAGCAGTTAAATCGTTAAACAGTTACTGTGTTTGGTTCCTTACAAAGCCCGAACAACGGCTGCGTTGGCTGCACGGCGGTGGGGGACCCTGCACCCCATGGACAACACTGCTGGAGGGGGCAAGGGGCTGATGGAGGGGAAAACCCCACAACAAATGCAGAGGGAAGTGCAAGTGTGAGGTCTGTTCTCTTTGCAGGGGACATCGGTGATGGGAGGAGACACTGCCTTTCCCTGCTTGTCCTCTTGCTCCAGCCTCCCATTTCCCCACGCCAGTGGTGCCGGTCCCTGCTGTGTGCAGGCAGCAGCCCCTTCTCTCTCCTTGACCACCATGGGTTTGGAAGCCGGTTTTGCCATTAGTCTAAGTATCAGTGTTAATATTGTCTTGGCGGGCTGCCCTGACTGGAATAACACATTAAAAGGACCTCAGCCGGTCCTGGTCCAGCTCAGTGCAAAGGCACCATTCTACAAAGTGCTGCCAACACACTGCCTGCCCGTTCATCTATTTGTCCATCCTGCCTCCCTCTCCATAGAGAGGGTCAGCTCTGGTAAGGAGCCCAAGCCTTGAAGGATCTCCAAATGGCTCCTCTTCCCCACAGTCAAGTTAACAGCAACTTCAGCCTCATAGGAAATTCCAGGTGCAAATTCCTGCACAGCTATCCCAGAGGCCACGCTGAGGAGAGGAGGAAGGCATTGATGTGGCTGGCTTTTTGGGCAAAAGATTTGAGACATGAGCAAAGCAAGACGGGGAACCAGCTTCCTTCTACCTGCTGCTTCGGTTCCTGTAGTGGATTTTTTGGGCAGCATAAAGTGCCACAGAAGATGCAACTAAAAAGCAAGTGAAATGCAGTTGAAGCATGGTGTAGAGGGACAGAACTGCAGGCCAGGGAGCTCTCAGCGTGCTCCCATGCAGCTCCAAACCACGTGAAATAGCTGAGCCCCTAAACACTATGCCCAGCTCAGCAGGTAGTCAGCCAGGATATATGACCTCAAAGTTATTTCTAGCAGTGATTCAAGGAACATGCATTTGTTACGAATCAGACCCTCATTAAAAGGATGCTTGGCTGTAGTTCCTTGTGCGATTAAGTGCAGAGGGGATGGGAATTGGTGCTGCCTTCCCAATCAGACCTCTCTGGCCAACACACCCCTGCTTCCCCTCAGTGGTGCTAGAAGACTGTGTCCAGCAGCATCCCGTGCTTCATTTTCCACTGAGCTCGCTCATCCCTCTTGCCAGTGCTATTTTGAGTTCACATGCGAGCCCATGAACGTATTGCTCCTTACCAACACCTAAAGCTCCTCAGAAACCCTCCATGGGACAACCCAAAGAAGGCACCAAGGTCCCAAGCAATGGCAGAGGGGAAGATGACAGCATCCAGGCAAATAAATTCCTAATCAGATCTCACACCTTGGTTTTTGCCACGCAAACAGTTGGGTTCCTGGCAGACAGGTTGTCAACCTGAAAATGAGGACAGGACATGCTCTGCCAGACCCCAGGGCAGCCGGTTGGCCCCATGCAGGCACTGCCAAGTACCAGCCTCCTTGTGCAGAAGGCAGGGCGGGATTTTGGTCTGGGCAAGAAGGAAATTGGAGGAAGGCACAAAAAGGTCCAGGAAGGGAAAGGGGAAAAGAAAGCAAAACGAAAAGAAGGGAGAATTTGGGTGTGAGCTTTGACCCAGGGGGAAGAGGAAATTGGAGATGGTGAGTGAAAAGGAAAAGGATGCTGGAGAGATCAGAGAAGCTTTTTGCTCCTGTGCAGGAGACATTGACAACTGGAGGAGAAAACTTGAGATGGTAACATAAGGATTTAGGGGAAGGTGAAACACCCTCATGTGTAGGAAAGCCAGGAGATGTGCATATACTGCAGGGTGCCATGGGTGCTACCTAACCCCAAAGCCCCAGGAGAGCTGTCAGGGAGCACCTTGGGGTGGCTGTACCTGTTGGAGCAGCCAGGTAGGAGCCACATGCTTTGGCAGCATGCAGGGACACCTTCCTCCTGTGCTCTTCCTCCTTTGTTCATGTGGCTTTTGGGATTTCCTGCAGAACATCCTATCCCTTTAGGGGAGGACAGAGGACAGCTTCTTGATACTCCCTCTGCTAGGAATGGGAATGAGTCCCTGCCCAGGGGAAGGTTCTGGGGCAATGGGGAGCACCAGGCAGGCCCAAATGAGCCTCCTGGGGAAGAAGGAGAGTGTGCAGGGGGAGGAATGTCAGAGGTGACTAAAAAATAGGTCTCCATCCATTACTCTGCTGGGCGGTCCTTTCGAGTCACTGGCTGGCTTTGTTCTCGCCAACATCTGTAAGAGATTACGGATGCCTTCCTAACTGAGGACATGGATGGGCTCTATAAATACCATGAGCTGGGGGTTGCTGCTGTCAGAGGAGAGATCTGCCTGGGTGGCCTGGAGGCCAAAGCAGGCTGTCTCCCTAGCTGGGAGCCCGGGGTGACATGACTAGTGCAAGGTGGTGATGCCACAGGCAGGGTTTTCCCAGGGCTGTGCTGATGCATGGCCAGTGGCAGCTGGAAACGCGGGCAGGCAATTGGGAGCACTGGCTGGGGGGGGTCTGCAGCACCAGCCCCAGCACTGGTACCTGCTCCTCACTGGCCTTGAGCAGCTCGTATCTTTTTTCACCTAAACCCAGACTAACCCCTGCAAGGGGACAAGGGTTATTCAGCATTTTGGGTTGGTTTTTTTTTTGGAAAGGACCTCAAATAGCCATCCCCTGTAAAGATGAGATAATATATGACCAGACATCATGGTGATGGGCATCATTCAAAGGACACAAACAGAGCAGAGCTGTTAATGCTTGATCCTCCCAACTTCCCTGGGTCAACACCAGTCCCCCAAGACCATCCATTCTTGACACCATCCCAGGATCTTGCTCTGAATGTCACAAGACTTTGTGTGGTTTACACAGGGCTAACGCTGACCTGCAGGGCCTAAATTCTCCAATGACTAATTGCTTGAACATGTCTTTGTTCACTCAGCTTTCCCCACCAAAAAAGGGATCCTGATTTTATAAGCTGTTAGAAGCCTGGAGATCCAGCTCTGCACTAACATGTTCTTAGCCACAATTATCCTCTTTCTGACAAAGGATTCCTGATTAGGGCTGTTGCATATTCATCCATAGACTGCGCCAAGCCTGGCTTTGTTTTTCAAGGTCGAGGATTGTGTTTCTTTGGAATCAATTCCCATCCTAGACATAGATTACAAGGCAGGAGAGGAGGAGCCAGCTGAGGTTGCTGGAAGCGTTGAATCCTCCTGGTATTGCTCAAAACATCCACCAGGCGTATACCAGACACACCATGTGAACCAGGCATTCTCACAGCCTTTGTGGACTTGGTTAGGTGAGCCAGGCAGCCTCAAAACTGACCCTAGTTGCAGGTCTGACATGATGAGATCAAAAGTGGGGAACCCCTAAATGTCCCTGGTGCAGAAGGGTGGGTGCTGGGCAGAGATCTCAACCAAAAACACACTTCCAGAAGTGTCATGAAGTCCTGACAAGACTTCATGAACTCCTGTTTCACATCGTCCCTGGTGTCCCTGTCCAGCATGCCACAGTGGGAGAAGAGACCAGGTGGGTACTTAGCCAGGAGGGAATATTTTACAGAGCAACTTCAGCTGCTCTCCCCTGCTGATTCCTTTCCTTAAAAAAAAAAAAAAAGGGAAAAAAAGGGAAAAAATAATTACTTCTCAGCCTCTAACCTTTCCAGCAAGCGACTTTGTAATAAATAATCCACATGTCTCTCCAGTGCAATCCATCAGCAGAAGCGCCTAATTACTTTAGACTCACTTTGAAAACCCTTCCAGTGCCGCTTTCAGATAAATAAAAAATTAACATGAAACTAAAGCAGTAATCCAGAGAAAGTTTCCCCACTCTCCCTCAGTCCTCTCCAAGTCTGGGATGACGCCTAGAAGGCTTCATGTCCAAAGATGTTTCCCCTCGTAGTGCTGAAAGGTGAGCTTGGGTTGCAGTTCACAGCACAAGGGAAATCAGCCATGGAGTGTCCATGGGGACACCCTCCTCCAGACATGCAGATGCTTGGAGAAATATCTGGAGACAGACCCAATGCAACCCCTGTGTATAAAGGCTTTGTTTTTCTTAATACCTTTCCTTGGGAAGTTTCTGTTATTCATTTCTAAAAGTGCATGTGGGAGGATGCTCACCAGTTGCACTGTCTTCTGCATCACCTCTTTCTCTCTCATTCCCAAGACTACAACTGTCAAAAAGGCACCTAAAGGCTTACCTAAAGGCTGGCTGAGATGGTTTGCCCCTCCTTTTACCCCAATTCACCCCTACCAAGGCTAAGCGGCACCTGCTGTGTGATTTCTGCAGTGGAAGATGCCCCAAGCACTGTGCTCCCACTCAGCATGCCAGGCACGCTGCAACACGAAGACTGCAACAGAGGAGACAGGGGTCACTCGAGAAATTATTTCTGTAATGGGTCTGTCCTCTAGCAGAGACAGGAGAAATTCCCAGTCTTCCTTGCCTGTTTCCAGCTGCTGCGTCTGTGTCAGTTGTGGTGTGGAGGGATGAGTGCATGAACACAAATGGAGTGTTCATTGCTAGAGTGCAGCGTGGTGCCGCATCCAGAAATGTTCTAAACGGAGCTGGACGCCAACGGGCAGCACTTCTGGGGAGGTTCTTTGGAAGCGAGTAACAGAACACTGAGCAAGCCAGTGACCCGCTCATGGTAAGGATGGTGGGCACAGACGACAGCGAGAGCACTGTCTCCAAAGCAACCCTAGGCATCCCCTGCCATGCAGGGATGTGCTTTAACAGAGCTATCACCAAAGCAAATGGGGTCTTGCTGTAGGACTGTTAGAATAGGGATCGTTAAGCAGATGAATTTCATTACACTGGACGTGAACTTGTTCTGGTGAAAGATCAAGCCAGAAACCAAAAAGGATGGTCAAGGAGTCCTGCTGCAGTTATCCTTAAGGGAACTAATAGTGAGAGGAGGAAATATGATCAAGCATGTGGTGGCATGAAGAGGAACAGGAGCTGTGGATGCTCATAGCACCCAGAGACACAGGGGTGATCCCCTCCCACCTGGAGAGGGAGACAAGGAGGCAAGGGACAGACAGGTTGACTTGGGAGTACTGGAGGGTACAGGGTGCTGGGGATGCATTATGGGGTACCAGGGCTGAGTCCCTGCATGTTCTTGATTTGCTGGTGCAAATTACTTGCAAACTGCACCTATTTGTCACAGAAGGCACTAGTTCACGTGCAGGTGATCGAGATCATGGTAGGACAGTTCCTTCCACTGGCAGCACAGATTGCTATTGGACCCAGATAGTCTCTATAAAGATTTTTTGTCTAGAAGTAAGAAATACTAATTTCTTGGTATTTCCAGCAATAAATTTAATATAAAAAAACTACCTGCATTTCATTCTGCAAAGAGTAAGAGCAACTTATGCCTCTGACAGATGAAGGTTGGAGCTTTCTAAAAAGACTTTGTCTATCTCTTCTTTTTCATCTTTGCACCCCACTTCAGCATTCACCTCTTTCTCTTCTCCTCTCACCTCTGTGCTTAGGGCCCTGGGCAATACCTGACAAGCATTCAGAAACTAAACCCCAAAAAAAAAGCAGCAAAATTAAATAGCTGAGAAAAGCAGGCCCAGAACCAATAAGGTCTGATTTCACTGCAGGTTGCCTCAGCCGAGGCAGCAGTGTGTCAGGGGAGGAAGATGCTTGAAAAACCTCCACAGGAGAATTAATTAAACGAATTTCACTCTGCCAATTGTTTGTTATTTTTGCTGACCTCACCAAGTGGATTAATATTTAATTAGCCTTTAGGAGAAGTGGAAAGCACTTATTAACCTGTTATGTCAATCTGTCAGGCCTGGGGTCTCAGGACAGGTGCTGTTACCATGAAACAATAGAAATACCAAGGTCTGTTTCTCTCCATCTCGGCTGTTTTCCCCATTGTAAAGTGGCTTTCTTTGGGGGGAGGGACAGAGGGAGGGGACCTACTATGCCTAACTGAGGGATGTCTAAAATGAGTGCCCCAAATCTAGATGTATTTCAGTGGCCAGGGCAAGAGCTAAGGAAGCCATATGTGATGTCCCTGGCACAGGTGGGGAGCACATATGGATATATGATCCCCTTGGAGGTATTTTAGAGCTCAGGCTAGATTTCATCTGGTGTGATGCTGGTAACTAATGAAAAGTTTGGGCTTTCCTTCATTTTTCTTGTTTAAAAACACTGCTTCCTTTTTATTGTGTTCACAGTTATCATAGTTCAAGAAGTGCTAAACTTGGTGTCAAAATCTCATCATCAGTGGGGAGATGCGATGGGGCCCTGCAGGATACAGAGGTCCCAGGTGAGTGTCCATTAAAGAAAAGCTCTAAACCAGAAAACAGGGTGAACACAGATGGCAGAACAAGAAGCCCATCCCCACTGGTAACAAAGACCAGAAGGTCCCCCGCCAGCATCTGAGTTCATGTAAAGCTGGTGAGATTCACCCTGGGATAACGAACACGTCTGTTTGCCACAAGGCTGGGTCTGGCCCAAAAGAAATAAAACCTCAAGCACAACTGAACCCTTAGGAAATATCCTCAGCAAAACAGTGAGATGAATGTTGTGTACAAGTTAGCAAGACTGGGAGGAGCTTGAAGAGAGATAGTGCCAAAAGTCTAAAGTGGATCTGTGGTAGAAATTCTTCCAGATGCTGGGCATGGACACTAGCTGACATCTTAAGCTACTGCTCAGACAGGAGCCAAAGCAAAGTGTCTTCTCCAAACCTCTCCAAATCCTGATGGCCCTGAGCATCACACACAGATGGGGATCTGCACTTTGACTTCAGCTTAGTGAGTCAAAACTAAACCTCAGGTTAGAATAACTCACTGTGTCTCTCTCAGGGTATTCCACACCCCACGAGCAAACCCAACTAGCATTCACACCCTGGTTTTGCCATCTAACAAGGTCGCCGGAGAGATGCCAACCACCACAAGAGCCTATCTCCCATCACAGGTAGAAAGCTTCAGCAGACAGCAAAAATGGCAAACCCTATTCAGGAAAATACAGGGCTGGCAGCGAGCATGGGCTTGCGAGTCCCTTTCAGTCTCTGCATGCAGGAGGTGAAACCAGCAAGCAGAGGCAGGAGCAGGAGCACTTGGAGGCAAGCCCTGAGCATGCAGCTTCGCACTGGCTGCCAAGGTGGGTCGTGCTCCCCTCCCTGCAATCTGTGCCACACTCAAAGGCTCTGCCTGAACCTGGCCACCTCCTGCTGCCTCATCCCCACAGGGCAGGGGCACTGCCTGCAACGCCGTCCTGCCTACACGGGTGCCGTTACCGCCGCTCTGTGACAGGCCATATCATTTATTATTATTATTATTTTTTAAAATTAAAATCCTCCTGAGCTTTATTAAATAGGGATGCTGATAGGTAATTAAATCGCAACTTAATTAAATCTGTCTGCTCAATCCAACCGCGGCACGCTGGCTACTCTGCAATCCCTGTGAGAGGTGCTGTCGGTGGAGAACAGCAATATGAATTAAACAGCATCACATTCAGCACTGCCACCTCTCCACCAGACACAGCCAGGAAAGGGACCAATGGGTTTCTCCACCCCTAGAGCAACAGGAGGAGGTGGGGAGACCGCACGGGGGACCTGACCTGACTTCATAAGAGCTCTTTGGGTAGGGGCTGGCTGACTCCCTCCAGCATGGCAGGACCAAACCAAGGCACTGGAGGCATGTTGGAGGATTCATGACTAACTGCTTTGGCATAACATGATAGTGTTGGACACCTTGGGGTTTGGTGACCAAGGCCTGAGGCCATGCTGGGAGCTGGTGTCACCCAGCTCATTTGCATATGGAAGCCCATTGTCTGCTTCCATGGTTTCCCAGGAGTGTTTGTTGCCCCATGTGTCAACAGCCCAGGCTGGCGTTTGCCCACCCTCCAGGAGTGACTGTGGACGTGTGAGGAGGCGAGAGAGGCGGCTCACTGTTTTCCCATCCCAGGAGCTGGACAAGCACTTCCACACCTTCCAAGTGTCCTGTGGCATCGCCGGTGCAGCGTCTGCATTTCCAAGTGACCTTGGTGGCCATGCTGCGAAGGGAAGGGCAGAGGAACAGGCCCCCCAGGCAGGTCAGGTTCCAGCTCCCCACCAGGGACTGGCGGGAGGAGCGCGAGTGGGAGAGGAGGGAGGCTGCTGCCACCCAGCTCTTAGCCTCAGCCGGTCCGTTGACTGGTTCCCTGTGTGACTTGGTGGAGCATGGGCAGATTGTCAAGGATAGCCAGCCACCTCTCATCCAGAACTGGTGGAGGAGACTTCTGGATTGTCTGAGTGGATGGAACAAGAAGACAACATCCTGTGAAAAGAAGACACCCCTACTGCCACATACAACCCCTCAAGCAAAGCCAGCCCTCTGCTCAAGAGAAATACCTTTTGCAGAGCCTGTTTATCCTAGCTTTTCTTGCTGTTGCCTATTCTTTTAATGTATCTAATTTCACCTTTTCTTAAAAAGTTCATTTTATTTGTTACATGATGTGAATAGACAAACCCTTTCTTTGCCTATTGTGAAAACCCGTTCTTGTAGTACCTGTTGTATTTATCTGTTTGTTAAATAACCAATTAAAAGATTTCTGAGCCTAAAGCCTGGTTAAATGAATCTTTAAAATGAGCATGATGGGGAGACGGTGTCAGCTCATCTACTGCAAGCAGAGCTTTTACAAATGCACTGATAGGGAGGCGCTGGAAGAACAAAATGTAGGAATGGTTTTAAAGGGATTTATTTTGTGAAAATCAGTCTTCAGGAGGGTCTGATCTTATTTGTGGCAATTCAGTCACTGTCATATTCAAAACAACAAAATGGCACTCTGTTGTTTTAAATAATCTGCAGGTCTATCTTTGGGCAAGTGATCATTTTAAGTAACGGTTCTGAGCTGATGTGTTACTGCCAAAGTAGTGGAGAAATGGCTATTTAATGAAGCAATAGTTCCCCTGTACTTGGCACTGGTGAGACCACACCTCGAATCCTGTGTTCAGTTCTGGGCTCCCCACTACAAGAGAGACACTGAGGTGCTGGAGCGGGTCCAGAGAAGGGCAATGGAGCTGGTGAAGGGTCTGGAGCACAAGTGTGATGAGAAACAGCTGAGGGACCTTGGAGGGGTTCAGTCTGGAGAAGAGAAGGCTCAGAGGGGACCTTATCACTCTCTACAACTACCTGAAAGGAGAATGGACCAGGAGGTGGCTGGTCTCTTTTTCCCTAGTAATCAGTGGTAGGACAAGAGATAACGGACTCAAGCTGTGCCAGGGGAGGTTTAGATTGGATATTAGGAAACATTTCTTCACCAAAGGGTGCTCAGGCATTGGAACAGGCCGCCCAGGGCAGTGGTGGAGTCACCATCCCTGGCATTGTTTAAAAACCATGTAGACGAGGCCCTGAGTGACGTGATTTAGTGGTGGCTTTGGCAGTGCTGGGGAACAGTTGGACTTGATTATCTTAAAGGTCTTTTCCAACCTAGGCGATTCTATGATTCTATGATTCTATGAAATGGTGGGCAGACAGGGAAGGGCTTCTGACAGATAACAATGCTAGGACATGGTTCTGTCACCAGCTGCCTGATACCACGTGCCTTTTATTTGTTTTCTGAAAGTTTCAGCACGTAGAGGCAACGCACTGAATGAAGTATTTTTGCAGGGAAGAAGGATTTAAACCTTTCTCTGGTTTAGTCAAGAGGGTGAACTCTTCAAACTTTTGAAACAAAAGCAAAGAAACCCAGTGTGTGTCTACAAAGCCCTTCTGCAATTACAGGAAGACTAGAAGTTGCGATTCGAGAGCAGCAAGTCAGCAAGGGCAGAGTCCACATGGGACAGATGACCCAACCTGCACAGCCATACCCAGACAGAAAAGAGGACAGAGAAAGTAGGTAGGTCCTTCCAGAGGTAAATGGGAGAGTGGGTACCCAGAGCCTGGGTCCCCATGGCTACAGAGATGAAAGAAAACTTTGCTCTCCATAACACCTTAACACCACCAACCTCCTTTGCCAGATCTGTCCCTGTGCCCACCTCAAATGAGCCCTTTTATACCATGCTAGTGGTTATTCCTTCACCCTGCCCACAGGGTAAAATAGCCACTACTGCATGCAGTGAGTTTTAACTCTCCTGCAGCTATTGCCTCCTCACAGTCCCAGAAAAACCCTTGAGTTCTGCTCTGGCTATGGACCCCCCCAGTGTAGGCACTGTGCTTTTGAAGGAGGTCTCACAACCACTGGGGCTCCTGCAGATTTTCAGCCTGGGATCCAGATACTTGAGCACCCTTCAGGTCCCCTGCAATCCCCCAGGAGAGAAAAGAAGAAAACCTCAAAAACTAACCTCAAAAAAAGCCCAAAGAGCAGCCGCACCTAATGAAAAGCAAAACCCCAAAGAGATGGACAGGAGATGGACAGGCTAAAGGGAGCCTTTCCAAGGGTGACTTTCATGCAGTAATCTTGGGAGATCAAATTTCTAATCTGCTTCCACCTCAGAGACAGAGAGGTGAAAGTCCAACCGGGACTAATGTTTAATGCTTGAGTTGGCAGGTGATGCCTTGCGTCGGGATGCTTGGGCTCCCTGCTCTGCAGCTGAAAAAGACTGGTACATGAGCTCAACCAGCGTCCATCCCGGATATTAGGGATGACCCTACTCTCAGACAAAGGTCAAGGAGGGGTTGCCAAGTTCAGGATTCCCCTCATCATTACAAAGTGTTGTGCGCTGGGGCTGCAATAACAGATGAGTTGTCCTGTCTGTATCTGCTGGGGCATGTGAAACTTCAAACCTCCTAATTATTTTAGAGCCGCTGAGGTGAGCTGCTGGAACATAGCACCAGGGAGGGCAGCTGAGAGAAAAAGCAGCTCGTTCCCACTGCTGGGTTTGCATTTCTGCTCCTGGCGAGGACACATGTGGCTGGAAAACCACACATGGCAGCCTCAGCTCCTGTGCTCCCCACCAGTAAGAGACAGGGATGGAAGGAGAGATGAGTGAGCTGCAAAGGGACAGAGCGGGGGTCAGCCTGAGAGATGAGAAAAGACCTTGTTGAAGATAAAGACATAGGCAGACCTCAGAACACACAGACAAACAGTTATGAACACTGACTAACTCTCTGAAACAAAGGTCATGTTATTTGCTCTTCTCTTCTATTAACAGAAGACTTTCTCCACTGGGAGTACATGGCCTTAATTTTGAGGGTCTGCTTTGAAGACCAGACAATGGTACAGAGACTTACAGGGATAGGAGCATCTATACTAGGAAATGCTTTTTGCTCTCAGAAAAGCGGGATGGGGGGGAATGAATTGATCATGTCCTGGGACTCCTTCATGCATGCTGCAGCATCATTTTAGCAGGCACTTGCAAATGTACTATTTGTGCTTAACCTTGAAAGAGGTCTGTTGCGAGTGAAATGATGCAACCATGGGTGGTCACTCACACTTACACTAGATCTCTTCTTCTACTGCACACCTGCCTCCTTCCCATCTAAGTTTCTCAGATCTGATCTGTATCTAAATGTCACCATTGCCCTATCACAAGAGGGCAAATCTATTAAGCCTGACCTAAAAGTCTGGACAATTAGAGTTTATGTCCAGAAAAGAATCTACATTCTGAGTGCAGCCCTTCTCTTCTTTGACAGACTGTTTTGTATTCTTTCATGTGTCCCAGGTGGTGCTGGGACATGTCAGACCACAGGGCAGCTTGAAGTTATGGGGCAAACCATAGGTAATTTGGCAGGAGAACATTAAAAATCAAGAGGAGGAAACTATAAATTCAGAGTGTAACCACCATAAAGTATTCTCTTAGTTCTCAGCCAACCTCTTAAAAGCATAGATAGCTCTTCCCCCTGCCCGCAGGATGCCTTTCCCTCCCCGTAGGGTGTCGTGTTATGGCTCAGACAACACAACACCATGGGAACGGTGACCCTGATGGATTTCACATGTGTTGCAAAACCTGTTGGAGACTCTGCCCTTTCACACGCTGGACTTCTCTTCTATGCAGTATCAAAGGCTTAGCATCTCATGGCCCTGTTTTATTTCTCCCTCTCTGCTGAAGGGCTTCATCTCATCCCTCTTCTTCCCTTCTCATTGCCAAAGATGAGCCATCTGCCTTTAGAGCTTGGAGTGAACCATAATCCCAAGTCCTAATTGGCTGTAACTCCCATGGCAACATCCAAGAACATTTACGAAGCTCATTTCTGTGAAAACAACACAGAAAAAACATAAACACCTTTCCTCATATCCTTCTCGTCTCCTCCCAGGGTTACAGACACTGGAGAAGCTGCATGTGATGCTGAGATCTGTGTTCCAGTAAGTCACAACTGGCAAAGCATCCTAACTTTCCTTTCCTCTACTATGAGTCCTTTATGGAATCTCTACATTTGTGTTTTCCTTCTTCTTAACCAGAAATGAATTTCTTGCACCTAAGCAGCACTGAATCACCTAAATCACATAAATTACAAGCTTTTATGACTCAAACTTCACAGATTTTTCCTTACAAATTGTCACCTTAACAATGTCTGTTTCTCCCAGCTAGGCCAGTCTCTTATCTGCATTTTTTCTCCATTTCCCCCCTTTCTGGTTACCTTTTAACCAAAAGCCATTGCCCAGTTCTCATTCTTAGTCATGTTTTAAGGATCAGCATTTGCTCTGTGAGGAGAAACAGGAAACACTCGGACCTCAACCCCATTTAGCTGCCCACTGCCCTGTCCCCTGCTGGACCAAACCAGTGCTCTCCTGTCTTGCAGGGACATCTGCCTGCTCCCACGACCATGGGGTCAAGTGCACTGCAAGCAGTGCTTGGGAAATTCGGTGCATTTCTTGTGAGCTTCATAGTATGAAAAAGAAAGTGGATTTCTGAGGGAAATTGCTCATGGAAATCAGTCGCTAGTTTTTCTTCAGAAAGAAATGATGAATGGTACCTTAAAAATTATACAAAAGGAACTGCACTGGAATTCATTTTTAAAAGGCCATTTTTAAGGGAAATTTGGAAAATTTTTGCAAGAAACACTCCACTGCAGAGATCTGGCCATCTTATCTCACTGAATTCTAGTGGTGAGCCTTCCTTTTCTGCTCAGAGTCTGTTTATCTCCACTGCTGCTCCTAAAGGTAACCACTTCTGATGAGGATTTCATTCTAGTGTGCAGATTGCAGAAGTGGAAAACACATTCGAAATTTTCTTGTAAAGATATAAGTGTTTTAAATCTACTCATACAGCTGTGGGAAAGTTTCTGATATCAAATATTAGCTAATGTTACAGAAATGAGCATTTACACAGGGAACACAAGAAGAATGAATGAAGTCAGGGAAGAGCAAATTGAAGGGGACTTTTTGAAAGCCAGAAACAGCTGGAGCCAAGCATAAAAGGGCAGAAAGGTACTAGTGCAAGGAAAATAGAAGATGATGAGGAAATGGTGATGGGAAGTCAAAAAGGGGACCTGGTGGACTAACGGCAGTGTAAAGATAGAGAGAGAATGAGAGTGAATGTATAGAGTAGCCAGAAACAAGAAAACAAGAGTAAGTCTGATTTTTGTTTAGAGAACGAAGAATTTGTTTTCTGCAAAGTTATTTTTGAATGTGGGCATGTTGCAGAAGACCATAAGAGAATATAATATGTCTGAGTGCCACCAGTAAGTGATAGAGTCATAGATTAATGTTCTCCACCTAGGGGTTGAGGTTCCAAAGCACGTTAGGACTTCATATCCCCCCTGAGATGGTGTTACCTGCTTCCATCAATGACTGTGGTGTTGCTAAGCCTCTGAACCAGCTGCTGGCAGCAGAGACTGCCATGTGTGGTAGAGCACAATGTCTCACAAACCTTGAAAATACATGGAGGCCTTCCAGCTGCCCATGTGCATGAAGCATGCTCTTTCTCCAACACCGATCCCAAGGGAAACAGCCAAGAGGAGCTCCGGAAGGTCAAAATGCAAATAAAACCAATGAGATATTCTGCTACTTAATGAGTGCAAAGGAAAGAGGGTTTGCCTCTTAGGTCATGCTTCTCCCACCCGCACCCACCACCCCAGACTCTCTCCTCAGCCTCCTTTCCCATTGCAGCTCTTGTGGCCCTTCTCATTCATAACATCAACCCCATTGATGTCCAGGTCCAGCAACTGTGGGGACAATTAGGTAAATGTGTAAGTTTGGAGGGGAGGGGATTTATACCTCCTGTTGCCCTTGCAATGAATTACCAGGGCTGTTAATGGGCTGGTGCCCCAGTGCGTCGTAAATTGTGGGACTGAAGTCGAGCGGTGACATGTGGCTTTGATCTGGACACGCTGCCCTGCCATGAACAGGAAAAGGAAGAGATGATTTTTCATGGGTTACTACTCACTCCAGCCTCCAAGTTTTCCACTCTGCTGAAACTTTGACAGTGCCTAATAATCCATCAGCAAGGCTTTCCTTGCTCTGCTTCCACTCCATTACCACCTTCATGTTCCCATTTAGCTTCTTTCACACAGACCCTGGAAAGGTTGACAGTCTCCCACCCTTCCAAAGCAGTTTGGAGGATGAGAGCAAGGGCCTGGGTCACTCCACACATTTCCTTTGAGGAGAGGAGTCAAAAAGTGGATGTTGAGATGAAGGGAAAAAGCTAGCTCACGTCTGCAGACCCAGGGGGCTTCCCATCTCCAGGAGCTCCACCATATGCAGCCCTGGGTGTCCCCCATTCCCTGGAGAAAGCCTTCCTCTCTTCTTGGGTCTTGCCACTTTGGGGAGACCATTAACTTCAATTGAAAGAAAAGGCCAGCCTGCCCTCCCGTTAACTCCTTCACAGCAGAAATGTTGGAATCTAGGTGGGAAACAACACAGGGGGTGGGGAAAAAAGCATTGCTGATTCACTGAGTGATTGCAGATGTGTCTCTAGATCCACATGCTTAACAGGGAGCGGTAAGACTCACACCTAATGGAGAGGCACCAGCTAGGATGTCAAAGCAATTGGTGTTGGTGAAACTTGGAAGTGCCTCAGAGGAAAAGCAAGTAAGAGGCCAAGATGTCACCTGATGTGAGAGGGTTAGATCTCTCGGGGTCCATTTGAGATGCCCTGGAATATCTTGTCACATGTTCCAGCTATGTCTTGGATACTTCAGGGTGTCTCAAGTAGCGTAGTACATTTGGGTACCTGAGCAGAGTCTTTTGTCACCATGTTTTTTCACCAAGGACTGCTACTTAGATTTATTCTTGACTGGTCCTTCCTTGTATCTCCTATATATTAGACCAATACATTGCATGCGTTCAATTTCGTGTGTTCTGCCTTCTGAATGGAACCAAATGCTCAGAATGGCACTGTTTTCTTAGACTAATGAATTCTTTGAGGGGGCAAAAACCACCTCAGTAATAAATCCAGACTGTGAAGGCTTGATGTATCTGTTTTTCTGTTTGCCTCCACTGCTGCTAGACAGAATTAGCCCTCACCTAATACAGAGTGCAGACTTGATACAACCTTGTTTAGCACAATTGGCTTGAATCCATTATATTGACAATATCAATTTGTGTAATTCCTGCATTAGGATTTTGTACTAAACTGTATTTGAAAGGAGCTGTTGACCTTGATTAGCTCTTTAATTGTGGTTAAAATCCAAAGTAATTCAGATACCAGCTTTGACTGCGGAAGGAAAGGGCTATGCCATGCGACAGTGCCGTCAATAACTGCCACATTCTCCACGGACACAGTTCCCGTGTTTTATAGGCTCTAGGTCTCACCACTGCTTCAGTACTTCCATTTGCCTTCACTTTGACCATACCCTTGGGGCTTCACCTTGTGGAGTGTATTGTAAAAACAGGCACTCCAGGTACAGTCTCCTGGACACATTCCAGCTGAGTTATCTTCTGGTTCACATCACCTCTGCGTTTTCATGCAGGTGGGATTTTCAGTTAATTTTCCATCCTATGCAGAGCTGTAATAGTGCTGGGCACTACCCAAGGGCTGCTCAGAAAGGGATAGGAAGGAGCCAGTCTACAAAGCTAAATGTCAGTTGCAAATGTTGCCTTACTCACTTTGTGGTCTCTTAGCAGCAGAAAGAAAAGAGTATTATTAGACCACATTAAGAAGCCCACATCTGCCTGTCAGTGCCCAGATAGCTGCAGGGTAATAGTGTTATGGGCACCCCAGAGAAGGGATGGACAGGCTTGCTGGTGTTTCCGCAGGCACTACGCTCTTACCAAAACTGAACAGAAGCTGGATACCTAATTCTCCCAGCTATCTGCAGGAAAAGATCAGCTGTGTGCCTTGAGGTCTGCACTGGGTGAAAAATGCCAGGCAGGAGGAAAGGCCATTTCCAGGACTCCCATGTGTTGAAAGGGAAAATGGATAGGATGAAGCCTGGAGGGGGGGAACCCTTTTAAGTCAATGAGGAATTCTGCCAGAGAGCAGCAGAAGGAGCAGTTCAGCAGGAATTACAGAGAGGAAAAAAAAACCTGGCAAGAGATAGAGCCTGAAAGATGGAGCACATCATTTTGGGCAAACTGAATGTTTCAATTAAAAATGACAGAGCTGCGAACCTTTAAGAGAAGTCAGATTTTAATGAATTTTTCATGAATGGAAGCAGCCCGTATCCTGAAGACCTGACAAACTCTCTGCTCTTTGGATATCATGTGTTCTTCTGGATCTATGTCTTCCTGGCATCAGATGGGATTGCCAGCCATGGATCAAAGAGAGAAAACACAAAAAGACCTGCCAGGCATCTTGTGCTACATATGTGTGCAGAATATAATGTGCAGAGAGGAGATGGATGCCTAGTGCTACAGCAGGGAAGGAGAGGGTTCATGGGAAGGAAGAGTAAACCAACAGTGGAGAAGAGGACATAGAGTTGAAAGAACAGGCTGTGAAGAAAACTGATATCAAGGAGAGGAGTTTGTGAAAGGCAAGAGTAAAGCAGTGAAAGTGGAGACAGTGAGAGAGGGAGGGAGAAATATACCCTCTGTGCCTGGGAAAAGACAATAAAAGCTGTGGACTCTTGTCACGCAGGACAAGCCCAGCACTATTTACTGTTTGCTCATTTAACCTGGTTAATTTTTAATAATGTTGAAATTTTCATTTTAATAATTTAGGTAAATTATTTATTAAACCACGGGATAAAGGAATCATAGCAATTATGAATTGACAGTGTTACCTGAGGCTCATGAAAAGGTAAGGGGTTTTGCAAAGTCCTTGTTATTGGATAAACATTAAATTAGTAACAACTTCACATCCAATTCAAATTACCTTCTTCCGAGTGTGAGATTGCTCTCTCTTGGTCTTTCCAGGGAAAGCGCACCGTGGACAAAGACAGTTGCAAGGAGCCATGGCTGTCCTGTGTGGGGCTGGGGATGTTTCTCCTGGATGTCCTTGACGCAGGGACGAGGCAGTCTTTCCATCCGGAGGATGGCAACAAGGTGACATTCATTGCTCTGATCATATAGAAAAAACCAATAGGTTAATAGGAAAAGATGGTTGGACAGGTCTTGTGGCTATGACTATCATAGTGGTGGTGGCTTTTCTGGTACAAAAAAGGTCAACAGATGAGTGCTGGTACCTCCTGCCTGTTGCATGGCTCCTTACTATATTTTGGCAATGCAGACTCCCAAACCAGCTCGCTGACCACAGGAACCAACTGTCTGATGCCAACTGCCTCATGGAGGGCTCCTGGGGAAACGCAGACCTGGTCCTGGGAGATCCCAAGGATGTTCTGGAGATGTTTGTGTAGAAATCTAGTCTGTCACTCGAGAAAAGCAACCTCTGAAAATTCTCTACAGAGAGACACAGAAGTGATTGTATTGGAATTGCCGAATAAAGCCTTAAATATCTGAAAGGGTGAAATTAATGAGCTTCAAAAACACTGAGGGAATGTAGCATCCAGATACTCTCTGCAAGAGCAAGAAGTTTTGCTTTAAAGTAGAAATCTAAGTAGAGTATGGTAAGAGATGGGAAAGAGGAGAATAAGGATGGAATATGGAACCTGGAGGCCTTGGTCAGCAGAGTACTGCAGCCTTTGACCAATATTAAGCATCAATGTAGGCCTGCAGAATTCAAACCAACCATCTAGAATTCAATAGCAATCCCAGGTTTTAAGTAAGTGTTGTAATGAATCAGAGCCAAGTTTGCATTTTCATATTTTGTGATGTTTAATTTTCAAGCATTTTGTTTTAATTACCAGTTTCCAATCATTTTTATGTTAGCTCTGAGTGCCTTTCCTACATTTTCTTCTCAATAATTAAAACTTTTTAATAACATTACTTTCAATCAAAGGATTTCAATCTATCTTCTAACTTAGTTGTATCCTAATAAGTTTTTTTTCCCTGGGAATTTCCTAACATTCAGTAAAGGAAATAAGCATTTCTAAAGCATAATTTTTTTCCTCTCTAACATACTGAGAGCTCCATTTTCTTGAAAAAGTTCTTTGCAAAAGCATGAAGACACATTCAGACTCCTAAATATTTGTACACGAGATGTCTCAGATATAGGTCTGTTCTTTCTTTTTGGTTTAAATCGCAATACCCACCAACTAGCATGTGAAAGAAGTTGATAAACAAACATGTCCCATAGACTTAGGGAAATGTCCTCATAGTTTTGAAATCTGCTCAATCACATTTTATCATGCCTAACAGGTAGGAAAATACAACCTATTAACTGAGAAGATAATGTTGTACAAAATATGCAATAGGAACAAATCCTTCATCCAACCGTAAGGCCTGCCTGCTTTATAATAAAATAAACCAGCCTCATTACAACAAACTGAAAACAAGTGAAAACACAATTCTTCAGAGTCTCTAAGCCCCACATAAATCTAAGCTTGCCCATCTCCAGGGTTTATAAATTGCCAGAGATTCTAAACTCGGGAGAGCTTAGCAAAGTCCCTCTAAGGGACGTGTATACTTTACAAAGGAAGTAGCAGAAAAAACGTAGAAACTCAGAGAAGGCATAGGAAATAAATATGAATCAGTGAGATCTCACTAATATGCTAAGACACTATTCAGCATTGTGGACAGTCCATTATACCCGGATCAGCATATTCCTGAGAATATCATATTAACTGAAAACAAACAAAATCACCAAAGCATGTACCGTGGGCATCCGAGCTCTCCTTCCTTTGCCCTCGATCTTCTCTCGGATTCTTCCGTCAGGAGATCAAGTGATAAATTTCAAGTGTGAAAACATTTCGTTACTGTGAGTCAATGACAAAGATAAGATACCAGAGCTGAGCAGCTTTTCGCAAAAAAATTCTAATTCCACAAAGACATAGAGTTTGCTAGGAATCTGTGCTGAACATTTCAATGAAATCTGATCAGAATCATCATTCTGGTAAGGTCCAAGTGCATGTTTCAAATAAAGCAATTGGTTTTCATTTTTTAGTGTATAAGAACACTAATGCACAGGCTATTCTAAACCTCTTCCAAGATCACGATATTACAAGATATATTGTTTATTTTAAATGTTGGCTTTTCATTCAAATATTGAAACTTCCTACAGAAAGTCTGAGCTTCTACTTCAAAACCCAAGTTCACAACGGGAATGGCATTACAAAGTGCCATTCCAGAGCTCCAGCCTCCAGAAGCAACTCATGATCCAAACAGCACCCAACAACTGACCCTCTGAAACCACAACTGACTTGGTGTAGGCTATTTACAGCCTCTCTAATTTTCTTTCTACAGAACTTCTCTTCAATCTAAATTAAGACAATTTGGTACCTTCAGGTGTTCCCCCAGTGTCTGAGCAGCTAATGAACCAGGGTGGAATAAGGTGCCCTTTGGGGGGAGGCACCCATTGGTTCCCTGAGGATGAAGGAGATCCTCTTCCCTCAAAGCACCACTGTCTCACATGCTTTTTTTGTTCACAGGGAGTGTTTTCCTTGCAAGGTGACTGTAGCCAGAAGAAGATTGTGCAGGCTCGCAGCTCTGACTGAGTACATTATATTATCTGACATCTTTTCTGCTGCTGAGCAGAGACTATCAGCTGTTCAGTGGAGCCCACAGTAGGATGAACATGCCAGGGCAGGAAGCAATTAATAAAACATCTGATTACTTAAAGCAGCTCTTCCCAAACTCCTCCTTGGCTTGCAATAACAAAGGCCTCTGCCTGTGCTCTTCCATCTCCTGTCACTGCTGCCATCACTCTCATATACCAAAGTTAAGAGTGATTATTTTTCAGGGATGGAGTCTGATCCAAAGCCTGATTGAGGACAAGAGGAAACCTTCAGTGGACACTGCTTAGCTTTGGATCAGTCCCATGGGCAGGAGCGAGGACACACAGAGAAATTCAGATGTACAGATCCCACATTCAAGGGCTGCACAAGCCTGTGCCTTTGCTGCAGGGGCAGCTGTGGAGCTGCCGAAAACCCCAGTGTGGCCAGTGCTGCTGTCCCCCAACGCAAAGGGCTCTGTTGTCTCCCACCGCATGTGTTCTGTACTGCACCCCCATCTTCCACCACCCCTTGCTCAGGCAGGCCAGCAGAGCCAGGCAGGGACACAGTGCACGTTTGTCTTTTTATTTTAAGTTATGAACCATTTCCCCCACCCCCTTTTTTTTTTTTTTGTTGTTGTTGTTATTATTAAAATTTTCCAAAAAGGAATAAAAATAATCCCTCCCCTTCCCTGTCCCTCCCTGCCATGTTCCCAAGGTGCCAACTAATCTCCGATGCCCAGCTTGTACACAGCCACCTCTAATTGCTCCTGCATTTTCATCTGGTGTAAGTTCAGCCATCGCTACAGCTGCCCCTCCTCCCCCCGGGAATTCACACCTTCATTATCACTCTTTACTGCAGAGCCGTCCGCAGGCTCCCAGCTCCGATAAAAAATAGAGCAGCTTTTCAGTGGTTTCAATTTTAATTACCAGCATCAAGGCAGCTCGCATTCTCACCAGGCTGTTTCTCACTAATTAAAGTGAGGAGGAGTTTATGGAAGGGACACCAACTCCACTTCACTCCCTCATCTATTATTTACAGACAGTAATACAAATAATTTCCAATTTAAACAGTCTGAGCTGGCCAGCAAAGAGGAGGGAGAGGTGGGGAGAACGCTAAGCAAGGAGAAACTCAAATAAAGAGCAGAAACTAAGAGGAGAGGATGGAAAATCGACTCCCAGTGCCCTCTAGTGGGATGATTTCCTGCGGGGTCACAAGGTTGGAGGTGTGAACATGCCCAGGAGGCCCACTGAGGTGACAGGCATTGGTTTCTCCTTGCCTAGCCTCACCTGTGACCTTCAAGATGCGACCAAGCAGCAGCAAAAGACTGTTTTGGACAAGGGTCCAGTTTGCTCCAGCTCTGCAGTGGTGCACCCAGTTTGGTTCCATGCTGTTCATCACTGGTGGTGCTTCATCTTCTCCATGAGCATGGCAAGGTGCTGGTGGAAATGGGCTCTGAAAACCCAGCCTGGATGGGCTCTGAGCTGGCAGGACCCCAGTGTTGGGTGCCTAATCCAACATGAAGGTACCAGTCCTGATGGGGTGTGAACCTGGTGTAATGTTGAGCTGCAGTTCATGAACAGGATTTTCTGGGTGTCGTGGGAAAATCCCCACATCTAGAAGATGGGCTGTCCACACAGATGACCAGCTCCATCTGTCAGCAGATACGGTTTCCCAAGGCTCGGATTGTTTTCCTGCCCAGCCACTCTCTCGTTGGATGTGAAATGTTCTCCATCCCTCAGGCTGGCTCCAATCAATCTCTCCCAGTGCAGCACGTGCCAAGCCTGCATGTTTTATGGATTTGGAGGAGAAACCCTGAGGATGGGCCAGCACAGAGGTAGGTGGTTCCCACCCCCATGAAAACAATGCCTATAAACAGAGACTGTTGAAGACCCTGCTGCACAATAGATTTTACCTTGCCGAGGAATTAAAACGCAATAGTGTCTCAGCCACGTTGCTTTGTTTGTTCTTGTCGGTATAGATGAGGTGATCAATACCAGTGAACTTGTGTTATAGCTCTGATCTTTACAGGGCCTGAAATGATGTCATCTGTGGGTCACATTTGGATTTCATTTAAACCAGTGCTGATCAGGAATAACTCCAATAAGAACAGGGTTACCCTGGATTTACACCAGGCTAAGGCAGATAAGCCTGAAGATCAGTGACTGAAGGAGAAGAAGTTTCAGTATAAATGTTATTACTACAGAAAAGTAGCTTGATTGAAGCACAGATGTTGAATGTTAATCACTGTAGGCTTGATCCAGCATCTCGGTAAGTCAAAAGCAATATCCCATTTACTGCAGCATCTCAGGATTAGATCAATGGCAGGTAAATATTCAGAGACTAAATCATCTTACTCTTGTACCACCTCTAGAGTGTGTGAAGTGCCTGGGACTTCAGTGAAGGAGTTCCTGATTTATGCCAGGGTGCAAAAGAGAATCAGGCCCTACCTTCTGCTTTTTGGGTGCTTCCAGGGAATAATGATGATATTTGGAGCAATTTTACCTTGAAATCATTGATTCAGACCTGGGCCAGGCAGGCTGCCCGCAAACATCGTTACCAAAGGGCAGCCTCTGAAATGAGTGAAAGTCTTTGTATGATAAAAATTTCCAGTGGTACAAGAACAGCAGATATTTCACAGATCTTTTTAACAGAAACAAATTACAGGTTCCAGCTCAGGGTGCACTGCTGTCTTCCCTTTGGTAAAGATAAGACTTGGGGCTGATAGCTGACTTTTGTTAGAAATATGTGAGCTCAGCCCTGGTGAAGTTATCTCCTTCTAAGGTTGGTACTGAGGAGGCTGAAGCTGCAGTTACACACAGGCACTTTGGCCAGAAGGAGCATGGAATCGATTTTTCCCGAACTTCACAATTCCTTTGTGGCACCGACTTAAGTATCTTTGCTGTTGGCCTCAACTGACAGTTTCACTTGATCCCTGAGGGAGAAGCTGAGGTGTGTACCAGCACAGAGGCTAAGCCACTTCTACCCGGTGGTTTCCAGGGACTGGACTATATTGATGGAGAGGAGCCAGAGCCTGTGCTGAACCCAAGCTCAGACCTTCACCTTCCAGAGCCATCACCCTCCTCAGGACTAGTATCCATCAAAGATCTGGGATAATCTGTCTGACTTTTCATCATTAGCATAGTGTGAGCACACTGATAACTTTGTGTTGGACACCGACTCCTAGCCATCATAATTTCTTTGCTATTACTGCCCCATCCATACTCCTGCACTAGCACAAAAGCCCACAGTATGGACCAGAACTGGACTTTACCACCTGCCCCCCATGATGTGCTGCATCCCAATCCTTTAAGCACCTCAGAGCATCTTAGATGAGGTAGCAGATAGGGCAAAAAGAAGCAGCCAGGAAGCTCAGCCCTTGTTCATGTGCATGGGTCATTAATGGAACAGCCACAGGATTGAGACCCATTGCAATCTCCCTGCAAGGCTGATCAGCTTTTGTGCTAGCAGGGGCTCCGATGGTTGGGTCAGTGGGTGTCCCTGGGGGCATAGGGTCAGTCTCCATCTATCTTTTGCTCCGTGTCTGGCTGTGCCTGTCTAAAGAGAGGGGAACAGGCTTGCTCACTGTAACTGGGTCAGACCCTAAGCGATGCTCACTCCACGCACGCTGGCAGAGCCCAACTCATCTCCAGCACCTGCCAAATGCAGCTGGAAGCACAAATCACTTCATAACTGCCGATGTTTGTATGGCTGCGCCTGGGTACTCCTGTGGCCAGGCCTGAACATCTTTGTTACAGGTAACTATTTACACTTAAAAAAAAATATACAATGTCATATTTGCTCTCATCTGGATTCATGAGATGGATTTTGTTACATTCTCTGTGGTGAAAACCAGTCATTCGTGTCTGCAAATAAACACTGCCATTTTGGCCTCGACCAGCTTGTCTCCAGCAGCATTAGTTAATTGTACTTTCAAATCCCTTTTTCTGTCCTAAAATGCACTTTCTGATCATCCTCTCAGTGCAAATATGGTAAATAACTAACCAATACGAACAGCCACAAAGCCATAAACATTTTACGGCTGTTAAGCCAACATCCATGAATGCAGACAAAAATTCCTCCTCCATTCCCAAACTCCAGTGAGCCTGGCTTGGCTCAGAGGGGAGCATGCAGCTGAGTAGCGGGGTGCACCATAGATGTGCCTGGTTAGTAGGAAAGGGCTGTTCACCACAGATCACAGGGAGCCCCTTCGTGGAGCTGAAATGCCTTTGCACCAGGTCTCTCGCTCCCAGCCAGAAAGTATCTCTCTCTCTGATGAGAAAAGGGGGTTTTTCTAATTTATTGCTTTTATGGGATTGTTCCTCCACAGAGGCACAAATAGCAGCATATCAATAAAGCCAGTCGTTTGAAGTTGGATATTTCCACCTCTGTCACAGCAAAATAATTAAAAAAGGATTCACAAGATCATAAATTGCATGTCACCAAGGACACAGCCTCCTTAACCCTTGACAAGCCAGGCTGTGCCCACCCATGGCCCATGTTACTCAAAGCATGAAGAGACATTTGTTATTTTCAGCATCTCAGCCACAAGGGTTTTCTTGTCTGGAAAGAGAGACACTAAGGAGCTGTCTACACAGGGAATGAACTAGCTGGCTGGCAGGATCGTAGCCCAGCTCCAGTATGCAAATGCACATATAGGTTTGATTTTCAGCAGGGCAAATGAGAAGCTGTGCTGCAGACCTGCAAAAGCAGAGCATTCAGTCACATTGAAGTTAAAACATGCTACAAGCACATCAGGCATTGGGGAAAACACTTTCAAACGTATTTGAAGAGTAGCAGCATGGAGAGGGCCTAAAAACATTTGTTCTCAGTTAAAATCTCCTCTGACTCCAGCTAGGTAATAGAAAAGGATGGAGCCCATCTGGGTCAAAAACTGCTGTTATGCTGCTGGTCCCTCCCTAGCACAGACACAGCCAGAATGTATCCCAACCCATTTGAAAAAAACCCCACATTAATGCAAGGGAAGAGAATGCATGTTATTTTCTAGGCAGGTTGCAACTTAGCCCCCGATACAACAGCCAGCTTGTGCTCCAGCCTAATTTGATCACAGCCAAGGTTAACAACCACTGTTAAACTCTGCAGGTCAAATCCTGCCCTCTTATAAATCCAGGAGAACTCTGTGGGAAGGGCTGGGGGTGTAAATCTCCAGGTCCGAGTCCTGGTGGCACGTGGGACCACTGTGGTAGAGAGGCATGAGAGTGAATGAGGTGCATGTGGGGCAGCAAACGCTTATTTCTGGTGGGGGGAACCTAACCCTCAGACAGGCGGCAAGCTGTCGGTTTGGTTTTGCTTTCAAAAAGACCACTTACAAAGCATGTGGGGTTCCGTGGCGTTAGAAGTCCCACTGGAAGTGGATTAGTGGGAAGAACAGAGCTAAGTGTGGTTTATCACAGGGCGGTGTATTATATTACGCATATCCCACGGCTACATCCACTATAACCAGCAGGTGAGGGAGGCATAAGTGTTTGCCTCCTTATGCCCTCCTGACCCAATACAAAATCCCTGAAAAGCGTGTTTTTCTTTTTGTTACCCCAGTAAGAGGATGGTCGATAGAGTAAGGGGTGGATGTATTTTGCCCAGTCTGGGGTTTCTTGGGTAAGCTCCTCAGAGAAAAAAGTAAAGAAAGTAGCCGTTCTGGTATTCCCTTTTGATAACACAACCTAAGAGCTTACTTGGGAAAGATACTTTCTGAAAAGTGAGATTTGGCACATGTTACTCCATTATCAGAAGCTCCGGCAGAAGGGACACCCAGCATCCAAGTGGCACTAGCAGTACTCCTCAGCTCAGAGTCTGTGCACAGGTCTGCAGCGAGCTGTGCAGCATCCAAATCTCCCAGTCCCGAGGCAGGATAACCAGTGCCATAAACAGACATAAAAACAGAGGGAGAGGCATGATTGTCCTTTGCCCATGCTCTGCACCAGCACAAGTGATAGCAAGGCTGGTTGCAAGGGCAAGAAAGGGAATAAGCACCATGCTGAAGATCCAAAAACATTCATATGTTCTCTTTAGACACAATAAGGCTTTACCAGCCACAGGAGATAAATACATAGTACATAGGATAATACATGGTGCAGAGGGTCTAAAGCTAATTTTTAACAAGTACAGAGTTACTTGCCCTATTACAGACTCAGAAAGCCGGAGAAGCTCAAAGTCTTTATGCCAAAACAGCATCAGTTTAGTAACAACCAGCAAAAAACACAATAAAATTAAATGGATGTTGGGAGGAGAAGAGCAGATGTGGAGTAACAACACGGCTGGTGGGTGCTTGATTTTAACTAATACCCTTTCCCAGCCTTTTTTGACCTCTGCAGTGAGGACTGGAGGGGAAGGGGCTCAATGAGCTCAGCCTATGCATGGATCTAAAATGAGGAGCAGACCACAACCCTCAGGAGCCCTGTCCTGCCTCCTGGTCCTCTCTCAACATGACACCAAATTAGGACCCTTCAGTGGCAGAGCCACAAACCAGGCAGACAGGGCTAAATGGCCCCTGGGTGCAGGATTACCAGGGCTTTGCTGGAGGATGGGGCAGCGTGGGGAATTGCAGCTCCCTTCCCATCACAGCCAGGCAGAAAGGGCCCAAGGAAGAGGCAGTGCATATGGAGAAGGGCAGCAGCTGAGCCCTGGCTGAAGATCCCCAAGGATGTGCCAGAGAGGGGTGGGAAAAGCAGAAGCTGAACAGCAGTGCCTAAAGCAGGACCAATAAATGGATGTGTGTCAGGGAGGGAGAAGGTGCCTGGCATGTTGCTCTGGTTAAACAGGAGGAGTAAAGGAGATGGAAAAGATGACTTCTTTTAGGACTGACACCAAGTATCTGCAGGAACAGCTATTTTTGCTGACCCTGTCTGACGCCACCATGGGAGAGCTGTTAGTGAAACCCTGTGGGTTTATCAAGGCATTAGGAGTCCTACGGAAACACCAAACCCATTTCCCTCTCCTGTCCTCGTGGCCTCCAGACTCCCATGGGTTGTGAATGGAGGTCTGTAGCAGGCCATGAAATAAAGCAAGATCTTTTATGCTCCAGAGCAACACACAGAGATTTGTGCCTCTGCTGGAAAACTTCATTCAGGAGTCCATAAACTGGAGTAAGTTAAAAGCACGGTTTTATTCCTAAATGGTAGAAACAAATTGCTGCTCTTCTAGATAATTTTTCTATTATCTATCCAAAATAAATCATATCTATAAATAATGGAAGCTTACAGTACCTATCAGACTAGCTATAATAAGCATTTTGAGCTGGGTGAAATACTGTCTTATTAGGAGAGCTGAAGGTGCGAAGTTTGCCACCAGCTCGGAATTGTAGAGATGCTCATATGACATCTGTCTCGTAATATTCATTAGGAAACTGACAGCTAATGTAACATTATCACTAATCCATCAATGGTACTTGTGTGGCTCTCACCACCATAAGACCCAAGTGCCTTTAGCATCCCTGCAGCATGCCTGTGAGGAGCAGGAGAACCTGAATAATCCATACCTGACCCTCTGAACAAGTGGTGGGGAGGTCTGAGGAAGGGGAAAAACTTTTTTTTCCATGCTGGGGGACAAGTCTTGGTGGGATCAACTGGTCTGAGTGCTTGGCGATCTTCAAGCTGGAACCCAGTCCCACCAAAAGTGGTTGTCCCAGGGGGGAGTTATCATACTCATGTTGCAACACCAGCAGCAGACCATGTTGGGACAGAGGGGTCTGAGAAAACCTGTGAGGAGATAAATTAAAAGAAAATTGAGGCATGTGTGCTTCAACCAGCTTTGTCCCAGAGTGGTCCTATTTGGCCTTTGGGATGAGCCAGGGATGAGGGTGCTTTGCTTTGGCCTTCCCATCACCATCCACTGGTCACTGCCTCCTGGCACATGGAAACCCTACGGAGGTCAAAGCAGAAGCGGAGGAGCCATAGCATCTGCCCTGTGCACCAGTGATGGGACCGGAGGGCTGAAACCTTGGCTGTGATTTCCAGAGCTGTGGACTCCCCAGATGGGATTCCTCTGGGCTGGCAGGGATCCTGATCACAGGTATGGCGATATCTGCAGCAAACCAGATAGGTCAGGAGACAAGTGAGATTCAGACAGGGACAGGAGCCCCTGCCATCGTTGCCTGGCCGCCAGAGGTGACAGCCCCTTCCTTCCCCCCAAGCACGTCACGAGCACACATCACAGGCTCCTTTTTAACTGAGGAATTAGCAAATCCTGTTGTACTGCAGCAAACATCAACTGTCCTCTTCCAGCAATCTACCCTCCAGGAACAAGGAGGGGGCAATGCACACCCTTTCCATAACTCCATCCCTGGCACCTAAGGGAGGCAGCATCATGTTCCTGAGGGAGCCTAAAGCAGAGCTCCCCTCACCTTTCTCATGCCAGGAGGACACAGTGAAACATCATTTTCACTCTCCAACCCTTTGAACTATGCTCCTGAGTAGGGAGGAGACAAAGGAAAAGGAAAGGGGGGAATTAATTCCAGGCGGTTGACTGTGTTCCCTGCTCTAGCTGAGTTTGGAGTAGGTACACATAATAATAACTTTTTAATAATAATTTAATTTATAATGCACCCCCCTGCCAAGGCACTCAAGGCACTACACAAACAATTAAAATATGATTATAATAAATAAACAACAATAATTAAAACATCATAAACCAGACAATGTTAGAGCCAAACCAAATGCTAAAAAGCAAAACAAAGCAGCATTTTTTGGAGGAAGGAGATCCTTGCACAATTCATCTTCCAAATCTCCTGTTGATGTTAGATTGAAATTCTCCTGTGAAGCTGTTTCTGCATCTGCAAAGATTTTGGCAGTGTCAGAATCATTAAAAAAATGGGTTTTGTACTACCATAAATTAACTGGAGTCTTGCAAGGCTATAATAACACAACATTCCCTTTCATCTGAATAAATTCAAAACTCAGTTTACTCAGGAAACCCACTTTATGGTGCTGAGTTTGTGTTGATGGCCCTGAGTTTGGGAAAAACACACATTCATGTTGTTCGCAGTTCATGAAACATGCATCGTTATAGAAGCTAGAATGGTTCTATAGACATAAGGATGGTGCTTTAAAGATTTACCAACCCCCTAAAATGAACAGCAGACCAGCCTTCTGCTGGCCGTCAGCTCCTTGGAGCCGATGGGATTGGCTTGTCCTAGTTTACACAACTGGAACCAAAAGACCTAAACTAACAAAAGAAGCAATCTTTCTCCAAAACAAATGAAATTCCAACTCGTGCCAGGCAAACGCCGTGCACTGAACTCTAATGATTCAAGGAGACAGGCTCTATCAAGGCAGAGGTGGAACTGAAACGCAGCCAGTCGGACCCTCTTCTGAAACAAGCTGGCCATCAGCCCTCAGACAATTACATCTAGGATCTGTGCACTTGAGTGCCTCAGCTGATCTCAGTTGTTGTGGCAGCGCATGAAGGGAAAATCCTTCTTGCAAACCCAAACCACACAGGGATTTCTCCATCCTAGGGAAAAAAATTCAACCCCAAAACAAACCAAAATGCATTAGGAAGATGAAGCTGGTGGTTTTCTTCCAGCACAGGAAACCAGAAGGATGTTTTCCGTCTGATCCCCCTGAGGTTTTGCTCTCATGGATTTTACTTTTAGCTTCAAATCCAAGCAGATCTTAAAAATCAAAGGAACAGCAAATGAGACCATGTGGTTCGCACACACAAAGCTATCTTCTGGCCCGAGTTCATTCAAAAAAAGCCTTCAAAAGGGTTCATGAACCTTAGCGTATTGTGTCACAACTTCCAAAATATCAAAGCAAGTAAGGTGTCTGCAGCAACCACCACAGATTTTGGGCACAGAAAGGGTGCTTTCATTTGTTTGTATATTTTCCTATCAGGATTCTCTCACTTAAAAATTACATGAACCACAGACTCCTGGTTCTCTGCATAGCTACCTCCATGAATGGCCCCAAACTTTGCCCCAAGTGTGTGCTGGAATGGGACCTCTTTTTGCCTGCAGGAGAAAAGGTGCTTTCAAGGACCTTACCAGGGCTGGAGTTTGATTGTTTCTTACCTCCATTGAATGCAACTTCTCATTTCTGCCTTGAGGTTCTGCTGCCTTTCATAGAGCTGGTCCTCCCTGGATGCTCTCATCTTGCAAAGGGCTTTCCAAGGGAAAGGGAGCCTTGTTACAAGCTCATGTTCTGTCAGCTCATGTGTCTGGGCAGCAAGGACCATTCATGAATCAGGATTCCTATAGTTTTCCCGAACCCTCCACTCTGCATAAAAGTTGTTGAGCAAATTTACAATTTCCACTCCATGGAGGTAACTGGAAATTTGTGCTTCTGAGGCTGTTCAATGCATGTGGTAGCTCCACTTTCTCCTCCAGATGTACCATCAGACAACAGCATTTGGACTCCAACTCCACTTAAGTTGTTTCTATTTTCCTTGGAGATCGAGTGCACTGAAACATAGACCAGCTCATTCAAGTCTGCTCTCCCTATGCTGGGCCACCTTTCAGCTAAAAGATTCAGATTCCAGGATGAATTACAGAAAATCTGCATTCAGTTCTCCATAATCACCTTCCTACAAGTGTCCTGTATGACCTTGAACAGGTCAATCAGACACAAACTGTCAGAAATATCATACACCTTCTTCCCATTGGTTTCAAAGAGAGCCAAGCATCTAAACACCTTGGAGGATCTAGATTAGAGCTCTGCGCCTCAGTTTCCCCATGTGCTTTCCTACCTTCCAGACTGATTGGACATCAGCACATCAGCAGCTTTTCTCCTCAGCTTCCTCATTTACTGAGTCATCATTTTAACTCAGATTTGGGCAATCATGTGATGATGATTCTGCCCATGTCAGCAAAAAAACCCTGGTTGGAGGTTCACCCTGAATGATTTACACTCAGTCTTCTTCAGATGCCACTCAGGATGCTGATTCATTTGGAGAGCCCCTTCTGAAACTGAACTCACTCCCAATGGCTCCCCAGGTCCTCCAAGTTTGGAGTAGCTCCAGCACAGGGGCATGGGAGGCATCAGGAACCACTGCAGGAGAGCGCACACTGACACTTGAGAGCAGATATGAGAAGACAGAAGCAGCAGAATTTATTTTATGACAAATCCTAAAAGGAAATTATGCAAAGTAATAAAATAAAGAAGAATTATAAATGAGGACAAGAAATGGGTGAAATATAGAATAAATTATAGGAAGACAGGAAGGTACAGGAGGAGAATTGAAGACAGAAGTGCTGAGTTAAAGGATAATTATTAGAAACTGCTGGTAGATGAAGAGAAGAGGGCATTTGGGGAGGGGGATTGGTACAAAAGGAAGCTGTGTGGTTTTGTGCACAGTGGCATCAGCAAAGCATCTCCCTCTTAGATGCGCCTTGGGGATGACGTGGGGTGACAACCACTATTTATTATTTGGGTGCAAGCCCATAAATCTGGGGACAAGGTTGCTCCTGCTTTCACCTGCAGCCAAAATAAGCTAAACCCCAGGAATAAAAGGACTGGGTGGCTACAGCCCAGATGATATCCCATCCTGTGGGAGCCTTGGCCATCCTCCCCTCCTCATTCCCTTCTCATTAGCCTCCTCCAGCCCTGCTGCACCCACTGGGGAGGGGTCTGCAAGGAAGATGCCCCCCACAAAGCCCCTACCAGAGGTTACCCATCCAGAGCTGGGCTGCTCCCGGTTTTGTGTGAGGAATCCTTTGGAGAGTTGGAGAGCCTCAGGTGCGGGAAGGGAGCGAGGGAAGCCCTTGCTCCGGTCAGGGACCCTCTGTGGGTGCAGTCGATGGCAGGAGGAGCTGGTCCCAGGCCCACGGCCCCAGCTGTCAGTCTGAGCGATGAATTACATGCTATAAGAAGGTGTTGACAGGAGCAGCTGGACATCAGAGAGTGATGAAAAGGGAACAAAATTCATTCCGAGTTCAGACAGACTGGCTCGTTAGGGGCACCGGCGGCAGAGGCCACAGAAACATTGCTCCATCTCCTGGACATCCACTGAACCGGCTCCAGGAAAAGCTGGGAGCGCCCCCAAGGTCCCTTTCCCATGTGGGTGCAGCCTCTCTGGCCCCATCCTGGGGTGCTCCAGGGGGAGTCACTGCAGGTCCCCCCCAATCCCTGCACAGCCTGGGGCAAAACCCGCTTTGCCCAGCCTGGGCTGAGGTGTCCCCAGCCACAGCACGGGATTCAATTTGGGTATCTTCAAAAGAAACCAAATCAAAGGACTTTTTGTCCCTCTTGTTTAAGGATGTAATTTGTATAAATTGTATGAAGAGAAATGGGGGGGACGGGAGGGGGACGGGAACATTTGGCATTAAAACAATTATCCCCATTTTAATGCAAACTAAACGACATGCTAAAGGGGAATTGTTTCGTACATATGTACGGCAAGTGAACATTAAACCATACGGCTAATAATTAACTGGCTCCACATTACCCTTGCTGCTTTAAATACGAGGGTGTCCCCTTACATTTTATGTATGGAGAAGTTTGAGTACGTGGAGGTCCCATATGAGATTATTCCTAAAGCTGTGAAAATAACAAAGAGATTTTTTTTCTAAGCCAAGCTACTTCTTGGCATTCAGAGAAGTTGGCAGAGAGAAAAAAGTGTGGGTCTTTCTCCCACCCCTTTCCTCCCTCTCTCCCTCCCTTCCTCCGACTTTCCTCCCTTTCCTGACTTCCACTTCTTTCTGCCGCTGGAGAAAAAGAATAGCAAATTCAGAGAAAATTTCATTGAGGTTATTCAAAGAGTTTTTCATGGATTATTTACACAAGTGCTGTTCAAACAGCCTTTGTCTGAACATCCCTTGAAATCTGCACCCAATCCTTTCAGATTCAAAGCAATAGCTCAGGGGAGACAAAGGGGAGCGGCTGACATGAGTTTCCTCTGCAAGTGAATGAGAGGTCTGGCTAAACACAGAAGGGCTTTGGCATCACAAGCTCCCTTTCAGCCTGGAAAACAAACACTAATCTGAAGCCGGGCAGCTGTACCTCTGACCAGCCTGCCCTATCCGCCGCTGTGCAAGGAGTGGGGCACAGACTGCTCACTGGAGGGGTGGCATGGTACCCTTGTCCTGCACCCTGACTCACAGCACCCTACAGTGCTGCTGCCCAAACTGTGTGCGCCAACCCATGGTGACAGGGAGACCCAGTGTCCTGAGCTATCCTATGCCCAGATATCCAGCCAAGGGACAAGTTGAACTCTCTGTTAGCCTCTTGGCTGTGATGGTGGCAGAGATAACCCCGAATGAGAGTGCGGTGGGCACCCACAAAGGCCATGAGTATAAAGAAACAGGCACTAAGACAAAAGAAAGAGGGATAGTGGAGGGAAAGGGAGAGTGAACTGAGGCAGGCAAAGCAGCTGTAGAAATATGACAAAGTGTACCCATGTTCAACACCAATTCGCAGCCTTCTCTCCATCCCAAATCTTATGCACAGACAGCACTCTCTTCCCCAGAGGAACAGTGCTCGCCTCCCTCTGACCTGGGAAACCAGGCACCACAGGCTGATGAAATGGTTGAAATGCACACAACAGGATCGATTAAAATCAAGGGAGTAAGTGAAATATGTAAGAAAGGCCAAGTTCTGCCTTAAATTATACCCCTGGAAGAGACTAGCCACGCAATGGGGAAGGCAGCATGTTGAAGTCCCTGCTCCTGCCGTACCTGCCTGTCCTCTCCACACTCAAAGGAAACACACCAGTAGGTTCATCCTCTTAGAGCTTCCACAACTTTTGGTGGTCATCTCTTTTAGAGTAAAATGTGAAAAACATCCTACACAATCACTGAGTCTTATCAAATTATCACTTTTAACTTTCCCGGAGTGATGCTGCTTCTGAGTCACCTTTAGAGCTGAAGATGTAGCCTCCCCTAGCAAGAAGATTAAAATCCCATTACTTGTTATTCATGTGTTATTTAATGATATTTTTTTCCATTATGTATTTATTTATTTTTAAGTTGCTTGCTTTGAATCTCGAGTTGGTGTTTTTAATATTAAGTGTAGTTTCTAGTTTGTTTTTCTAATTGGAATGAAATAAAAATAGAATGGAATTTTTAGTGGGTATTTTTATATTTATTAAAGGAACAACAAAAAGCCAGCCCCAGCTGATGACCAAACCCCATGCCAGGAGGGCACCTGCACAAGATAAGGGCAAAAAACACAGCCTCTTTACTGCCAGGAGCAGAGCATATGACATTAAAGACAGCCTTACAGTGCAACAAAAAGCCCTCAAACTCCAAAGTGTCCCTCACAGAAGCCAATTACCTCTTTTATAATGATTTGGCATCCAAGTGGGGACTGTATAAACTCTTTCTTGAGGATCATCTCTTCTTCTTACACAAGTATCTCTCCATCCACAGCGAAGGTGGGATAAAAGAAGACTTGCATGTTCCATAAGTGTTTTGGTGATTTCAGTCTCCACTTTGGGGGAAGACGTATCTTCTCGTTGACTGGACAGTTCTGAAGGTGCAATGCCACCGCCTCATCCAACAGAGATCTCACAGCAGGGAGGAGTTTCCTGTAACTCAACTATTTCAGGGCCTGAAAGGAAGCCTGAGAAAAATGGCTTTTATTGGTGAGATGAAGAGCCAAATGGAAGATGGAAGAAAGGGAAAGAAAGATGGAATGGGAAGAGAGAAAAGAAGAAGGTGGCTCCGGAAGGAAAATGAGTAATTGAGATAGCCATAAGGGTAGATCCAGGCAGAGGCAGAGAGTGGGAGGGACTCAAATGGGAGATCAGAAAGGAAACTGCTGCAGAAAAGAGAAGACATGGTCAGGAGGAGAAGGAAAAGTGATAAGGAGGGAGCAGCGGGAGGGATAGATAGGTTGGGAAGAGGCTTGGAGAGATGAAGGAAGCAGGGAGGGGAGGGAGGAGAAGAACAAAACTTTCCCCAGACTGCGATGCAGCACTCCTCCTGCATCTCTTGGATGCATTTAACAGGGGCCTGGAAGAATCTTCATCTACCAGGAATTCAATTAAGTGGAATAGTCATTATTAATTTTATAGGAATTATTTGTACAGGAGAGCCTGGAGCGAGGAAAGGCCTCCTGGAGCCATTTCTTCTGTCAACGCCCCAGGTCAGGTAGGCACTGGCAGCGCAGTCTCACCAGTTGAGATATTAATGAGATGCCTCTAGGTGCAAATGATAGTTTAATAGGTGTTACTTAACGGGAGTGCCCCTCGCCTGCGCACGCAGCTCCTGACGAGGCTGCCTCCTTGTTAGAATAAGTAATTAGAATGTAGGAACACTCACTTTGACACTTTAATGAAGTGTCAGGCATCATCAATTTAGTGTTTAATAAAAATAAAATTAAATATTTACTACGTTTTTATAACGTCATATTTAAAATACACGTTCCTCAAATTTGCAGGGTTTGAAATGAGGTCCTGCTGGCATATTGGTTCCCAAAAAAATGAAGGAACCACAGCTTCTTAGTGGGATTTGATTTCCGTGGGGAGGAGGGACTTTGTATGCACACCAAATGCCAGCAGCACACAGAGCGAAGTGCTCCTGTATGCGGTGGAGAAGAGGCTTCCTCCTCCATCTTCTGAACCTCCCTGTGCTGTCTGCAGACTGAGGATGAATTGACCAAGTCTACCCCAGACCACCACTGCTGATGGCAGACAGCCACTGCCGAGGAGTGAGGGAAAAACAACTTCGTTCCTATTTCATTGGTGGAATAGCCTTCCAAACCAGATATTGGAAGAGAACAGAAGAAAATTCTGAAAGTTAAAGCATGTTTTAAACCTGGAGGGAATCTGAAAGCCAGAACAGCTTAAGCAAGTTTATTCCTCTCCTGTCTCACCATCCCAAGTTTGCCCTTCCTCAAGGTGCCCATCTGGCCGAGGGAAGCCCAAAACTGATCTGCCATGCTTGGGACCTCAGGATGCAGATGGCATCCCAGTGACAAAGTGGTACAGACTGACCCACAAGATGCTTGGTGGTCCAGCAAAACAACCTCTCCCCCCATCTCTGTAAAAACAAAGGATAAAGACTTGAGAACCCCGCTGCAGCGGCAGAGCAGAGCCCTTTTCGGGTGCACACCCCTGTGCTAATGAGAGCTGAGGTGCACGGAGATGCTCTGCCCAGTCTGGGCCAGTGTGTTGGAAAACAAAAGGCGAGAGGAACAAGCAGAATGAGATGCAGAAAGTCCCTCTGGTCGAGGTGCCCTGGCAACACAGGGAGGGGGGGTGTTCCCCAGATAGCCCCCTGCTACCAAGGGATCCTGTCTGGGAGATGGAATGAGTCACCCTGGCAACAGTTATTTAAATGGAAGCTGCAACCCTCTTTCTCCGGGATCAGGAGCACGGCACTGACGGGATCAGGAGCATGGCACTGACATCTGCCTTTTGGGGGGGCCTGGCAGGGCTGCAGGCTGTGTGCACCCAGGGCATTGCTCCTCAGGGGCTGTGAGTGCTGTTGCACCCACCTTAAAGTGCAAGGAGACATGTTCAAAGTCACCAGCCACCCCAGGCCAAGGCCAAGCTCATCTCCTTGATTTTTATTAGGCCAAGCTCTTCCTCCTGGGTACAATGCATGTTTTACCCCAGGCACCAAGCAGGGCATCGCTTGGGGAGGTGGCTAGTTAGTTCTTACCTCAGAAGTGGTTTAGTTGCATTCCCATCTCCTGAAACCTCAGCTGTCACATCTAGGTCCTCATCCAGATCAGGGCCATATCCAAGCTTAAAAAGCAGATTATATCCCCCAAAACCAAAGCAAAGCAACAATACCTCCAATTCACCTCCAAACAGTTCTGCCAGGATTAAAAATTAAGATTTTAGTCCCCTGGAAACTATTTCATGGTATATCCACATAACATTTGTGGTTTATAGGTACACATATCCTGACATATGCTCTGAGCATCTCAGACTGCTTCCCTGAGGCTGAGCCCTGGGACGCTCGGGCAGCTGCAGGTCTTTAAGCTGTGATGCTCAGCAAAGCACCAGCTTTGGGTTGGAGGGTGGGCAGGCAGGGATGGGGAGGTCAGGGTTGGGGTCAGGCATGGGGACAGGCTCCCACGGGCACCAGGCATTGTGCTGTGGAAAAGAGTGCCACGCTGTGTCTGTGCGGGGCCTTACAGCACGCAGCTCCTCAGGGAACAGACCCGCAGCTCCAGCCATCCTCTGTGCCTGCCGCTTCCCGGCACCCTTGTGCTTCCTGCACTGCCAGTAATCACGCCAGGAACAGCCAGGAGCGGTGTCCCATGGAGGAAAACACCCGTGCTGTAATCAAAGCAAGAGGAAATCTCCCCATGCTGCCGGCATGATCCCTGCGGCTTCAGCAGAATTCCTGTGCTGCTGACCAAGGAAGGAGAGTCGGCAGTGAGCATGAACCATGGGAAAGCCCTGCCAGTGGCACTGCTCATGGCAATAGGGCAGCAGAGGGACCTTGACTTGCATCAAATGCTCTGCCATGGACCTGAGATATAGACCAACTGCTCATTGCCCTTAGCAAAGTCTGGATTGGGGTAACACACCTGGGCAGTGATCCACTTGCTTTCTCCTCCTCTGAAAGCTGAAGACAAGAATGGCACGAGGTCTAGCTCATAGGGCTCTGGAAAGAAAATTACAAATCACTGCTGGGACAGCTGGGCATGACACAAAACCAGGATGGACACAAATGCAGTTGGGATCTCTTGGCTGCGTGGACTCATCCCACCCAGAAAAAGACATTAATCTGGCTAAGGGTAGGTCATGTACATCAGGGGGAAGGTCACAGTGAACTTCTAAAGTACAGAGAGACACACTGGGAAAAGGGGCAGCTCCAGAGGGACCAGAAGCTGCTGTGAACAAGCAGCTCAGCACCAGCTCCCGGTGTGCTTCTCTAGCCAAAGAATAAACAGGATCCTTGTCTCTAAATTGGAGAGACATCAATTTGATAGATGGACCACTTGGTGGATAAAGAACTGGCTCGATGGCCGCACGCAAAGAGTTGTGGTAAATGGCTCGATGTCCCGTTGGAAACCTGTAACAAGTGGTGTCCCTCAGGGATCGGTGTTGGGACCAGTCCTGTTCAACATCTTTGTCGGTGTCATGGACAGTGGGATTGAGTGCGCCTCCAGCAAGTTTGGTGATGACACCAAGCTGTGTGGTTCAGTTGGTACGCTGGAGGGAAGGGATGCCATCCAGAAGGACCTTGACACGCTTGTGAGGTGGGCCGATGCCAACCTTATGAAGTTTAACCAAGCCAACTGCAAGGTCCTACACCTGGGTCGGGGCAATCCCAGGCACTGCTACAGGTTGTGCGGAGAAGAGATTCAGAGCAGCCCTGCAGAGAAGGACGTGGGGGTGTTGGTTGACGAAAAGCTTAACATGAGCTGGCAGTGTGCGCTCGCAGCCCAGAAAGCCAACCGTATCCTGGGCTGCATCAAAAGAAGCGTGACCAGCAGGTCGAAGGAGGTGATCCTGCCCCTCTACTCTGCTCTTGTGAGACCTCACTTGGAGAACTGCGTACAGTTCTGGTGTCCTCAACATAAAAAGGACATGGAGCTGTTGGAACGAGCCCAGAGGAGGGCCACGAGGATGATAAGAGGGCTGGAGCACCTCCCGTATGAAGACAGGCTGAGAGAGTTGGGGCTGTTCAGCCTGGAGAAGAGAAGGCTGCGTGGTGACCTCGTAGCAGCCTTCCAGTATCTGAAGGGGGTCTATAAGGATGCTGGGGAGGGACTCTTCCTTAGGGACTGTAGTGGTAGGACAAGGGGTAATGGGTTCAAACTTAAACAGGGGAAGTTTAGATTAGATATAAGGAAGAAGTTCTTTACAGTGAGGGTGGTAAAGCACTGGAATGGGTTGCCCAGGGAAGTTGTGGATGCTCCATCCCTGGCAGTGTTCCAGGCCAGGTTGGACAGAGCCTTGGACCACATGGTTTAGTGCGAGGTGTCCCTGCCCATGGCAGGGGGGTTGGAACTAGATGATCTTAAGGTCCTTTCCAACCCTTACTATTCTATGATTCTATGATTCTATGTATGAATATAGGAGCTGTATGTAAAACCAGCATCTTTCTGATCAAAGATATAAGCAATAAAATGAGTAATAGAATAAAGAAGGGTGGCTGTGGATCAACAATAAACTCTCCTGTTGTCTCATCCTCCCCGACATGGCTAACTTCAAGCTGATGTCCACTTTCACTGTGCCCTCCTTGAGGCTCCCCAAATCATGCTTATTTTCATGATGCCTTTCTAGTGCTGTCCACACAGGCACTTGTATGAACTGTTTCCTGTTATCCCACCACACAAGGGCTACCTGTGACTTCCTTGGGTCCTAATGACGACAGCCTGCCCCTACCCAAATTAAAACCCATGTCTGTTAGGGACTCAGCAATCCCTGTTCCACCAGCAACATGTCACCCAGCAGCAAATGAGGCCACTCTGCTGCCTCAAACGCCTTCAGCGGAGTTCACTCTCTTCCTGATAGAGGAGAAGCATCTGGGGAATAGCTTGGAGCTGAATCTGATTTCCTGCTCCACCAAAGGCTTCCTGTGAAGCCTCAGAGCAGGCAGCAACACCCAGACCCTGTAAGGAAACTGGACCTTCAAACAAGCTCGTAGTGGAAACCCTGATTCCCCACTAGTGAAGTGAGAGTCAGCACTCCCATATTGCAGGACCCAGCCAAAGTATAACTCCCCGAACCATGTACAAGGTGTCACTGTGATGCAGAAGCGAAGGGAGGTCTAAAGAAGCCCAGAGTGGTGGCAGAGGAGGGCTGTGGATTTACACCAGCCATGGGCAGATGACCGTGAGGGCTCAGCTCTTAGCCCCACGCAGGGGAGAGGTGTTACCTCAGCGAGGAGCTCTGTGCCAGAACAGTTCATCAGCTGCCCACACTTGATTCACAAACTAACACCACGTCATTTGTCACCAAGAAAAGCACCCGGCTCTTGAATGGGTAATGCTGGCAGACAGCATCAATGTTTTCACAGGCAAATTCATACACTGACCTCCTCGGTGAAACACACAGCAAATGCCTGGAGTCTGGTTTACATCTGCCATGGGATCCTGTTACATTCAGAACAACCCCTGTCAACGCTGAATCTGTAACAATCAATAAAGAGGGAGAGTTTGTTTGTTCGTTTGGGGGTTTTGAAATGTTTTCTCATTCCTAATTGTGTTATTTTGCTACGCCAAGTTTTGCAAGTTTTGCAATATCCTCCCCCCTCCCCTTCTTGTTTTCTTTTAGGACAAGCTGTCATCTTTTCACATCTTTTCACCAGGCCATTGCAAATGTAAAACTGTAAATTGCAGGATTGTGCAAATAGCACTAATAGCATTTGCATAAAAATTGGTTGCAAAGAGCAATTAGCACTTCATTAATAATCAATGAAGGGCCAATTTACACATTGCCCAAAAGCAAATTGTGAATTCAATTTTGTCTATAATTGAGCATTTGGTGCTGGGCAACTGTACAATGGTGCCAGAAGAGACCTGCACAGCACTTTTGGAGTCAAACCTCCAGTGAGTTCAGGTTTTAAGTGAACCCAATATGGCTCTCTCATAGGCCCTGACAGCACCTCCTTCACAATGGAAGGAGGTACATTTGTTTCAGAGAAAAAGTACGAATCTCTACCTGCTACCAGCCTTGCTCAGATACAATCCTATTCCCAAGAACATGGATACTGCTTACATGGTAGAGGTCTCTATCCTGTCCCAACATATCTTGCCATGATGCTGAAGAAAAGGGGAGATGCACAAAGGACATCAGAGAAGAGATATCATCACCTTGGTACTTTGCCCTGAACAGCCTCCCGTTGCAGTATCTGCTAATGCTCTACAAGTGACACCAGAGCTCTTTCCTTTACCTCTAGTTAAAGGTCTAACATAAGTGACCTTGTGGGTCAAGTATTTCGACTAAGCCAATTCACCCAGTCTCCCCTTTGTCACCTCCATTGCCTGTGACCTTTCTTCGATATCCCAAATTTGTATGCAGTCACTAGGGTCAGAAAAAACAAACAAACAACCTTGCTTTATCTCTTTGATTTCAGTGTCACTGAAGGGTTCCTGGGTCCTGATTTAAACATTAGGCAATGTATCCCTCAGGCTTCCCCTCTAGATGAACAGTGACATCCAGCAAACCAGGGCAGCTTAACCACAGCAACAACTTTCCAAGCCCCAAATTCTTCACTATCTCATCCTCCACTTAAAAGGCACAGCCAGCTCCCTTTCATGAGCAGAGTCTGACTCTAAACCACTTGACATCTGAAGTTTCCTTATCACATTTTGCGTGGATCTCATGAATCTGGTGAAAAGCTAGACGATCATTTAGCAGGGGTTGGTCGCTTTATCTATTTTCCATAATAATTTGAATATTATTACAATGGCACCTTTCATCTGGGGATATACATGCACTTTACATATGTTACATTAATTTCACCGATGAGCTGGGGAAGCACTCTTTATCCCTATTGTGCACATGAGGAAATGGAAGCACAGAGATGATATACCGCTTGCCCAGTATCACACAGGAAGTTTTGACAGAGCCAGGAATAGAAATCACATCTCCCGTGTCTTATGCAGAGAATATCTTTATGTCCCTGCCCAGTAACTGAGCCCTTAATCCAGACTAAGACACCCACACAGGACCCAGTTAGCTAAGAGTGGCACAGACACCCAGCAACGGCGGTGCCTTGGCTCTGGAAGGAGACTTGACTGATCCAAAATCCCCCCCACTGTGAAGGTTGGAAGTTCTGCTTCAAGCAGCAGCTTTGGCGGCTCAAAGGGAGGGAGGGCTGGGTCCGCAAGTGGTTTCCATCTGAAGTGGATGTTATTAGTTGGTGTAAGCAGATGCTTGACATGGGACGCCCAGGACTTCTCAGTTTTCACCCAGCAACATCCCTGCTCCCTTTCTCCTGCCTGTTCAATCCACCTTTACCAAGAGATTGAATTTACAATGGACTCGAACACATTTAAATCCATTTATTGCAAAATTACTTTTCAATAATTACATCACTGTGCTGACTGTGTTGCATAATGAAATTAGCATGAGAGATATTAGAAAGAATATAAAATTATAAGAAATATTGAAATACCTCTTTCCCCGTCTGCCTTAGCACAGCCCATAGCTTAACTGGAAAACGAGCACTGCTCCTGGATGGGATTTAAATGCATCAAGTGTAATTTTATAATGTCTTTTATATAAATTAATTATAACGGTTATTGCTGCTTTACATTATTAGATTGAAATTTGCCTCCACTTCAGTGCATTAAAAGAAAGCTGCACCCATTTTGCTCTGCAATGCCTTGAAAGTTGTCATGGCATGGAGCCATCCTTCCCATGCTGATACCACCAACATATCTGAAGTTAAAAGCTTTGGGCTTGTGTTGGTATTGCAGTGACCACCATAGGTCCCAAACTCTCAACTAGACCTTTGCAGGCAGGTTCTGGGGCCCCCATGTAGATCTTTGGCTGGGATGGGACATTGCAACCCTTCCAAAGGCTTCTTTTCTGCTTCATCTGCAGCAATTGTGGTGCTCAGGCTGGTTTAAGCAATCCCATCCAAATTTTGTATCTGCAGAGAATGCGAGGTGATAAAATGCATTGCAAAATCCATGCAGTGATGCAGGTGAAGTGTTTAAGTTTGAGCTGTCAGCTAACCATGGGCTGTTGTCGGCTGAGCGCTGCTAGTGGGAGTGACTGTAGAAGAGCTGGGTCCATCCAGCTCTCCTTTGCAAAAGAAATTGGGCACTGTGCAGTGCTAACAGGGAGACTCACTTTATGTACCCCCACTTTTACAATCACAGGTGTTGTTTTTCTCTTCTAATAGCTGGGCTATTGCATGAAAAACCAGTACGGGAAAGAAGGCGTCAAGCTATCGGGTAGTTAACTAACCACTTGCTACGCTGGACAAACCACAGTCGTGCAAAGCAAAATGAAGACACAGTGATATGCTTTTACTGCCGCTTAATCCTCAATAGAAGTCTACTAATATTCAATTTGTGACATTATTTGCACATTGAATTAATCCAGGAACTAACGGGCTAATGAGTTATGGAACGTAGCATGTGGCTTAATTGTAACAACAAGGGCCTGCCGGCCTCTGTTTGGTCAGGAGAGCCTGGTCAAAAATACAATTTTCCATGCACCAATACACACCAGATGGGTAGGGGAGCACCAAACCAAGCAATTCAAACCATCTGAAAGACTGTTCTTTTAGATGCTCTAAGTTTTCCTTTTTTTATGCATGTTCCTCATGAAACCCCAACACATTCACTAAGTGTAGCACAGAAAAGCCAGGATGACCAAGGGAAACAAAAAATAACCTCCAAAATTATTTTCTATTAAAATAATTGTGCAATTTCCTTACAGGAAACAAACAGGCCTTCAAGGGAAGCTGGTGAAAACAAGCAAAGACTCTTGGAGAAATTAAGGAATGAAAAGGACAGTAGATATTTTCAGCGTACGATGCTACCAGCCCTTGGCAAGAGCTTCTGTTTTGCTCAGCATACTTAACCCTCAGCACAACACTTATCCTGCAGTAGGACCCCAAGCCTTGGTCCACTTCTCTGTGAGTAGAAATTTGGACTTAAAATTCAGGCCACAAAAAGAAAACAGTCATAAACCTTCCCCTTCCTCAAGACCTCTTCTCAAACAGTTCTGCAGCCAAACAGCTCTCCACCATTTCACATCTTTCTGATACCCAGGAGGTTTGGAGCCCCTCATCTCTGATAGAGCCAGGCCGGGGTCAGGAGCTTGGGAGTTTGCAACATCTAATAGAAAAAGTGAATAAATCTAAGCAGCACTTAATTTATTGATGAAGTAAGAAAGACTGTTTAATGTGGAAAACATAAGCAAGATCAATAGCAGAGAGCACAAATAACTAATGCTATTGACACATAAGTATTTTAAGCCTAATTGCAGGCATATGCACTTTCTAAGGGTATCTCACCTTTTAATAGCACCCTTGAGATTATGGGGTTAATTGATGCAGCTGTTTACTCCTGGCTCACGTGGCCCAGGATTGGGATTCCCTGGAGGATGCTATTAAACTAAAGTGTTTAATGAAGTGCTAAAGAGTGGAGTTTCTAATATTCTTCCCTCGAATGAAACTGAATAGAAATCTGAGCAGACTTCCCTGGGTGGAAACTGCAGTTCAGCATTGGAGCAAATCACCCTGTGCTCCTCATAGGGAGAGCCTTGTAATGCAGGAGAGAAAGATTTGCTTGGCTTTATTTTATTAGACTGAGGATGTGGGGATACTCTTGGGGTTTTTTCCTCCTAAACCACAGATATGAGAAGAAACCTGCAAACATGCTCCATTTTAGCACTGCTGTTGGGCAAAGAGTCCCAGGAAGCTAATGCAATTCACTTCTGTGGCTTTTCAGACTGACTGTGCATTCAGAATGATACTGTGCTTCTCTCTTTTGGGGTGGGCTGAAAGGAGGGTTTGATCTCTGTTTGGGAAGGAGAACAGATAACAGCACCAGTGGTGCCGCCAGCCTGGGTGTTTCAGCTTGACGGCAAACCAGGACTTCCAGAAAAGAAGCTCTTAAAATCAGTCTTCTCCTTTTATAATTTGGTCCCAGTCTGGTTTGGTACCTTTGAAAACCAGGTAGATACTTACATATGACGCGTGTTTCCAAGACTGACAACCCTGGCCAAAGTGCACAGCCTCCTCATACCCATCCTACATTGCACAACACAAAGCTCAACTCCCTTTATCTCTGCAATGAGAACATCTTGGCTCTCTTTCACCTGCATCCACCACCACAAGCTTCTCCCAAGTGAGGTTTGAGCCAAGCGAAAAAAGCAATGAAGGGGATTTCACTTCTGCAACCCCTTACCACCACGTAGACCCTGACTGAGGGACCTTGGAGCCTCCTCTCCCACAGTCAAGCCCTCCTGCCTATGATCTTCACCAGCCTCTCACTCTCAAGCAAGGCTTGTAATTGCTGTGAGGAAGAAATTGCTTTCTCCATTTGGCTTTTCCAGCCTGAGAGGGCACACAGGCAATGAATCTGATGAGGACAGGGATGCCTCTGGAGCAAGAAGCACAGGGCTGGCCTGCCCGGGTTCAGCGAGCAGGGCAGCACACTGACCTCAGAGCCTTCAAGGTCCACCCATGGAATCAGATGCAATGCACAGACCCTTTAAAATCATCCTCTCCCTCCACAGAAGCCTTCCTACTGCAACTTGAGATCTTCTTCTCTTTTAAAATCAATTAGTTTGAATCCATCTTACAAAAGCCTTTTTGCAGGATAGCTATTCCTTCTATTGCCTCCATCCACATTGCATCTCCCTTGAGAAGAGCAGAGGGATGGTGGGAAGAGAACATTATGTTTGTAGGCCAGATAATGTTACTATCTCTATTGAAAATGTCCAGAGACAAGCACGCTGACTGGTGCATCCAGTACGCGGTTGGAAGTGTGCTGAGTTAACTAGATTGGTGGTTTCAGTGTGTTGCCTACAGACTCCAGAGGGACCCACCAGGGGTTGTGGAAGGTAAGTGAGAAAAGCTGGTTTGCTGTCAGTCAGCACAAATTTTAAGTATATGGAGGGATCTGCACATGCACCATGAAAACCTGGGGGTTCTGTGAATCCAAAACGGATAAAACCATGGATGAAGTGGTTTTCTGGGGGCTGTTTCTCCTGTTTCTGTCCCACTTATCACAGGCAATGTGGAATGGGAAGAGGCTTGTCTTCTGCAGTTGGATGGGGTTATCTACACGAGAAAAACATAATCAAACATACCTGTGTCTGCTCCCTTCTCCCCTCATGTCTGGGACTTCCATGGTTTTGGGAAGATGTTGTCTGGAGCTGGAGGAGGGAAGAGCTTCCCGCTGTGGCAGCATGGTCACGCTCAGGCTCCCAGCTCCTGGCTTTGCATGTGCTGACCAGGTGCTTCTGGAAACAGCGAAATAATATGAGAACAGTGAAAACCCAAAAGGCTTGACAGCTCGGTTGTGTGCTGAGGGGAAGGGCTTGCAGGCCCAGTGCCTTGAACAGGTGGATGTCGGAGGGGCTGAAGAGAAAGGAAAGGGCCTCTGTCCAGTGTTTTCCGACTAGCTCCTCAAGCGCTGTTTCACCTTTTAGTAAACATTTCTAATATCAGGAGTCTCCCAGTTCTCACCTCTCCCACAAGAGCCCCCTGCGCCTTTCTGGTTTTATTCTGCCTGTAATATTTCTGCCCTTGGCGCAAATCCTCCACCACCCTTGTATGTCTTTAGCCAGCTGCTCTCCAAATCGGTGCTTGTCCTTGGGGAGACATCAGCCTTCCAAATTCAGGTCTTGGAACCAGAAAAGAAGCACTTTTGGGTCATTTTAAACCTGTACCGTATTCTTAACAACCTGTGTAATGGAGCAGGGGCAGTGTCATCTCCTCTTCTCTCCCTGCTCTCTAGAAGCCCACCTAACTCCAACCCCTGCCAAGGGACAATCTCTGAGCTGTGCTACCACCCAGCCTCAGGACACAGCATCATCTTCATGGCTGCACCCCAAAATGGGCTGTGAGTTTATGCTATGGACAAGAGCACCAACCCTTGCCTGGGAGAAGATATAACTTGCCTCCTTGCTGCCAGCCTCATTTTGCTGGGTTTTCTCGTATTTGCTCCCATGTAGATTATTTTCCAGCTTTGGGTCTTCTGCCCACATATAGGACCAGCAGCTCCTGTGCCAGTGTATGGTGTTGCTGTGACTTTCCACCCAATCCAGCGAGCCCCAAACCTGTAAGACATCTTCTGCTAGCTGTGAAGGCAGGCTTAAGCTAAGCTGTTTTATTTCACAAATGCAGCCAGACCAGCATGCAGCCAGGCCAGCATACAGCCAGATACTGAGGCTCTGCTGATATGTGCTAACTCATTAAACAACCATAATTTAATTGCTTGCAATTGTCTGTCCATCCTCTGAACTTGGCACTCACAGCAGCATGGGATACGGATGGTCTCCCATCACTGCAGCCTTCTCCCACCCCCAGCAGAGCAGGACCCATAGCATCAGAAGGGGCATCGCACTCGGTCCATCAAAGCCCCCAGCACTGGTATTACAGAATCATTTGTGGCATGGAATAAAATGAAATCAGCCAAAAGGCCACAATGGAAAACCAGGGAGGGAGGAAAATTAACTAAGAAATATGCAGCCTTGATGTCAATTTGCTAAAGAATATTTATTGTCCTCTCATGTGTCTTGCTTGCTCTCCTAACAAATATAATGTTTTTAAAAGAACTAGTCTTCCTTTACCGCTGCTGTCTCTCTCATGCCCTTTCTCTGTCTCACTAGCTCTGTCTCTGCCTCTCTGACACCAACTCTGACAAACTGTGTGATTCTGATGGAAAATTCATTAGTCGTCCCCTTTTTTTTCCTCCCTTCCCCATTTTCCCAGTCAGCTTCGCGCCTGATCTGTCAGCCTCTTCCATCCTGATTATCTGGAGACGCCAATTTCAAAGAGACATCTTAATAGTGATGTCAACGAATTAATTAGATGTGTTAATGAGCTAAAAGCAACCCAAATTAAATTAATGCAGTAATAAGCACAGACAGCAAAATTAGCTCCAATTTCTGTAAATGATTCTGAACTGTACACAACATCTCATCCTGCTAGAACATTACCATCCCCCAAAGCTAATCAAGAACTCCAGTGCAATTAACTGCTTAATTACAAAACACACACACAGCTCATAGATCCAGCAGCAGGAGGGGTGCGCCGGGCTGCAGAGTGAGTGGGGAGATTCGCTGCAACAAACACCACGCATCAGCCCTGCAAGGAGAGGCTGTGTCCCCCAGCAAAACCACCCCTTGGCCTCTTGCAATAGGGTCATCCAGAGTGAGGGCAGGAGCAGGGTGTCCGGGTGTGCCTCCTGAGAGCATCCCAAATGCTGGTTCCCACCATGGGACAACCAGCGTGGCCAGGGATTCTCACCAGGCTATGCACAGTGTGGTCGCGTTGGTGGCAGAGATGTGCCCATCGCCCCATGTTGTTTATTGTGCTTATCAGACTGAGGGCTGCATGGAAAAGCCTAATTGTCCAGCTCTGCTCACCTCCCCCGGGATGAGTGGGAAGCCACTAATAGCTTTGCAGAGCTGCTCAGGTATCTGATTAGCTCTAATTGCAGCTGGGAAGACAGAGGGAAGGAGTGGATAGCACTGTGGATGGAGGGAAGGGGAAGAGGATGGTAGAAACGGGGAGAAGGAAAGGTCTGGGGGATGGAAATCCCTGGGACAAGGTCGGGGCATGCATGAAGAAGGAAAGAGAAGCGAGAGGCCAACAGAGGAATGATGGATGTAAACAGCAAAAAAGGGAAAAAACCAGGCAAACAAAGAACTGGAGCCAGAAACAAAGGGAAGGACGGCGAGACAAAGAGGGCTGCACGCTGCCAGGCCCCATGGAGCAGACAGGGCACGAGGGTTGGTGGAGATGAGAGCAGGTCCTGGTCAGGTCCCATCCTGGCCCTGCAGAGCTGGGATGTGATATGGATGGTGGGAAGCACAGCTGCCTCATCATGCAGCATAGGATGACACTACCAATTTGAAGGTTGTGGAGTCATTAGTGTGCCCAGTAAATGAGAGATATTTGCAATAAAGATGAGGGCAGAGATTCACAGTGACGAATAGCATCTCTGTGTTTCTCTTTTTTCCCCCCACCTTTTATTGCAATTAGCTCAGTCTGTTAATAAGCAAAGGATATTTTTAGTTAATTTCAGTTCCAGTTAATTGATTCAAAAGTGAAACCCGGCAACTGAGTTAATTGATCCATGTGTCTCATGTTCTAGCAGCGAGGTACTCTCCAGGCAGCTGCCATCGCTTAGGCTCAGTACAGTATGGGAAGGATGGAGTGCAGGAGGACAGCAGAGCCCCTGCCCTAAGGATGGGAGGTGAACACCACCACCAGCTTTGCCCCTTGATGCAGAATAAGCTGTGGGATGATAACCTTTGCGTGCCTGGCATGGGAAGCATGCCAGTCGTATGCAAACTGGCATTTGTGCACTGAAGCAGAAATGCTCATCCAGAAAGCTGGGTGAATGGGATGCCCTGTTTGGATCCAGCAGGATGTCCAGCCTGGCATACTGTCTCTGATGAACACAGCAGGAGAGCCTGCTACCCAGGCCACTTTCCACCCCTGTTGTGCTTCCCAGCTCCCTGAGCTGTCCTGGCAGGAATGCTGGAGGATGCATCCCCACCCAGGGATTTTAGCTGTCACTTATAAAGCTGTTTCCGGGAGTTTGTCTAATCCCCTTTTCCTCCCGTGTCAGCAAGTTCCCAAAGTTCACTACCTGCCGTGTCCAGAAGTACTTTCTTTTATCTATCTCAAACTTAATCTCTTACTGTTTTCAATTGAGTGCCCCTCGTTCTTCTAAAACAGGATTTGGTGAATGACAGTTTGGCGTCCAGCTTATCCACTGTCTTCAGTTTAACCCTCAGCCAAATCCCCCTCAGTCTTTTCCACCTCTGCCTGGCAGGCAGCACCATTCCCTGCCCATGTTTTATGTCTGCATCTCCTCGCACGGGGCTGGTCCACCTTTTTCACTGGAAGGCTGGATCTCCTTACCTGTTGATTGAACACAGGAGTCTCCCTTCCCTACACTGCTAATGCTCCCCAGCTCAGGGTGCTCACAGCCATGAGTCGCCAGCACTTAGCAGCATTTTGATTCATAGACTCATAGGATAAAATTGAAGTTGGAAAACACCTTTAAGATCATCCAGTCCAACCATTAACCCAGCATTGCCAAGTCCGCCACTAAATCATATCCCTAAGTACCACATCTTTTACATGCCTCTGGGGATGGCGACTCCACCACTCCCCTGGGCAGCTTGGTCCTGTGCTTGAAAACCCTTTTGGTGAAGAAATTTTTCCTAATTTCCAACCTAAACCTCCCCTGGAGCAACTTGAGGCTCATTCCTCATGAACATAAAGTTGTGCCAAAGCATGGCTCTGGAGAGGCGGGACGTGTCATCCCACATGTTCTCTGAGAAGAAACAAAGAAGTTTTTATGTTTCCTGCTGATGATGTGAGCTAAAGTTGGGATAAAAGTGGCGCATAATTGAACATACTCTGATGATTTTGAATCTGGCCACTTCTTTATTGCTCTCACTTTGATTCCAATAATAGGATATACATTTTAAGGCAAATAATGCATTTTCACGGGGATGTTAAGGATGTTATATATAATAAAGATTTCAGCCTCTGAAGGCTACATACCAGAGCAATGAGAACTAGTGATAGACAAATTGCCTGTCTCTGCATCTACAGTATAACTAAGGACCTACCTAATGAAAAAGCCTATTAAAAATAAGATTCTTCAGAAAGTGCATGCTTAAATGATCTTCTGGAATAGGGCCTAATAGTGTGCCCTCTGTGCCAGGAATACATAGCTCATCACGATGCAGTTTCTTCTCTTCCCAAATTTTTAAGTGGGATGTTATGATGCATTACCCACATAGAAAAATCAATAGATGCGAAGTTGGGCAAGGAGCTTCTTCAGCGTGGTTAGCTCTGAGAGCACTCAGTATCTCTCAGGACCAAGGTCCCAGAAGCTCGGCCAGCATTCGGATGAGGGCAATCCCCTTGTCAGAAGTGACAGGGACAGTTTGTTTTTAGTGCTTGTTGGGAAAAGTTGAAGGGAGATGGTCCTCTTCAGTGATGCTGCAAGTTACCTATGTTTTAAAATGCTAGTCTTTGATTTGTCAGTGTATTTCTGGATTTGGCAGGTTCATGTGATATATAGCGTAATATGCAGGTGGAACACTTTGGAAACAGAAGTTAATACTTTTCAGTATTAACTTTCCAGGGGAAAAAGGAAATAACGGTGTCAAAACAAGCCTTAACCACTGAGGTTTTCCAGTTTCTCAAAACACAAGAGTTTGCAAACATGACTTCATTAAAGTAAACGAGAAGCACACATATGAGTCTGTGTGCCTTGAAAGAAAATATTCTTCACAAGTGCCTTTCTTGGTGTTGTATGATCAATCCACCATCTGCTTTTATTTATTCATGATTTCTCAGACTACTACAACAATATTGACATTAAATACAGCTTTTGCTTATTAATTTTTTTTTCAGTCATATGTATTTTAAGTCAATTTTATTGACTTCCCTTGGCTTGCTCTTTTAGCTGTTTGCTTGTTTTCCTGGACAACTACTTTGTGCTTGCCCTTACATCCACTTCCTATGTTTTCATTCCAGGTCCTTGCTTCTGTTCCGGGCAGCTACCAGAAAGTAATTTCCTGTTCTAGGTGTGGTGGATGAGCTGAATTAAGATCCCATTGACCGGACTGAACATTTTCCCAGTTCAGACTGCAAGTTTGGGGCAGTCCTGCTTGTCCCAGGATCACCAAGGCTCCAGGAAGCTGCTCCCAGTCCCTGCAAGGTGATGGGGACAGGACACCCACATCCCAAGGAGACCATCAATCTCCCCCATGCTGGGCATATGCAGATATGTCACTTGTTCTCAGCAGCATTTGTGAAACTCAGGACAGATGATTTTTAATGCTATTTGTTCCCTTTCCTATCTTATTGCCACCCAAGATCCCAGGCCTGGCTAGGACTGCACGTCTTCTGATAACTCACCTCTGACTTATACCTGTCGCTTCATGGCTCTTCCAGCTCATCTGCACATCCTCTTCCTTCACCTCTTCACTGCCCCATTCCAGTCACAAGCAACACCGACCACATCAAATGGCTAAGCAATAAGAGGCTCCCAGCTAAGGACCAAGTCTCCATTCAGACTTCAGCCATCAATTTTGAAGAAGATTTTGCCTAGAAACACATTTTTGAGTTTTAGATATTGCTCTGAATATGAACCCCTATGAAAGCAGACAAGTCTTATTCTACCCTACACCAGCGACTCACAATCCTATACCCCCCAAAAGCGTCATGTCCATTTTAGGGGGTATTGCCACAGAATCTGTCACTGTTTTCTGTAAGGTGTTTCCCTGCCTCTCCAGTGATCTTCCTTTTAATCTGTTTCTGCAGCTTCATCTTCCTCCTGTCCCTTACGAGTCCATACTCATTCCTCTTTGTGCTCTGCTCTCTGGTCACTGCTTCCCCCTCTTGTCATATTCTTCACTTGTGGAGTAACAACCTGTCACATTCATAACCTCTTTGCACCAAATATGTTCTTTGATCTGTGTAAACTACATTTGATGCTGAAATCCTTGATATTAATATCTTTTGTTTGTGTGTCAATGTTCTCTAGAATCTAATTAAGCAATGTTTTGAGAGCATTGTATATGTTTGAACAATTTCGCAGCGCAGACAATATGAGCTATTGACCTGCAAGGATAAATGGTGCTTGCAGATTCTAGGAATTCACACGTGCATGCTTCTTTATGCTATTTCTCCTGAAATATGTACATTAGGATAGAAGCCTTGCTTTGTAATAATCTCTGCAAGGCTTAATCAAGTATCTGCTCACACTCTTTACTGTAATTGCAGTGGCAGTTACAGTGGGGCAAAACAGAAGCAGGTTTAAGCTAAACACACCAAACTAATAATAAAATAAAAACAAAAGCAAGTTCTACCTAAATGCTAATAACAGAGATTATTCAATCAATAGCCTCTTGTTATGAATGAATAGGCTAAATTACCTTTGAATGATGTAAAGATTGACAAGGCATAGGTCAGCCTAATATAACTACTTACCCTAATTTGTCTTCAGCAATTTGAAAGGCGGCATCGGACAGCAGCGAGGTCAAGCCCAACACATGCAGGAGGTGGCTGGGTAGAACAGTGGTGTTGAACACATCCTTGGAGAGTGCGCAGGGGCTCCATGGGAGACAGGGATGTTCAGGACCTGGCAGAAAACGCTGTTTACTTCTGCTGGATTGGACCTTGAGAGGGCTTTTAGAAGAGGGAGGGAGGAAACAATGGCAAATTGTAGGATGGAGAGGCGGAGAGACAGCACGGCAGGGTGTGGAGCTGTGGTGTGCATTCACTGCTGGTCCTGCTCACTACAAAAGGTCTTGCAGGCAAGAGAATAGGGCTATATGTCTGAGTTTCCCCCACCTTGACATCTCTGCCTGTGCAGATGTAGCCACCAGGTAAGAGCAGTTCCCGATGCTGGGTTTGGAGCCCAGCTTTCCCCAGCACAGGTTGGAGGATGCAGTGTCAATACAGGAAGATCTCAAGGTACAGAAGCTCATTAAGGAGCTGGAAACAAAGGAGCCCAGCATGACAGTAATGACAGTGACACCCACCAGGTAGGACTGGGAACACTGGGGAATGGCTCCACAGAACTTCCCAATACTGCTCTGGAAACAAGTTAAAGACTCAGCTTGGAAAACAGGCACATTTGGAGCAGTGGGGATAACTCACCCCAAACCACCCACCCAACACTGTTACGAGGCACAAACCTATGTCTGGAACCATGAACGTGTCTCTGGTCATAGAGCAACGAGTGCAAACCTGCAGGGCATGTAAAGTAAGGGGCACTCTGGCACAGGAATGCTTGATGAAAAGAACACGCAGGGCTCTACTGCCAGGAACCAACCCCAGCATCACCCCATCCCTCACCTCTGCTCTGCCGGTCCCAAACAGCAGCAGCCCCCAGGGCTAAAGTCAAACTCCAGATGAAGGGCCACCGGCCGACTCAGCTACACTCCTGGGGATCCCTGTGCCTCCTGCCAAAATAATCAGCTCCCCACAATTGATTTCTTCAGCTGGGTTCCAGCACAGTGCTGGGTACTGCCAGTGCCTGCCACTGGGGATGCAAGGAGAAAAATGTTCTTAATGGGAGCTTGAGCTTTGCTGACACTGACCTGGTTTGCAGAATGGTTTTGCATCCTGTTTCCAGTGAACAGATAATGTCCTGAGGTTGTGTACAAACATGCTTTGCATCGTGCTTTGGGCCAAAGCAGCAGCTCAGGGTGGATGAAGAACCATGGGGAGACTTTGCCTGTGTCACTGCACGGGAGAAACTTCCCTGAAGTGCAATGCTCTTCCAGCATTCGGGCATCCCTGTCTGGCCTCCAGCAAGGCTGAGCTCCTCCAGAAACAGCACAGTGCCATCTGTTGGCTTCCTCACCCGCGGTGGAGCAAAACCCTCGAAAGTCTGGGAAACAGGAGAAAACTAGGGGGGAAAAAAACCCATTACATGTGCCCTGGGTTTTCCCAAGCTGCTGCCTGGCCTCTTCTCTAACTTCTGCAGGCAGAGATGATGGGTCTGGCAGCATAAACACTTTGCTTTTCCGTCTGATGCTTGGCGTTGCGTGTGAGCAGGGCCATGGCGATGCCCTCCCTGTGGTTCTGCTTCTCCAGCCTTAGCGGTGACAGTGACAGCTCAGTCCCACTGGGATACTGGATAATTAACTACCACCACCACACACTGTGTCTCTTCCAACACACCTTCCTGGAATTCTTATCTGGCTGGAAAAGGGGGATTTTCCAGGGATATGCAGATGTTGCATGACCCTGCTGGAACTGCGAACATCCAGAAACCCTGGACAGATGGACAGCACAGGCAACACATGTCCAGGGCTCATGTACCTGCACAGTAAATCCTACACATCTGACTTCAGCACAGCAAACTGGGTAGAAATGGGCATCTTCTGCAAAGGCTTCATTTCGATGTGCTGCTGGGTAAGGGAGTGAGTGTCCTCTCCCTGCCCCACTGGCGCCAGGGCTGTCTCGCTGTGTTTTAACTGAAGTGCCTCCATCGAGGTGGTGGCTGGATTTATCACTGTGCATTGCCTGCACGTCAGCTTCAGTGCTCAGGGATGATCTAGGTTGAATGGCTCCGAACAAATGCAGATTATATTACCGCTGTACAGGATTAAGGAACACGGCTCTGCTCTGAGAGTTCTTCATTGCATTACAGAAATACAGAGAAAATGCCAAAAGAAAGCTAAAATTCCTAATTAAAAAGAAAAGTATTTCTTCTAATTTATTTTTTTTACCCACTTTTCTTACTGGAAGTGAACATTTGCAAGTGAACCCAGAGATGGTGGGCCACAAAAAGGCAGTGAGGGATGCTGCCTGAGGGCAGGCAGGGAGCCTATGCTCCAGTCCTGATCCTGTCCTACCTCCTGTCCTGCCTCGACTTTTCCACCTGCAAATGCAGATAACACTGCTGTGCTCCTCCACCTCATGGGAGTGACCCAAGGGTGCGTTACTTAATACCTGCAAATGGATTTTGGAGATGTAAAATGCTCCATAAATGTTAAATATTGTTATTCTTGCTACAAAGCAAGAAGTGAAAAGAGGTAGGGATAAAGTTCAGCTGAGGAGCTCTCTCGTTACAGATAAAATAGTGTCTTGAACAATATATGGATAGAAAGTTTACACCACTTCCACAGAAGAATGCAGTTGTCACCTGGAGTTGTTTCACTTCCTAAATTACAGTAAGTTCACACATGTCCAGAACAGCCACGTTCAGTTTGCTTGTGGCCTAAGCAGTGGAGAGGGTGAGAGAGAGTGATGCTGAGCTATCCCCATCCACATCTGTCTGCCCCATGAGCCAGGCTGGGGGCTCTCCCCTCATCCCCAGCACCCAGTGTGTTTTCAGCACCAGGTCTTGGCTGCTTTCTATGTAGAAACGACACATTTCCACTCTGGAAAGTGAGACTGGGCAGGTCCCTGTGAAGTGGCACTGTGTTATTTAATAAGCGAAGCCGGTGAGCATGGAGTTAAGGATGGGTGTCCCATAGATCTCAGCCCTGACACCACTGCTGCTGAGGATGGGTCCTGCTTTTCGCATCCTTGCCCTCAAAATGATATTGCTGGGGCCTCAGTGGCCACAGGGCAGACACCAGGGAGCCAGTCTGGGGGAAATCAAAGGCTTCTAAAACTTATTACTTCCCTTACTTTAATACTAAGTAGAGGAAATTTGTGAGTCACTGTTTTCGAGCTCAGACGTTGTGCTCGTTTCTGTGGTCTCCCAGGGGATGAGCTGCAGCATGTGGGGGACAATTTGCACACCAGCTCTAGCCACCATGGCATGGCAAGGACTATTTCTTTCTGGAGTTTTCTCAACTTTTTGAACCTAAGCAGACCCAAATTTAAAACAAAATAATTCCCTGATCTGCTCCTTCATCACTACTAAATCCCCAAATATTTCATATATTCACAAAGGGCAGCAGCATCCAGTGGTCCAAGCTGTATTTGAGTAAGGATGCTGTGCGCCAGGGTGAGCCTAAGCAAGGCAGCGGCCAAATCTGTGCCTCGGTTTCCTTTCCCATGAGATGCCCCTTAACACTTATTGACCCATGTGCAAAACGCTTTCTAAACCACGCAAGAAAGGCCCTACACAAGTAGTTATTAATATTAATAATAATAATTGTTGTTGTTACTAAGCCAACTATAAAAAACAATTTTTCAGAGGAACAAAGTGCCCTGTCTCTCAGTGATAGATTACAGCGATGCTAGAAATTACTCACAGTATGAAGCTGGTTTCCAGTCCGGTTCCTTTCAATAAATTATAGACCCAAGCCCCTGTTGCATACAGTTTACCAGAGTAAATTCAAAACAGGCAGAAAGTATATTCTCCCATTCATTTTTCTCACTATCACTTGGGGTTTGCTCCTGAGAAGGAGAATTAAATATCCCCCAGCAGTTTCCCAGCACCTTCTGCTGGGGCTGGTGGGGATGTGGCAGGGCTGTACAGAATGGTTTGGATTGGAAGGGACCCTTAAAGATCACCTAGTCCAACCTCTTAAGGGGGATCCTGGTGCAAACTGGGGTCTCCATGCAAAGGGGACATGTCCCAGCCACCCCATTCCCATGCACCCCATGACCTTACCGAGGTTGCCGCATCTCCCCCTGCACCATCTCTTACTGTATGTTTTCATTGTTGGGTCTCGCCGCCCTTGTTGATCCGCTCGACTCCTTCCAGATGGGGCTGCGGCTTCTTCTGCTTCCTCCACGCCGGTGCCACGCGAGGCTGCCCATGGGCAGGTGTAGGGCAGAGCGCAGCATATGCCGTGGGCTTGGCAGCGCTGGCTGCAGCGGCGGCTCCCGCACACGTCTCGCCGGGCAGCGCTCAGCTGGGACCTGGCGCTGCTCACAAACACCATCTGGCCTTGGCAGGGCTGCTGCCCGTGGAGCCGGCCCCGCGCCGGCAGCACGGACAGGCACATGGATGGTGCCAGCCACGCTCAGCACGGCCAAGGTGCCGCAATGCCACTGGGGATAGGGCTTGGAGAAGGGACTTGGGGGTAAAGGGGGGTTCTTGCCAGGATACATCCCCTCATGAAAGGGAAGCCTTTGGCAACCTTCAGCTGCGTTAAAACAGCTCAGGCATCATCTCCATGATCCCACAGGAGCATCAAGCAGTGGGGAGGCTCCTTGGCACTGGGGGAGCCCTCCCCAGTATGGCATGCAGGGCTCCAACTCATCACAGGGAGGCATCACTTCCAGCACCCGACCCAGCCCAATGCAGGCAGGAGAAAAGCCACAACTAGGAATTATTTACAGCGGAATGAATCTCTCTGCTCAGGATGGGTCTGTCCTGGAGATCTGCCCTGTGCCTCTGTCCTGTGCAGCACACCTAGGAGAGGGGCGTATGTGTGCAGCACCCCATCTCCTCCTCCACAGTAAGCACCAGCACTAAAATAATTTCTGGATGCCTGGAGTAATGTCAAAGTGAATAGAAAAAGCAAAAAAGGACTTCTGAAGCCTGTGTGGCAGTCCAGCCAACTCCATCAGGCAGAGTCTACTGCTACTACAAACTCATGCAGGGTATGTCCCACTCCGGGATTTCAGGTTGAACGTGAGATGTTTGGTCTGCTCTTCATGATGCTCACACATTCTGGCTGTACCTTGATGGCAGCCCCCTGTCTCCTACCCACCCTCCAGGAAAGCCCTGCTCCTGTCATCACTTGCAAAACCCTTCCCTCCAAAGACTGCCAGGAAAAGGCTTGCATGACCTACCATGTGCAGTGCCAAATGCTGGGATCAGCTCTGGCTTGGAAACACCCAAGCTACAGCCAGGAGCACTTCTGCACTCACTGAGATGTCCAGCGCTCCCAGCTCCCTGCCAAAGTGCACTTGCATTTTCTCAACACATTGAAGGAAGGCGGCAGGGGAAGCCTGCGGGGGAGAAGAGCTTCACTCCCCTCTGCATGCAGCAAGGGACCACTTCCATCTGCTGGGACAGCCTCTGCAAAGCCTGACCATCAGGAGGGGCATGCAGGGGACAAGACTTCCTGGAATGAGCTGGGCTTGCAAACACCCTGTTTTCCCATGGAAGAAAACGGGGTTTCCCCCCTCACCTCACTTACAGCATCATCAGGAGCAGCAGCTGCTGGGAGTCAGCAAGGCAATGCATAATTTGGCTCCTGAAAGGACTCCCTCTCACTTGCTTCACCAGGACATCTCTTACTCAGCAGTTGCTAGCTTGCCTGCCCAGGGTGGGCACCCCACGCTGCAAAGGCTTATCCCACATGCCCTGCATTATGTCTTCTTGGAGGACACAGCCATCATGCTCCTTTTCATCTTCAATGAGCGGTGATTGCCAGGAGCCTATACCCTTCTCCATTTAGTTTTATGCCCAGCCACCTTGGTCATGGGCTCTCCTGCCCATCTAAGCCCTGCAGTAGCTGTGTTGTTCTTTCCTTATGAAGCTCTCCATGGCCATAGACTGAATTGCAACTAATATTTCTGGGGCTGTCACTGAGCAACATCTGAGCTACATCCTCCAGGCAGCAGCAACCCAGAGATGACCAAAAGATCTGGTTTTACTCGATTTCTGCAGATGAGGAGGTGTTCTGTGTCTACGGCTGAGCAGAGGGTCTGGTCTCCTCTGCTAAATCCCCTTCTCTTCTGTTGTTGGCTGCTCCTAGTCCACGTCCCGACATTCTTCCTCCCATGGCAGCTCCCCAGAATTGCCAGCCCAAACCTGGGCTCCCTATGGCAAGACAAGTGTTGGTGACACTACACCAAACCTCACCAGTGCGCCCACCGGGATCCATCAGTGTAACAAACCAAAACTGATTTCTCTTTCCCTTGCTCTTGAAGAGGATATTGTTGGGTTTCTTCCTTTCCAGATCATGCTCTCCAGATTCAAGTAAAACAGAACAAGTTCTACTAGACCCTTGTGTGCCAGACACTGTGAACCCACAACAGCAAGGCAGTGCCTGCCCTGCAGATTACTCTCTGCAGCACATACGTATATTTATATATATCATCTTCACTACATAACCGGTTATTTTGCACGTAAAGCAGCCTAAAGACAGGCCAACCTCAAACTTAACTTGAAGCACTTCAGCTTGCAGGCCTTTATAACAGCATGGCTGCCCCTCTGGGGTCTGGGAGCCAGGGAGGATGCTGACAAAGGAGAAAGAAGAATGACAGATGCTCCCTGTGCACAGAGGCAAATAGAGATGGGACAAGGGGAGAATGGAGCCTAAAGGGAAAGAAAATGAGCGTGCATGCACACACACACACACACAAAGACAGGCAAGACAAAGGAAAGCAGGACAAGCAAAAGGATCAGAGCTGGAGGAAAGCACCCTACATGCTTGGCGAGGGCTGTTTGCAGCAGCATCTTGTGCTGCTTTGTGAGATCCATCCGGGACACATCCACGTCGGTGAACCAGAATCCTGACACCAGTCCCTTTGATAAATATTTATCGCTCCTGGCTCTCTATCACTTCAGTTTCCACCAGATTAACCCCGATTCTTCCAACAAAACCCACCCTGATGTTGTGCCTGACACACACACGCCACGCTGACCTGCCTTCTCCTCGTTCCCCATGGCTTTTGCTTACATTCAGCTAAGGGGAGAATTTACTCTCATCAATCAGGACTGGATTTCTCCCATGCCATGTAAATAATTTAGAGGCACAAGCATCCATGGCACTGTTTCTGTGCAGCCCAAACCCAGTGCCAGGAATCTTGGGAAAAGGGCCCAATAATATTGTACCAGTCCAAAGTAATTAAAGTGCATCATTACATATAAATTTGTAATTAAACACTTTAACGTAATCATCCCGCACAGCACGATTCCTGATGAATTAATTAAAAGAACTCCAGAAATTAATGTTTTACTTGTCACCATTGTTGTGCTAGGCTGTAGCTGTCTCCCCGACTATTCCTGCAGCATGTTGTGAAGTAATTATACAATTACTGGGGAACGGGAAGGCCCAAAGTCCCAACAGAGGAGAGACCTGGAACAAAGTGGAAATAGCAACCACAAAAGGCAGCAGCAAAGCCAATCTCCCCACCTTCAGCCCCAGCAGAGGGGAAGGGTGAGGTTTCCACCAGCTCCATATCATGGATATTGTTCTCCCAGGTTGCAATGTCTTGTTCACATCCATGTGTGGGCACACGTAGGGGTGGCTCCAGTGCTCTCCTGCTGTCTCAGGTTGGCTTCCTTCACCCCAAACAAATGTCCCTCATCCTTACACCCCATCCTTGTTCTGCAGAAGCAGAACCAGAAGTTAGTGTGTCCATGGCAGTCACACTAACACTCACCCCTCTCTGTATGTGTCTCCCTGCCTCAGTTTCCCCCATCTTCCTCCTACAGCTCAAGGTCTGCTCCCAAAGCGGGGAGTACTGCCAGCATCACTCTCCATCCAACCCTCCTTCCACCCAGACCTCCTAATATCCCTCCTTTGTGCCCTACATTACACTGGGCTTCAGTTTCCTTTCTCCATCCTCTATATCGAATGCGGCTGAACAATTTGGCCCCCCCAAGGCCAGCCACATCCTTCCCATCTCAACAGCTCCATCGAAGTGCCACCAGCAGCACGTCTCCTCCTCCTGATGGGACCAAGCCCCAGAACATGCCTCCTGTAGTGGTGAAGGGGTTAAGGCTGGACTCAAATTGAACTGTTGGATGCAGTGGGCAGCGTTGGTGCCTGTCGATCCATCTGTTTGTGTGTGTGCATGCATATATCCACACACAGCATGAGGCTTGCCTCCTGCAAAATGCTCCTGAGGCTGTGCAGTGCAATGCACATGGGGTATTCCTGCAACACCAGAAAGCAAAGCAAAGCAAAACACAACTCCTGTTGTGTTTTTTCCATGAATGGTATTCCCAATACTGGTTTCTACTGCTCCTTGTGCCCAGCAATATCCATTACTATCCCAAGCACCACCTCTGGTCTCACCTGGATGAACCAAGGCTGCCACATTACAAGTCTCTGCTTCCAGCCTGTGACTTGGTGTCATGGCAATCAGTGGCTTTGGGTTTTTAATTCCTGTTATTTTCTGCCCAGCCAAATAACATGAAATACACTTTGGTTTCACAGCAGCAAGCCCAGGGCATCAGGCAGAGTGGGGAAGGCTTGGAAGAAATGACAGCACCTTCTGGATGAAGCATAGGATGGGGACCCAGCAACTCCCCGGAGCAGGCTAAGGGACTCATGCAGCGTGTGCCTCTGTTTCCCCATCTAGAGATTATGTTTAACTGGGGCTGTATTAGTTAACATTTGTACAGCTCTTTGAAAAAGGAAAGTGTTTGAGGCTTTAAATCCTGCCAGTGGGAACAGATCAACAAGATTTCTAACCCTTCTGAAAAATTAAAACTTTTGCCAATTAAGCTGGCAAACGCATGGATGTGAATCTAAAAACCTCTCGAGCTCGAGACCAAGACTGCAGCCTCCTGAGAATAGCCTCTCCTGGCTGCTCCTCGCACTCCTCCCGCTCACCCGTGTCAGAAATACATCAAGCAACCAAGCTATAAGCAGACACATACTTGAAATGTAACTAGGCTACAGACGGAACTGCAGCAGAGCTACTGCTCTGGACATTTAAATGGACACCATTAATGTGCAGATAACGTCTTCTCCCCAACTGCTTGAGCTGGTATTGCAAAAATGTCATAGTAAAGCTTTATTTCCTCTAATTTTGCAATTAGCCCTGTAATCTGAGTTGGAGCTTTGATGCTACAAGCTACTGATGATCTCTGTATGTATATCCATATCAGCATATGCACTGCAGATTTGCACCTTTGCATGCTGAGCTGATGATCAGCAGCAGCATCAAGACAAAGACCCTGGCAATAACCATGGCTGGCAAAGGGGAAGGGCACTGCCCATTCATGCCACACATGGTTGGAGAGGCTTCTCTGGAGTTATGGAAGCTGAAAGAAAACAATGTGGGACAGTGGCAGAGCAGCCCAACACCACAACGATGGATGGTGAAGCAAATCACTCAATAACTGAACACCTCCTTCCCCCCCAGGCTAACTTCCGCCCTGGGATATCCCCACACACAGAGCTCTTGGTGGTTCACCTGCAGAAAACAAACACACCGTACCCATCTGGTGTGTCTCCATCTGCTTGGGATGCAGCCCTGTTCCGGTGCCTTGGAGCGATGCTGTCAGAGATGTGCAGCATGGACACTGCTCCGCAGGCGCTGGGAAGCAGCATTCGCCTGCTTCTGCAGCTTGCTTGTCACCAGCGTGTGGATGAAGGTGCTGAAGATACACTGGAAAGGATAAAAACCATGCACGTGCAAGCACAGAAAGCACATGAAGTTTTACTCCCATGCCCAGCCCTTGGCTAGACACGGACAAGGGAAGACACCCAGATCATTGCACGAACTGTGACAAGAAGTCACTAACCACCCTCGTGTGCATGTAGTGGCATAGATGGATGAATACAGTAGGCATGTGTCATGATGCACATGTATCCAGGCAGAGGAAAGAGTGCACTTGGCAGCAGTTTTTAGACATTGATCCCATGGGCTCAGATCTCAGTGTGTGCCCAGCATTGCCTCCGAGAGACACAGGAAAACATGGAGGGTGGCAGTGGGTACACAGAGTTTGCCAGCTCAAACCTCTTTTCTCCAACTGACCCATGCAGCCTGAACTGAGTCACTTGGTGCCCCTGTGGGGCTTCCCCCTGTATGGCTGAGCCAGGGCTGGGGTGCAGCCTGGAGGGGCTGCCCCATCTCCCCCCACCCCAACCTGAGGAAGGGTCCAGCTCATAGAACCAGGGGCCCCTTCTTCACTCTTCCTCAGTCCCCAGTAGAATGATTTACCTTTCGGAGCAAGTCCAAGATATTAATTAAGATAAATCTACCTCAATTTTGAGATTCTCTTATCATGTAATTTATCAAAATTATGTTAATTATTTCTGTAGGGCAGCAAAATTATTACCTCTTCCGTGTCTTGATTTGTATTAATATTCATAATTTAATAATTCAGCATCCAAGCCATCTGGTTTGGGGAGCCACGCTCTTTCCCCTCCCTCTGACAGAGCCAAAATGCTTCCCACCTCCTTGCTCCTGCACCCATACAGGCAGCCCCCAATGCTTCCCAACCCAAACTGTGCTGCTGGCTCCTGCTGGCACCAATGTCCCCTTGGTCCTGCTGAGGATGCTGTGGTGGGTCTCGACCCCCTGGGGAGGATGAGCAGCCCCTTCCCCTGCACTGGGCTGAGCCTCTGTCCCCAGCGCTGTCTCAGCCCGGCAGGTGAGCGCAGCTGAATTGACATTTTCCACACTTTGTGATTTTTACACTGTAATTTGACATAATTAATGCCTACATTACTGCTGATAATTTAGCTAGTTAATTAAACTCGGAGGAGATAATTAAGGAGAGGCTACTGCTTGGACTGCTAATTGTTTTTGTCATTATTTTAGGGGCCCGACAGCTGCCGGCTGAGTCATCCTCCCCATCAGCTGATGGCAGTGCCACGGGTGCCATGGGCGAAGGGCTGGGGGCTGGTGGCGGATCGACCTGCCGGGGCCTGGATCGGAGCATGCAGATGGCAGCTTGGGGCTCTGCGTACACATAGCTCCGGTGCTGCTCCGGCCAAGGGCCAGTGCCCCCCGTTTGGGGCTGTAGCAGAAGTGGAGAGATGGGGAGAGAACTGAGTGGTGGGCAGGGAAGCAGCATCGGAAGGGGGCCTACAAGAATGCTGGAGAGGGACTCTTCATCAGGGATTGTAGTGATAGGACAAAGGGTGGTGGGTTTAAATTTAAACGGGAAGTTCAGGTTGGATACAAGGAAAAAGTTCTTTACTGCGAGGGTGGTGAGGCACTGGAACAGGTTGCCCAAGGAAGTTGTGAATGCTCCATTCCTGGCAGTGTTCAAGCCAAGGTTGGACAGAGCCTTGGGCGACATGTCTATGGTGAGGCCTCCCTGCCTACAGCAGGGAGTTGGAACTAGATGATCTTAAGGTCCTTTTCAACCCAAACCATTCTATGATTCTATATGGGGAGGGCAGGTAGTGAGAATGCTCAGGTCATTGGTCCATGAACACATTGGGTGCCCTCAGCTCATGCTGCAAAGGGGATCCCAGCACGCTTTGGGCTCACGTAGAAGGAGGAACACCAGCCACCCAGAGAGCAGAGACCTGCAATTCCCTACACAGCAGTGCCAAGTGCTCACCCTGGCTCTGGGGAAAGCCCATCTGCCTGCAAGCCCCAGGGCAGCAGGGAGTCCCTCGTCCCCATGTGGCTGCATTCCCTTTAACTCCACAGTGTTAAAACCAGCCCCAGCTGCCCCATGCTGGGGCACATGCCTTCTCCTACTTGGGTGCTCTGGCTTCATATTTAACAGTAGATAAATCCAAACACTGAAATCAAAAGCAGATGGGCAATGAACCCATCTGGTCCCCGAAGAGAAAAGAACATTGTTGGAGCCAAATCCCTGCTCCCCACCATGTTTCTTGTCTCATGGAGCCCTCTGCCAGCCCCATCAAAGTGGTCCCATGCCATCCACCCCAAGTCACCCCCTGCAAGACTTCAACCAAAGCCCCAGCCCCTCTAATCACCTGAAAACAGTGTTCAAAGCAACTTCGTGCTTGCGTCTCTTCCATGCTAGGCCACTTGTTCCTCTATCCTATTTGGCAAAGACCTAAAACTGGGATGGAAGCAGAGGAGCCCACACCCTATGTCCAGTCAGGAGCTGCGGCAGTGCAGCACATCGCTCCCCACAGCCCGGTGGGAGGAAGGCAGTTTGAGGCAGAACCATCACCTTACTCCTGCTCTGCAGCAGCTGGAGCAGCTTTGTCTGGCTTTCTTGATGTGCAAAGCCCCCACAGCCTCCCCCAGCCCACCTCACAGCACCACTCCATAGCCCCTGATGGCCAAGCATCCCTCCCCACCATGGGCAGCCCTGCCAGGCTGTTCGCTGCTGGAGATCTCTTTCCCTCCTCTGCTTCCTGGCGAGCTCAGTGCTCCGAGCTGGACGCAGGCTTGACATCTCAATCCAGAGATTAGGACAGAGACTGGTCACTTCCCAGCGCTGGCGAACACCCTTCAAATAATTTGATTAATCATCTCAGCCCCACTCGGCGCAGTTGGCATCCTCCAGAATCCAAACCTCTCCTGAAATGCTGTGTCAAAAACCCATAAAGCTGTTGTAAAAGGTTCAACCAAGCATGGACCAAAGCAGAAGCCGGTTCTCCAGAGGCTGCGCACTGGTTTGGCTAAATACTCCCTCTAAATATCTCTACTGCTAGCAGTCAGAGACATATGAGATGTGTAACAAATTGCACAGGGACTGCTTTCCCTCTCTCACTGTTAGGAAGAGATTTTGGGTGGTTTTTCTTTTCGCCTCCTGCATTTCTATTTATCACAACGCAAAAAAGAAACGTGCCAAAAGGGTTTTATATTTTCACTTGGAACAACAACATTTGGACAGCCCCAAGGATAGCAATTGCAGTAATCATGAAAAAGTAATACTTTGCGCTTCTGTAGTCCCTTTCATCCAAGCATCTCACAGCACTTTGCAATGCTGGCCCTGATCCTTCAGGAGCACAGGCACACGGATCATCCTATACAGGAATTTATTCTGCTGGGTTCAGTGAATTAGGACCAAGGGGCTCTGTGGGGGATCTGGAGTTGTTCACCCCCACGCTCACCGAGTCAGCTGCTCCATCAGCACTCACAAATGCATCCTGAGGTATCAGGTGATGTTTAAGTCTGAGCTCCTGGAGCCAGGGGACTGTGTCCCCAGTTTTCAAACCTCCCTAGTTTGTCATCTTGGTGCAATCCCTACACCACAAACCCTAAAAGCCCAAAAAGCAAAAGGAAAACAAGACAACCCAAATGTTCTCTCTTTTCCAGCATGGTGCTTTTTCGCAGGCTCCTCTCTCTTTGGGGTCGTGCTTCAGGATTTCTGTATTTATTTGCACCAGAAAAGACCAATTCCTGCACTCCAATACTCATAAAAGAATAAACCCAGCTGATCTCAAACTGCCCAGGGAAAACTACAGCAAGGAGAGCAATTTGCCAGAATCTGCAGCACTGAAAAGAATAAACCTCAGATGTCCTTGTTCCCAGTGCCTCTCCCTGCCAGAAAGACAACCATGGTCCAAACAGTTGATGGTTTGGTTGGGAGTTTCTGCTGTCATTGTTTTCTGGCTTGAAATAGAAAGTTTTCTTTCTTGCTATATTCAACGCCCTAAAGCCTTACCAGGAATGTGAGGCCAAAAGCCCCTGTGAGCAGCATCTCTCCTTCACCCACTCATGCCCCAGCACCAAAGAGAAGCCAACATTAAAGACAAAGCTCAGCCCTCCTGCAAGGCTCCTGGGGGTCATCCTCCCTCAAATGGAAACCTTGAATGTTTCCCCTTTGGCCTCGGGCTTCACACCTCATGGAAGACTTGCTATTGTTAATGAACCCTTCAGGTACAGCGAGGCAGTGGGAGGCAGTTTGCATTCCTCACCTTGAGAGACTATTGCTACCAGAGTGGTTTCCTTTAAGCATGAAGAACCGGCCCCTTCCTCTTCCTACCCCAAACCCTGCCTTGTTTATTAACACAAATGTAGGGACAATGATGGTTTTGCAAAGAGCCTTAGACAAGCCATTGGCAGTGCATCACCGTGACAGCTTGGCTGAGCAGGAAGCATTGTCCCATGGGAGCACCAGGACATCATCCAGCACTGGGCAACCTGAAGGTGTTTACAGCTACCCTGGGAAGAGTGGCCCAAGGTGACCAGCTCCAAGCCAGGGCTGACATCTCTCTGTACCATAATTCCTTCCTCTGTGAGGAAGGACGTGTTTGACGCACTTGGAGATCTACATCTGAGCAGCCCAGCAGCCTGCGGTTAAAACCCAGCTGAATTTCAAACCACCCTTTAACCTCTCTTACCTCTGTGCTATCTTTCAGTGAAATGAATCTCTCCTATCTGCCCAGCCCAGCATCTTCGTACCAACAGAGAGAGACTCAGCCTTGCCTTCCCTGATCCCCTTTTCCTCCAACATGCTCATGCCGACACATGCGCACGGGAAGAGCGCCCTTAGCACTGGAGGGGAGCGAGACGCAAAGGAAGAGCATTAGGTGGAATGAGAGATAGCAAAAGCACAGGCATATCAGACGTCTCCAGGCAAGATAACACGATAAATAATCAATCAATCCCTAGAAAATCCTTAAGTGCTTGATGTATCCTCCTGCAAATTGAATCACTTCTCCTACCAGGAAGTTCTCTCTTGTAAATAAATGAGAGCAGAAATGGCCCATATTGAAAAATAATGTTGTTAAAACCACTGATTAAGTTTTACACAAGCATATGAGAGCAAACTAAAAGGTTTTAGTTTTTTAATTTAAGAAATGAGGAATATGATATAATTTCAATTTGTGATGAGATAAGATGTTCTCGATATTGTGGCTTCAATTGGATTATATCCTAATGTACTTTTATAAAGTGTCAGGCTAGCTGCAGATTAAGGTATGTGTGTAATATTCTTTATTAACAATTTAATGGACTTGCTTTCACTCTATCCATCTTAATCAGTGTTTCCAGTCCACCTGGGAGATCTAGTTAGTGCAGAACCTGAAACTCCAACCTGATGAAAGAGGGAACTCAGTGATCCGTCAGTGTCAAAAACAAGAGAGAAGCACTGATAAAAGACTGTTGAGGATCATCTTTAACCTCCTGTCATCAGCACCACTCCAAAAGCTCTCAGCAACTGCTCTTGGAGTCACTCAATGAGACATATGTCCTCTTCAGATCTGCATCCTTCCCCTGTCAGAACATTAAAGGAGCTTTTGGCAACAGGCAGGACTTCCTGGATCACAAAACCCAGTTGCCTGATCTTGAGGGACCTGCTCCTATAATCCTATTTTACAGTCAAACACCAGTGCAAGAGCAGCCTGGTTGCGCGGACTCTCCAGCACTCATCCATAGCCCCTGCTCTGGTGCTTAAGACACTTCCATCTCATTTCCCTCTGAAATTTATTCATGACTAGTTTGTATCTGCATGTCCTGGTATGAACATTGGCCTTTAGCAGAACTAGCTCCTCTGCCTCCCTTGTGTTTATCTGTCTGCGCAATCACATCTCCCCTCAGCCTTCATTGTGCTAGGCTAAACAAGCTCTGCTTGTTTAGTTACCACTCATAAAGGGGTTTCCCGACACCTTCCACACTCTAATGACCTGTCTCTTCACCTTTTCCCAGTTTTCCAGACTCTACACAACACTCAAAGTCCCACCGTGCTCCTTAATACAAACAGTTTTCCATCTCTCCTGGAAAAGCCATCTCTCCAGATAGCTCCAAGCACCTTTTTATTTACACAACCGCTCGTCCTATGCTGGCTCCAAGCACCCACCTTTAGACACTCCCCAGGAGGGGTAAATCCTCCACCTCAATCAAGGCCCTTCATGCTGCAGGTCTTGGTGAGAAATTGCTATTTCACACACATTCAAACCCACCACAGGGTGACCAGGATGGCTCGTGATACGCTGCACGAGCTCTCACCGCAGGCTGGTACCCGCCACCCTTTCCCTGCCACTCAGACTGCTGTATGCGTGCACAAACAGTGACTTGGTGCCAGAAACCAGGAGCAGCCTCGTAAATAATGGCCAATCAGGAAAATAGTAAGAACTGTATATACATCTCACCTCCTTTAATTCCCTTGCGATGCAGTCATTCTGCAAGGGTGGGTCGGTCGTAGCTGCAGGTGTTCTCGGACGGAGGAGGAGCACCAAAATGAAGTTGTTTGCTGCTTTTGATTCCATCCCTGGAATTATTTACAGCTGCAGGCAATATTAAACTATGTAGAGCAAGTGTCCTCATTTACATGCTAATTCATTTATACCCTCTGGATTGATTTCTCCAATTCATTTTCAGCCCACTAACTCTTCTGATATGAATTATATTATCACCTTCGGAACAGCAGCAGGGAAATGTGACGAAGCCACCCCAGCTCTTCTGATCTCTAATTGCCCTCGCTGCTCAGAGCCGGCATGGCCAGCTGCAGCTTTGCCTCCCAGCTACCAGCACCCAGCTTCCATCTCCTAGAGAAAAACCAGCAGTCTGGCTCCGAGAGTGAATCATCCCACCTCCATCTTCTGGGGAAGACCCAAGTGCATGGCCCTTGGGCTTGATGCGTTTGGAAACCATTCCCTCTTTCTGCCTAAGAGGAGGAACCACCTCATTTCAGAGAGCAAAACCGAAGTCCATCTGTGTTCTGCAGCAGGAAGGCCTGGAGTCATGAGGAAATTGAATTAATCCTTGACTTCCCAAAGGCTTTTCTGAGGCTTCTTAGCTTTTCACAGCAGCCTCACACTGTACTGGGCAGATGCGATACATACCCAGTTCTCCTTGCCTTGAGAAAGAGGTACTCATGGGTTCAGAAGGACATGATGCCCAGGGGATGGAGAAGAGTGGAGAAGTCTGTCCATAGGTAACAGCAGCTGGAAGCAGCAGGGCTTTCCTCTCATTGCTGTCACTGATGGATGAATGAGGTTTAGGTATGCTTTTCCAGGAGACATATCCAAACGCATTGGCCTGCCACTCTGTAACACCTCATCGAGGTCTGCCAAGGCAACAGCAGAGAATGGAACTATCTCCTGTACTGACTCTACCGAAGCAGAAGGGTGAGTCTCCAGGACACCAGCTGGACATGAAGTACCAACAGCTAAGGAACCCACCAAGATGATGCTCAGCTGGACAAACCATCTGAGTCTATCCACTGTGGTTCATGCTGGTCAAACACTTCCCTCTCCCTCTGGCCCAAAGAAACCCAACTTGTGGGATAGACTCCAACACTGTGGTACGTATGGACACATCCAAATTGAATAAACACACATGGCATTTGGTATTTTAAAGACTTCCAGAAGCATTTCCACAGCCCAACTCCTGTCTTGCCTTCATACCCATCACCTTGTTTGAACAGCATGCAGCCAAGCAGATGTGCCGGAGGGACAAAGGTCCAGGACCCCTCCAAAATCCTGAGCAAAATGAAAGCTATAGGGAAATTAAGGACTTTTTTTGCCTGGCTGGCAGGGAAAGGACAGCTCTTTGTTCCTGATTTACATCGTCTGAAACAATTAACTTGTGAAAGCCGAGATACCGTTCCCCTTGGCATCCACCGTTTGTTATACTTCAGACCATTTCAAATGAGCACTTGAAAAGGAGAGGGAGCTCCTCTGCCCCCTGATCACTGGAGGGAGGGAGGAAGCTGTCCTAAATGGAACAACAGACTGTCCCTTCTTAATGCCACTTCAAAGCTCCTCGGACAGGAAAATTGATAATTGCGTCAAGTACAGTGTCTCTAAACTTCATCATTTAGTGCTGAAAACTGGGCTATTGAATTCGTATAATTCTTTGATCAAGACCAGTTAATTAAGTTATTCCCTTGATATGACTCTTATCACTTTAGTGCCAGACCTACATCACACTTATGCAATTCACACACTGGCTTTGATATGCATCGTATAAGCTTCCCAGACCATAATCACTGGGTTTCTGTAGATTTGCTGCTACCTTCCCAGTTTCACCAGTAGGATGGGCTATAGGTCAACTACTAAAAGACAGATTGTGCAGCCCAGAAGGCTCCTGGACAGACTGCAACAGGAGAAGCTATATATAGACTGAAACTAGACCAGTGATTTCTTCCAGACCTTCTAATTTCCAGTCACAAACTCTTGGTGATTTCCCGACTCCTTTTTGAAATATATCCAGCAATATTGATAAAAAGCATGCAGCTAAGTATTTATTTTACCCTCACCAGCAAGACAATTGAATTTGATCCATCCTTTCACCATTCCATTGCAACATCACACTTACAGTAAGAAAAGATGGTAAAACCGAGTGTAAAATCTGAAATACAGCACACCCTTCACCACGCTAAGCCATGGGTATCTCTGTTTAAGCAGGTTTACCCTGATTTCTCCCATCCATTCCCCTCCCATACCCCCTAGATCATCTTCTGCCCTGGCCACCCCTCACAGAAGCTGTTCCATGGGCTCTCCTTGCCAAAGTGAATGGTTTCTCTACCCTGTGCCACTCCTTCCCACCCGGAACCTCCCAACCCTTTATCTTCACAGCCCTCCTCCACCCACCCTGTTTCTGGCCAACAATCCAGGGCCCCTTTCAGCAAATCCTCCTCCTCCTCCTCCACACTTCTGCTTTGCACAGGAGAGTGACAAGCTCCAATTTAGGTCTCCACAGTTTTTCCTGGGCTTATCCCCTTAAACCGGATTAGCTAACGTCTTAATGCCAGTGACACCAGCCACAGCTCACCATCTGATCCTGCCGGTCAGGATTTGCTGCATCTGTGCATTTCCCATTGCTAAACTAGATCCTGTGATCTTTCCTTCCAAGTCTTCGAACTCCCCATCACCACCCCGCCACCATAGCCAGCTAGTTATGCTCTTCATATTTAGGAGATGCTCAGATCTCCTCCTTTCCTCACCCAACACCTCCAGGGTCTGAACTCTTTGCTGACAGCCTTTGTGCTTTCCCTGTTCCTTTGTGCTTCCCAAGTTTCTTTTCCAGACCATCTCCTTCACTTTGAGGTACAGGCCCTTGAAAACTTATGGCACCCCTTCCTTGGGCCTCCTTTTTCTTTGGTATCAGATACAAAATCTTGGGGGAAACAACTCAAGGCCTCGTTTCTACTCATCTGACCCATTCCCATATCGAACCAGCCTGTGGCCCAGCCCCAACACCCCTGTCCTGAGGACATTGTCCACTCTTCCCAGCTAAGAGCTTCCCCTACCACCTTTTACACATAAAGCAGCCCACATGGTGGCTCCTTTTGCCTCTTTTAACCCCACTTTACAGACCCACATTCTCCCCAAGTCTGCTGTTCATTCACTCCTTCATTCTCCATCCACCTCCATCACATGGTGGAGAAGCTCTTGCTGCAGCACTCTCCATTAGGTAGCACCGAGTAGTTGATTCAGGAAGTTGTTTTCCTCCCACCTCCATCCCTTTGCTTAAAACCAGCTCATAAACACCAAAGGTGTCTGTCCTGATCTCCTCTGAGTTCCTGATTTTTAGCTGGTCCCCTGCTCTCCAGGTGGAGGTGAAGGACACTCCTTAGCCTAGGAATATGACAGGACAAGGACCAGCCTGCAGCTCCTGAGGAGGTTCTGTACCTGGCACCCAAGGGAAGAGATTGCGTGAGTTGCAACTTTCCATCACAGTCCTTCCTGCCTGGGATGTGACAGAGAAACCATTGAGAGCAGCATGGAGAAAAAGCAGGCAAAGCTCTTGGCCTGCTCACTCCACCCCACCTCTGGACGCTCCCCAGCATCCCCACCACAGGCTCACTCTGGTCCCCAGCTCACTGCATGATGCAAAAAGAAGTCACGTTCTCTGTATCGATCAGGCTGTCCCTTCCCTGCACATGTTCCCTTTGTGTCCCCCCCCTAAAATAAAACCCCAACTGAGAAGAGGCACCAGCTGGAGTTTAATTTCAGACTCCAAGGCGTATCTGGAGCCAATTTGCAATGCGCTTACTCCGAAAAATCGCCCTCCCCTGTGACGCCTGACAGCTCCAGACCACAGTCCTGCTCTCAGCTCCCAAGGAAAAACGTTTTAATTTGTCACAAACCAATTATAGCGTCTCATCTATCCCTGAATTACTCATCTTGGCTACAGTCTAGGACAAAGGGCCCCTCTGAGAGGAGATTAGACATGGATATTAACAAGAGAAAAAGTGTCCACTGTCTCACCTTGCTGGGGACGCGGCTTCCAGCAAGACAGGAAAAGGAAACCCCTCCCGACTGACAGCCGGAGGGAGGGCTCCCATCCCGCAGCAAATCCCTCGTTTCACACGGAAGAATAGTCACGACAAACTCTGTATTCAAGTAATATTCATGCATGGCAGATAACAGAGTCACGGCTGGCAGAGCTGCAGCGTGAATATAAAGAACCCGCGCTCCCTCGGTTGCTGCTGTACACGCTTTGCTACTATGCTGGGATGCGGGTAAAGGAGCTGACAACACGGCGCATGGGGTGCGAGAGGTGGGGATGCTCCAATGGGTGCAACTGCCTTGTCTGAGCTCCATGTGCCACCCCTCAAACAAAGCCTCTTCCCCTACCATGGACACCCAAACAAAGAGCATCCATGCTCTCCAGCCTCCTCTGCACACTCCAGAGACATCTGCTGCTCTCACAGGGTGCATCAGCATCCCTCAGAGTTCTTGCTTTGGACCAAATCTAACTTCCCAGGCCCCAAGTCCCTCTGTATCAGTGCTTCTTCCTTCCTTTCCCAATTCCACGCTGGCCTCAGGCATTACCCTCCACCCCAACAGCCAAGGACCAGGGTGTCACCTTCCATGCTGAGACACAGCCTTGAGGATGCTTTTGGTCTGTTCTGTCTCCTGAGCATCTCAGGTACCGATTCACCCAGCTGGAAACAGGACCTGAACACTCAAAAGCAGCACCCAAATCTCTCACAGGCAAGAGGCACTTCGCATTTACAGTCACAACTGTGATGAGTCCCAGGCAGTAAGCTCAGTGGTAGGGACAAAACACTGCAGGCAGAGCTGGCCTTGCAGTCAGCTCGATAAACTGGAGAGGTTGCTGCTCCGTTTCAAGTTCACTGAAGGCATCTGAGGGCAGCCCCACGCGCCCTTCCTTCCCCGTGCCTCCTGCAGATCAGCTTCTTCCTTGGCTGAAGAGGGAGACGATGAAAGCCAATTTCCCTTTGTGCTCATGGCGAATAATTTGGAGAATTCCCCTTGTTTACTCAGAACTGTTAATGATGCGTCAGAAATTACCTCCAAGATTGTAATTAAAGAAAACGGCAGAAGAGAGACACAGACACACACATACACACACACACACACAGAGTGCCTAATCACAGCTTCATCTGCAAGTATTGAAGTGCTGGAGCAGACAGCAGCCTCCCCGTCACCCCAAGCCTGCAGAAGGACCCCCAAGAGCCTCCTACACAACAAAGCTCAGGGGTGCAGCCCCCAAGCCCCATATAGACCACTCACATTCCTCTTCAGCTACAAAGAAGCAGTGGCTGCACTCCGGGTACCCAGGCGTTGGGGAGGCCATGAACCTGACTGAGGCCATCAGGAAATGAGCAGGAAGCTCAGCCCCCTTAAAACCATTTTGGAAGTGGAGAAGCTGACCTAGAAGAGTAATTAGGCTCTCAGTCATCGCCGAAATGCAGACACCCACATGCACACAGCAACGTTATCTGTCAATCCCCTGCTAGCCTGACCTTGGGGTTCGGCGTCTGACGCAGCTGGAATAGAGCAGAAACAGGCCCATGGAGGATGGAGAGGAATTTGATTCCTGCTTGGTTACAGGAGGGTGCCTGCATTCCCTAATTACTCAGGAGTGACTGCAATGGAGAGGCTGGTTTCCCAACACATCCATCCCCACTCAATCCCAAGGCCAAATCCTGCTTTGCCTCCTGGAGCACTTCCATAGGGTGAACAAAGCTGCTTGTGCCAGCAGAGCAAACAGGGGTTGGGCAGGGAGAATTGGCTCAGCCGAAAGCAGCCAGCTGGAAAAAAGCCGTTCCCTCTCTCCACCTTAGCCAAGAGCTTAGTTGTGTAGGGCCCGTTTCAAGTCTTGATTAGGAGAGTGGTGGAAATGCAAATCCCTTAAGTCCCAAATTCAAGGTAGAGGATGGAGGAACAAGCTGTGCTGTCCTCATGTTCACAAGCAGCAGTTGTCTGGGTGCACAGGAGCTGTGGGGCGGCAGCAGGGTGTACGGAGCTCGGGTCTGGTAGACCCTGCCCATGCCCATGCCCAGACAGTGCTCCATCCACGGACTGGAGCTGGGGTATCTGGGAAGGATGAGTTTGGATCGCTACTCCACTATTTATCTGCTCATTTTTGATGTAGAAATAATTGAGGTCAGTTTTGAAGTCGGCTTCACACCAGCCCACAACCTCCTGCTCCCAGTGGCATGGTGAGGAAGGCTGGGACCCTGTCTGCACTCCTGTTCTCAATATTTCTGCATATAGAAGAACACTTAAACCTTTGAAAACCCACACAGCATTTCCAGGAGAGCCTCACATACCCCATACCAGGGTTACTATCTCCAACAGACTCCAGATGGGAGAAGCAGCAGTTTTCCATTCAAAACCTCTTCTAGGAGGCAAGAAAGCACATAGCTAGCAAGTGTAACCAGTGCCTGCTTTCTGGCAGGAGTTGGCCTCATGAAAGCAAACCCTGCAGCAGGTCAAACCATGCACTTACTGCTGCTGCAGGGCACCGGGGCTTGTTGTTTAAGCACCTTGTGATCACGTTCCTGTGTAGACTCATCTCCTGCCTGCCTTCAAGATGGGTTAAATTGCTCCATGTCTCCTGGAGAGAGAAGGATTGGATGGTGCTGCCACCCCCAAATCCACACAAACTAAACTTCTCAAGGTTGGAGAATCTAAGCCTGAAAAAAGATGAAAGCACAGCAATAACAACAGTGTGGCATAGCTGTAGGAGGGGACCCATTCATTTAGGAAGGGTATTTCTCCCCTTCAACAGACGTGTTTTTATCTCCATCACTCTCAGCTGCAGCCCACGCAGGCATGTTTAATTCTGGGGATTTGCTGCTAATGCCCAGGTCTGAGGAGGGGACTCCCTCCATCCTCCCTCCCTTCATGTTTGCATACAGTCCCAGGACACAGAGTTTCCTGACAAGCAGGCCGGGATGCAAGGCACAGCATGCCAGCCACTGTGGTCAGCATGTCCCCCAAAATCAGCTCGTCTTCCCCTTTGGAAGAACATGGAGCAAAGAGTGTGGTGACAGCACTTCCAGAAGTGTTTTACTGATAAAACCAGGGTTCAGCCAATGCCACGGTACAACTGTGGCAGAACAGGGTCTGCCTCTCATTTTCTCCTCCATCTGCTAGGATCTCACGAGGCTTGGGGATGTTTGTGATGCTAAAGCAGCAAGGTGGAAAATGTACTTACCTGAGAGCTGAGGGCAGTTTGAAATCACTGAGAAACCCCTTGGTACTGCTGCTCTCCCAACTTCAGTTGGGCTGCAAGCTCTGAGCAGGGGAGCCTCTCCATCACAGCTACACCAAGATCCTGCTACCACTCATGGCTCCAGAGGGGGATCATCAGTGCTCACAGCAATCAGGGCAGCCCACATCCCACATCCAAACTCACGCTGGGACTCTGAGATGTGCTCCAGCAGTTCTTTATTGGACAAAAGCATATGCAGGTACAGGGTGACCCACCACATGTACACACAGTGTGGGCACCAGGAACCCCCTCGGGCACTTGGAACCTCAACCGAGCACGGCCCTGCGGTGCCCAGGGCAGGCTGCCTGGGACAGAGAGTCCCACTGCCACCTCGTGGGTAAGGGACGCATCGCCTCCGCTTTGCCACCGGGCACAGCGGGCAGCAAACCCCCTGCGTGCAAGATCCCAGACCCTGCTGGAGAAAAAGGACCTAGGGAAAACTCAGAGTACCTGGCTTGGAAGGAGGAGGGAAATCCACACATACCAAAGCTAGAGGCTTGATGAGTTAATCTGACCTTTCCCTGCCTGTCTCCATCCCTGCTCCCCAGGTTGACTGCGAAGGGAGGATGCTGCCACACCAGGCAAGCATCTGTTTGCAGTCACTGGATGGAGGGGAGAATAGAAAGACTCGCTGCCAACAGCCCAGGACATGCTCATACTCTCCTGGTCTCACCAAAGTGAACCACAGCACCCCTTGAGGGCGCTGGCTGCCCAGGGATGGAGCCTCAGGAATTGAAGTATTGGTCCCATGCAAAAGATTCATGGGTAAGGCAAACCCATTAATTCCTTTCTGCTCCCAGTTAGCACCAGGTTGTTAAAAGATTTCTGCTCATTTTCAGCAGGATGGGCCACAATGAAAACCCTGCTTCACTGTGCACTCAGAGAAATAAGGAAGCTACACATCTCCCCCATAGAGGGAATGAAGCAGTGAGCAACCCCTCATGGCTTTGAGAAACCAGCCTACAGACGCTCCCCAAAAGAGATCTGGAAACAAAAGCACTATTGCTGAAACACTCTGGTTCTAGGACATCCCACCCCATAGACACAGAGGGGGTTCTGCTCTCTGCCTCCCCCCAGCTTGGGGCCTGCAGCTCCAGTTTGCAGGGGGAAGACCTCAATCTCTCTCACCCCACAGCACCTCCCTCTCTGTGTCTCTGATCCTGGCCAAGGAGCCACAGCACATGCAGGGAGGGAGGAATGGAGAGAGCGTGGCCCTTTTGCAGACCAGTGCAATGCCTTTGGTGTGGCCCTGGCTAACAAGAGTGGGGCACCGTGGGGTGACGTGCAGTGCCATGCTCCTGCCTTTGGGAATGCAATGACCTGAGCAGTGGATGGGCAAATTGAGCTCTGCCCTCCTGAGCTGACAACAGGGCTGAAGCCAGCTCTGAGCTAGATCCAAAGAAGGAAAACAGTCTTAAAAGTCCATCTTCTGGGAAAGGTATCCTTGACCCCCATACCAGGGCCAGAGGGGATTCACACTGTCCCTTTGGTCCACAAACCTGTAGACTCCATGTCAGTGAGCAGAAGAGCCTCATCACAGTCCCGCAGGACTCCAGGAAAGCAGCAGTGAGGAAGCAACATACCTATGGTGGCCTTTGCTGAGCCACTGGGCAAAGGAACATCACTCCTGAGCTTTACTCTTATTTTTTGACTTCCATATTTTGGAGAAGCTGAACTTGTTCTTCTTCTCTCGAGAACCAGGAGCCAGAGATCCATCTGCAGGAGAGGGTGCAGACACAGAGCAGGTTAAGACCCGCCCCAGCCAGCCTCAGAGCCACCCAGTGCTGCTCCATAGAGCACAAAGGGCCCTTACCCAACTTCTGGATCATGTCTGCCAACATCTGGTCCTCCTCTCGCTCTCTGTAATGGAACAGCACAGCATTAGAAAGCTTTGCTGTGTTTCATGACAAGGTGGTAGACACCAAAACCCATGCAAAGATTACTGTTATTCCTTCAGTCAGAAATTATGAACCTCCACAGCACACTCTGAGAAGGGTGCAGAAAAAAACCAACCAACCAACCAACTAGTTAGAGTCCTAGATATTAGCAAATTGCATCTGGTTCCCTTGAGAGCAAGAGCCTCTTGGGGATTTCCAGACCATGGCAGTCTAGCACTGAAGCAGGGAGGTCCTTCCTGGCCTATGAATCATCTGAGTTCACCAGCTGTGAAGCAACACCACACCCTAGGAGATGAATAAAGGTTGAGACACTAATGGCATGGGGTGCTGCAGAGGTGCTCATCACCATCAGGGACAAACGCGATGCTATCTCCACGGGCCTGCGCAAAGCCAGAGCCAAAAGTTTAGGCATTACTCAACATCTTGAGCTGGAGTGGGTGCCCTGAGGTCAAGAAATAGAGGTTGCTCTCAGCTACAGGCGGCACAAATCCAGCTACTTGACACAGCAGTCTTTCTTTGAACTTGGGGAGGATCCAGCTCTGGGCTATAGTTCTTTTACTTGCTGCAGCAGACGAACACATTCCTGGCTTCATGTTCCCAGAGTCCTGCAGCTCCCATACTGCCTCCATCCTCCCCATCTTTAGCCTTTATCTCTCTTCCTCTGCCTTCTGTATTTTCATAGCCCTTGTCCTCAGAGCAGCATCAGCTTGAAAGAGCACTGAATATGGCTGCGGTCCTGATCTCAGTTTCTAACAGCTGCCAAGGAAGCAATGGCAACAGCATTTAGGATGAGATTCTTGGTGACAGGTCACTGCCCATCTCTCATGGAGCAGAAATCTGGATTATAGCCATTCATCCACCCCTACAACCTGGGCAGTGGAAGAAGTACAGTGGAAATCATCCCTGGTGTTGGCTCATCTCCCACCATCTGCGGGTCCTCACCTGAGTCTGTCCTCATCCAGGCACTCCACAATGCTATTCCGGTCATTGACTGTGTTTAGGTACGACTCCAGCAGCTCCTTCTCTCGCTCCTTCTCCCTGTTTGTCTTCAGCTCCTCTGCACAAGACAAGGAAAGCCCATCTCACAGGTGAGTTACCTGTCTGCTGTGGCTCCTGCCTCCACCCTGCTCCAGCAAGTCCCTCTCACAGGCCCAAATTATCCTCATGCTCATGGGCACATCTCACAGCCAGTGCAGGTGGGTTGGGTGTTACAGGGAGTCTGCACCTGACAGCTTAACACTGCAGTCAGGAGACACCCCATAGTGAAACTGCAATCCCTGGCAGTGTCATTTGGATCTGAAGGGCATCCCAGGGCTGGCACACAAAGTGGAGGGCTCCACGCAGCCTGGGGCTAGCAGGACTTACAGTGCAGCCAGTCCTTACCTGGCTTGCTCATGAGGTGTCGCAGCTCCATCTCAATGTTCCACTGCTGCTCCTCCAGCTTCTGCTGTTTCATCCTGGAAGGAACCACAGAAGTGATGAGTAACTGCTCCTCCATGCCCAGGGCTGGACCCTTCTCATATCACACTAAAGCCTTCTCTCCACATTGCCCACCAATGGGCAGGGGCTGTGGGTCAGGGGAAATCTTCCTCCATCACATCTGTGAAGTTTCCCTCCCATGAGCTCATCACAGACCCTGGGTGCTCATCAGCGCTCAAAGGCCCATCAGGATGCTGGCAGTTCTCCCAGAGCCTTCCTCATCCCACCAATTGGCACATTATTTTTTGGGGCTGCCACACTCCCTCTCCTTTCACTGCTTACTGTTCCCAGGTGAAGTGCACAAGCAGATGGGTGAACTTCTGGTTGTACTTACTTGTACATCAGCTCTGATTCCTGCCTGAGCAGCAGCTGTTTCTCATGGATCAGTTTGAACCAATCCACCATGAGAGCATCCTCAGACTCATCTGCAGAGGAGACAAAAGGAAAGATTCCTTCAGAAGGTACACCAGTTCGGTCTCCTTGTCTCAAACAAACAATACTTGAGGGAGAGTCTAGGATGACCAATATGAGCTACAGGCAATGATGAGCTACAGCTCATCTTTGGTACTCCTGAGTACAAAGGAAAGGATGCAGATCACTCCCTGCACATTCAAGGAAGATGATCAGAGATACTCTGAACCCAGCTCATCTTCCATGTGACCAGCTCAACTCTGCCATTCTGAATGAACCCACTAACCCCTGCAAAACTGGAGCCAGCCCTGACGACCAGTCTGGCTTCAGATCAGATCAATCAGATCAATAGCAGCCTTCCACTCCCAAAACTCCCTGATCTTCAGCCAAATATACACAAGTCCTTCCTCAAACAATAGGTTAGGAAACAGCCAGACAGGGTTTGAAACTCCCAGGGTTTTATCTTGCTATACCAGGCACCTTTGGCAACCTGGTGTCTCACATGTAGCATGAGCTCCTAGAAATGGAGCCAAGAATGCCATGGGGTAAGACATGAGCTTCACACTCCCCACTGTATCAGAGCTGGCCAACAGTCTCTTTTACCTCCCTCACAGCCACGCAGCTGCTTCTCCAGATCCACTCCTTTCAATTCCAGCTCATCCAGCTGCTTCTCGATGTCACGCACCTTGTCCTGGATTTCCTCTTCGGGGAGGTAGTCTGGGTGCAGCTAGAAAAACAAACGTGGGATCAAATACAGCTCGGTGCCCTCAGACTTCCCACTGAGGTCGCAGCTCCAACCGAGATAGGAAATGACATAGGGAGCCCAACTGCAGAGCCATGTCCTGGAAGGGCCAAATCATCAGTGCGGTGGCCACTGACATACTACAGGATAACATCTACCCACACCTGCCAACCCACAGACATTCTCCCTCCTTTGTTGGGGGACACAGTGTCTACCAGCATTTTGTTTGGCTCTGTCTTACCCTTTCCTTGGGAATTCACATAGTAAGACAAACTGTCTTACTGTCTTATTATGTCCCAATAAGACAAACTGAGATATAAGTGCGCAAGCACTCCAACAGGATACCCAACAACCCCAGCCTGTTCCACTTACACCTGGTTTCCAGCCATACCTTGGTTGGGGACACTGCTTCAGGGCGCTGGGTGCTTTTTGGAACAGAAGGTTTAACTAGAAGGGAAAAAAAACCATAAAACCAAAGAATTCCACAAAATACTTTACACAATTTTGTGGTGTGGGACAGTGCCTACACCACCAGAGCACAATAGGTCCCTGCCATGCAACACAGGCGCTGATAACATGCACGCATCTGCATGCCTAGCTAAGGTGGGAGATGTGTCTGCAGGAAACAGCACAGCCTGATTTACACCTCCTGGCTGGACACTCAGATACCCCCTGGTCACAGAGTGCTGCTTTCATCCCCAGGGCGTAGGCAGTCATCTAACTCAGGTGTGACTTTCAATCTTCCACCCAAGAATATTGACTTCCATGTTCATTCATTATCTTGTTAGAACTCAAAGATATTTATTGTGGCAAAAGCCATCCCTTAAGCTCCCAAGGGATAGAACAGAAATACTGGATTACTGTCAGAGGAAACACTAAGATATACTTAAAAACACCCCTCTAGTGCTCTTTTTAAAAGAGGTATCAGTAAATACTCATGAAACAAAGATGGTCTAGGGGACCTTACCATAGGTTTCAGGAAACTAAGGTTCAATTCCTTCCACAAAACACTTCCTAGGTGAGAAGTCCCCAAGGCCCCACTACGCAGCATTATTTAGGCCCTGGACACCTATTAAAATCAATTCTTTTTGCAATGTGTATTTGTTCCACTGTGCCTCAGCTTCCTCTGCCCAACTGTGCTGCAAGGATAACTACAGAAGAGTGTGAGGTATTCGGATACCCGAGGGGCTGGGCTGAATAATTACTACAGAGAGAGAACAGAGGCATATGTGGATGATGTGATAAGGAAGGAAAACTCTAGTATCGAAAGAGCATGGCTGTAAGAAAGGCAGCAACGGTGCAGGCTCAGCACACAAAAGGAGAAAGACAGGACAGACTAGGGAAGCCTCATGAGAGTCTCTGGCAAGTGGTGCTGACTCGAAGAAGCACTCAAGGACAGCTTTCCAACTGCCTGGGCCTTGCTCTATTGTGCTTTCTAGGAAGAGTGCAAAAGGAGATGCTGCTGCACGTGGCAATCAGCTGTGTTGTCCCTGCACTGCTGGCCTTTGTCAGGGTACTCTTCCTCCTGGATGCTGCTGGTTTACTGCCCTGTATGCTACAGAATCGCAGAATGGTTTGGGTTGAAAGGGACCTTAAAGCTCACCCAGTTCCAAGCCCCTGCCATGGGCAGGGACACCTTCCACTAGACCAAGTTGCTCTAAGTCCCATCCAACCTGGCTTCTCTTCTAACTTCGCTTCAAGGTTCCTCCAAGAGGGACCTGGCCTGCCATGAGCAGTCTGCTGCTACTGCCGGAGCAACACATCCCTCTCCCAGCTCAGCCCTGCATCTCCAGGTTTCTTCTGAGCGATCTCTGCAGCACCTCCAACCAAGGCAGAAAGCTGCACCACTGATAATGAGAAGACCAAGGTCACTGGAGGGGAACAGCTAGTAAAATGACACTCTCCTGACCAGCTTAGGGTCTGATATCCCCTGATATCCTTAAGTTCTGTCTTGACAGACACAGGATGGACTGGCTGCTTTTGCCTGCAAACTTGAAGTAGGACAGTTGGCAAAACAACCTTGGAGCTTCTGTTCTCAACAGAAAACACTATCTACACCAAAGAAAATGAACGACCTACAGAAATGCTCACCATCCACAGCCCCACACAACACACAGAGGATTAAGGGCAGGAATGGTAGCTGACTGTTCACAGCATCTCTCTGAATGCTGAGCTAAGGACCTATACAGAGGAGCAACAAGTCTGTCCTTAATCCACAGGTTCCCAAGTGACACCAGCAAGAGAACAGCCTTTGGGATGGCAGCCTTGCACTCACGTGAAAAACAGGGGGAGACTGCTGGGAAAGTTTCCCATAGCAGGCACTCCCCAACAGCAATCAGTAAGACGGATGTAAAACCAGCCTCCCTTATCTTAACAGCTCACTTCCTGGGAAAGATGTAATGCTGAACCTTGTGGCTGAGTGAGGAAAAAGGAGATGGAAAGTTTTGGGAAGTGGAGGCATGGTGAACTTTTAAAACAGACAACACAACTGAAGTTTGAATGGTTCGTAGCTCTCAGAGGTGCGGGCTAAGGACAATGCTGGAACCAGCTAACAAATACTATAGCATGAGGCCATGGTGCCATCGGGACCGATCTGGCTTGCTCCAAAACAAACATCTGAGCAAGGGCTGAGCCCTGCTGTGAGGACCTTCTAGTCCAAACAGATAAACAGATAAAATAGAGCTAAATAGGGTAAGAAAAGGGGAGAACAAACAAGCTGAGCAAACAGGACAGCAGCAAACATCAGGTAAGTTCCAGGAAATTTCATTTACATTCTGGAGGGATATGCAGGAGCAAAAATAACTAGACAAAAGAGGAGAGGTACACAGTAAAGCTGTGGTTGAACATACAGAAGAAACTGGATTAAGGGTAGGAACAAACTGGTCAGAACTGGTCAGGATATCTTTGAACGTCCAAGAAGGAAAGCAGCCAAGGCTGCTCCTACCATGGGTCCCGCCAGCTGGAGACTCTGGCTGACAGTTCCCTGCATTCCTTTCATTTCCCAAAGCCACTCAACTGAAGGGAACAAAGATATCAACTAGATCCCAGTTCCTCGAATGAGGAGATGGTCCTCTTCATAGCTTTGAGTCTAAAGAATGACAGGGCAGTGACCTTGACAAATCCCTGTTTTAGTTTCTTCTCTTCCCACTGAATTCTCTGGCCTATCTGGTTCCTGCTTAGGCCAAGCTGGCTAATGAAAATTAATGACACACATTTTTACCCCATGACTACAGCCACAAGGAACTCAGGGACATGTCTCCCATAGTGACCATTCAGGCTGTTCCCTATGCAGAGGAAAGAGTGTCTTTAAGCAGGCAGAAGAGACCTTACCTGTGGTAGTGCTTTTCTTCAACTGGTTGCCCTCTTGCTCCTTCTTGGAAGAGCCCCCAGGGTCTTCCCAGCCTTGCTTTGAATTCTGAAAGCTCCCGATAAGATCTGAGCTGGGGATCAACTTCTTCTTCACGAATCCACCAGATGAAGCTGGATGAAGAAGCACAGACAGGTTTGGGGTGAGAAATTTTAATCCTCATCTCACAAAAATCCCTTTATTGCCCAGCATCTCTGGCACTCACCCCTAGCTACCTTCATTTCTAGTTCTAGATTTCTTGTCTTGATGATAGGGAGGAGCATAAACCCAAATGAAACAGGGAGAAACCACCGATTACAAGGCCAGAGTAGGAGATGGGTGGAGGAGAAGATGGCTTGGAACCATCATGGGGTTTTCTCACCATTACACATTTATGCAAGAAAGAGCAAATGAAATCTTGCTAGCTGCCTGGCAGAAGAAAGGCATCCTATGAAGACTGAGTCCCCCTCTTTGGGGAAGGATGTCTCTCCAAATAAAGGCACCACAGGGCCAAAGCAGGTGCAGAAAGCAAACATCCCTGAAAGCAAGGCACTATCTCCACCAACATGTTCCTTACCTGTGCCTTGCAGCACTAATGTCTGTCCCCTGCCTAACTAGCAAAATGAAGGCAAAGCTTATATCCTTCATACCAGAGTCCTGCTTTGCTGATGGGACAACTAACGGCGTTGGCTTTGTCTCCTTGTGTTCTGGACTCCCTGTTCCCACCTGGGAGTTATCAGTAGGTTTCTTAGAGCCACCTTGGTCTCTGCAAAGAAGAAGGACAAAGGTAGGAAACCATCCCTCTTGCAGAATGGTCTACAGGAAGAGTTCTGGACATTCTGGGCTGGCTCTGCATCTGGGATGGTCACACTCTTCTAATCAGAGTCCAGCAATTTGAAATATGCTTTCCCTCCCCCTTTCCCTTTTCCATCAAATTGCTGGAAACAGAAGCATTAAAACACAGGAGCTCTTTCCGCCTATGTGCACGCAGACCTGCAGCAACAAACACAGATACAAGCATGGACATCTCCACTCATTTGTCATGGAGAACCACCAGCTCCAAGACACTCACTTGTTTGCTACAGGCTTTAACCGAGATCTCCAGTCTGCTGGGCTCTCAGACTTGTATTCATCAGCACTCATGCTTCCTAAGGAAAGGAACATAGCAAGATAACAGCAGATCCAATCAAAAGAAACAAGCCAGATTTGAGTCTCAGGAGGATCTTAGGAGGTAAGCAATGCACTGGGGCAGACACTTTGATGTTACTGCAGCAAACCAGAGACAAGGAGGCTGGGTGAATCCCAACTGCAATCACGGAATCATCCTGCAGTTCTGGCAAGTTCTCCCATCTGGGAAAGTCTACCTAAGCCTCTGAAATCCACCATGATCCCAACATTTGATGACAGCTAGTGCAAATTCAAATACCTGGAAGTCAGAGAAGAAAAACTCACCATGCTAGAGGGAGCAATTGCACAGGGACAAATGGAGGTGTGTTGAGCCTCAGAATTCAGAAAACCCTTATGTGGTGATACAGACAGAAAGTATAGGAGCCACTGACACATTCATTGTACTGGTCCAAGAGAAAGGCATAGAGATGGTGTTCTGTGTCCAGACAGAGCTGTATGTGCATCAGTCATCCTCACCTTTGATGCCTTTCGACTCTGGCTTGTGCACAGAGTCAACAGGTTTGCTGCTGGCAGGTTGGCTCTTGGGCAGAGGGTCTGTAATCTTTTCCTGTTTTAGTGCTGTGTACCCTATTTTGCTGGATTGTCCTTTTGGAGCTGGACTCTGCCACCGAGAACTGGTGGGAGAAAATTTGCCACTGCAAAAAAGAACAACCTAGTCAGTCTTTTTGAATGGATGGACCTTTTTGTTGGCCTCTGTTCCAAAGACTTGGATTAGTTCCTCTACATGTCTTTAAATCTCAGCCACAAAAGCAGTCAGGGAAAAGGGAAGAAAGATGCAGGGACTTCTCCAAGTTATCCCAATGATCATCTTGGGAGTAAGAAGGGAAAGAGAAATAGTACTCACCTGCTGGATGCTGAGGAGCCAGTGGAACTGAGTCCTCCTGGCCTGTTTGGAGAGCTGTTTGATCCAGCCAGAGCCTGTATAATATGGTTACGTGCCTGATCCTTCACAGCATTCACTGGACGGACCTCAGTAGTGGTTTTGGCAGAGGCAGTTTTACCAGGGCCATGAGAAGGGACTTGGTTTTTAGTGTCAGAGCTTTTATTGCTGGAGGACTCTAATGACTGAAAGAAATGATCTCGGGCTTGCTGTGTTTTTGTTGTGGAGGTTGTCCAAAGAGGCCCTGGGGGGGCACCTTCACGGTGATCTGGTTTATTTCCCAACGGGGTACCTTTGCAGTCATCTGATTTATTTACAGCTGAAGAGGACCATGGAGTATTTACACTTTTGAAGCCAGAGCTTCCAGTAGATGAAACAGATGGCTTGGCTGAATTAGCAAGGCCTTCCTGGCTGGGTTTCTTCAACACCTGCTCTGGTTTCTTGGGTTCTGCTGCTTTCTGGAAAGCCCTGGCAGCAGCAGGGGCTGGGGTACTCTCAGGTTTGTTCCCGATACTGCGGAGACCAGAGATCTGGACACTGTCTGGCTGCTGGTGGCTGATACAGATGAATGTGTTGGGCTCAGGCCCAGGTTTGTAGCTTCCAGGAAGAAGCACGTTCCAACACTGCCTGCACCTGTGGATACAAAAATCTCAGCAAACATCCTCCAGAGCACTGGGAAGCCATAGACACACAGCTGAGAGTGCAGGCACGACTCCACCATCAGCACAAGAGGATGAAGGTACCACACTGGCAGTGGGCAGATCCTGTGTGCACATTCCTCAGGCACCAAAACCAGGAGCTGCTGATAGCATGGCCTGAAGTAGGAAATGTGCAGATGAAAACAGACCTGTGCAAGGAGTTTCCCCCTATGGACAGGTCAAGAGCAGGTCCGGCTTGACTCCATTCTGACACAACGTCCCACACCACTCCTCTCCAGTCCCAAAGGAAGAAGGCTGCCCCCCTGCAACCCACAGGTCCCAAATCTGAAGAGCTGTACCTGAAGCAGTTCCTGTGATAGAGCTTCCCATCGACCAAGTAGCGCTGCACCAGATGCACATGGTTCCCACAGACCCCGCAGCTGCTGCTTGGGATATTCCCGCTGTCTGCCAGGACCCCTTTCTGTGGGGAGAAGCAGTGGGTGAGCAGGCAGCACTGTGGCCCTGCACATAGCTATGGATGTCCCAGGCAGGCAAGCATTTGGCATGCATAGTCAGCTGGCTAGGACAGAGAAGTGATATCCAGAAAATCCCTGCTCCCACTAAACCCTTGTTCATACAAAGTAGAACAGCCCTCAGGAGGATAGAGTAAGGAGGACTTGTTCCCACAAAATCAGAGGACCAGGGTGTTTTGTCTGCCTGTGGGAAACTGAAGTGCAGAGGTCTCTGATTTGAATTAGCTGAGAAAGGGTCTTACCCTTTTGAGAGAGGGTCTTCTCTTCTTCCATCCTGTTTTCTTCCCTACTCTGCTTTGAAACTGTTTTCAAGAATTTAATCAATGTTTTCTAGCAAAAACACCAGCTGTGTCGCAAGACACCCATGGCATGTTCACCACTAGATGAATCCCAGCTCTCTGATGGCTTTTCCCACCTGAATCTGTGCAGTAACCAGGCCTCTGGATTAAACCCCCCGTAGTGAGCAGAAAATTTAGAGACCAAGTCCTTACCACTAGGAGCCTTGAACTAGCCCAATACTCTAGCTCACTGAGCAGATTTAAGGTATAAAGAACACCCCAAACCGCACATTTCTTACTGTGGTGACTGGGGAGGTTTCTTTTGGCTTAGCTCTGGCTGGTGGGTGGGCAGGAGCCAGTTTTGGTGGTGCTGGCTTAGGAGGCTCTGAAACAGCTTTCTTCCCAAGAGGCTGCTCCTGAGGTTCAGAGGAAGGGCGCTTGATTCCAGCCATGCCTCCAACTGGAAGGAAGAAGGGAAGATTTGAAGGAAACATAAGGAAAACCCGTGGGCTTAGGAGTAACTTACAGTATAAGGCAATCCAGAGGTACCTGACGGATAACAGGCAAAGCATACAAGGAGACACAGGCTTCCTTCACAAGCAGTTCTGTGGTGGAGTGAGGGGCAAGAGGCAACAAGTGAATTGTACCAACATTCAGCTGAAACCGCTCATTTTTTCCTTCTCAGGGAATTCCATGGAGGGGGATTGAGAAAGTGGAAAAATACAAAACACCATCATCAATGGTGTGGACAAGACCTTGGGTTTGTACCTGCACCACAGTTTGGCTGGAATTCATCACCACTGCAACAGGCACTGCTGTTGGGTATTACAGCTAAGGAACTGAAGCATGGAGGGCTTGCTTTGTTCAAGTTGCTGTGCTCCAGACTTCCTACATACCCTGCACTGTGTATGGATGTCCACCCCACATCCCAGATGGGACTCTCACGGAGAAAACAGGTCGAATACAGAAATGACCACTAAAAATGGGCAATTCCACAATGATAAAGACTTGGAGGTGCCATGTTGGTGCTGATGTGGAAACCAAGACTTGCCACAAGAAACCTGCCAATACCCAATCCTATTTTCTTTGCAGGTGAAAGAGAAACCCTCTAAACTCACAACAAGTGGAGAAAAGAGAATCTCCAACACACTTTAGTCGAGCAAGGAATGACATCCCGTGCCCTGGGAAGTGCAGGGAGATTTCCCTGGGAAATAAGGCTTCAGGCACAGACAAGACCTTTTCTCTCTCATGGGGATGTTATTTTTGCATCACTTTTTATTTTGAACGAGATGTCTGTTTTCCTTGTGGGATATTTGAGTCACAGCTTCACATTAAGAGTGACCGATTCAATGACCACCCATCTGAAAAGAGATTTATATCCTTCTCAGCAAAGACAGAGAGAGTCTGGGCAGAGAGCAGAGAGGAAGCCCAGCTCCCAGCAGCCTTCCCTCAAGAAAGCCAGCTATCCAAATAAACATCCAGGGCTGGTGACAGCCAACCCAGCAAAGGGTTTAGACTCATGCTGCCTCCTCACTTCCCACATGTGCCATTCATTGAATTCCCAACGCCTGGCACAAAGATGGGTGGCTTCAGCTCTACTCTTCCTTAAATGCATGACCTCAATAAAATATTGGCTGCTCATCCTCTCTGGCCTCCTGTGTCCTGCTTATTTCATGGTCCTGCTGGAGCCCATTTGAAGGGCACGACTATGGTATCAGGAGGCTGCTTGGTGTCAGAGGGCACATTCCTGGCTGGGCTCATTTTCAGACATGTACATTCACCCCAGCAACAGGAATGCAACCAGAGTGTTTTGTGGGACACTAGAGAGTATAAAAATGTGCTGTGCTTGATGACATGGTATGTAAGACGCTGGGGGGAAGGGGTAAAGACCTCAAACTGGCCCAGATTCTCACCACTTAGCACAAACACGATGGAATTTGTTTGACTTCAATCAGAATGGGTTTAAAACAAGAAACAAAAAAAAAAATCAAGAGGGGGAAGGAAGAGGTTGTGAAGGAAGCAAAACGGCATGATTAAATGTGTAAAGAGATGGAGAAGGGCGAAAAGTTCAGACATTAAAAGCAGCTCTCAGAGTGAATTGTTCTTTCTTTCCAAGATATAGGACATTTTCAATACATATCTCCCTTCTCCATCTAGATTCACCTTAACCAGTTAAGTCATTCATGGCCCACTTTCTCAAGTTTCCTCTGGAGGAACCTGTGAAATTGGTTTATTATATTATTTCATTTTGTATGAGCTTAGAGCCAAATATAAACCAAGTCTACAATAATGCTCCTGTGAGCCCAGATAAACTCTCCAGTACGTGAATATAATGCCTTGACAGCTCTGTTTTATGTTTGAAAGAATTGCTATCACAATTACACCAGCTAATCATAGAATCATCACAGACTGGTTTGGGTTGAAAGGAACCTTAAAGCTCATCCAGTCCCAACCCCCTGCCATGGGCAGGACACCTTCCACTAGAGCAGGTTGCTCCAAGCCCCTGTGTCCAACCTGGCCTTGAACACTGCCAGGGATGGGGCAGCCACAGCTTCTCTGGGCACCCTGTGCCAGCGCCTCAGCACCCTCACAGGGAAGATTTTCTTCCTTATATCTAATCTAAACCTCCCCTCTGTCAGGTTAAAGCCATTTCCCCTTGTCCTGTCCCTACATGCCCTTATAAAAAGCCCCTCTCCGGATACCTTGCTGGCCATTTTAGGCACTGGAAGCTGCTTTAAGGCCAGGCAGCCTGTAGCAGACCCCCACTATAAGGTCACCTGTCCACATCCTCCCTTTAATTCTGACCCATAAGCTCTCAGTCTGCTCCTCATCCATTCCCAGGAGCAGCTCCATGCACTCAGCTCGTCACTGACATACAGACAACTTCACCAGCTTGGCAAGGGACTCATTTTCTTCTACTTCCTTCTATCACTACTGCTTTTGCTGTACAAGCCCTACCATTGATGCTGTTCCATTGGCACAGCCACTCAGACAAGCTCAGCCTTGTTAGACTCTGTGTTCTCACCAGCCCTCCGATGTGGCAAAGACTGGAGCTGGATGGAGGTGCTCAAGAAAAGAAAGCTGAGGTAGGGACCATGGAGGGAAACCTTCAGTGCTCCTGACTGGCTGGACCATATGAAATTTTAGATTGTATTTTAAATTTTAAGGTACTAGTTTAAAGACACTGCATGGCCCTGTGCCCTTCCAAAAGCACTGGTGCTACTGTAGTCTGGTGTGTAAAGAGTTCAGATCCCCCATTGAAATAGTTGTGGTACCAACAGGCCTCCGAACAGTCTATTTTGCTTTTCCAAGCTTATTAAGAGGCAAAAGGAAAGCACAAAATTAAGCCCTGATCCTTCCCACCCGCCTAGGGAATATGGTACTTACTAGGAGACCGTCCATGGAAGTAGTTATAATACTGGGAAACATAGGTGAGGATGCTCAGCCTGTCTGGCACCCTCAGAGCAACCATATCCTCTGCATCCAGTAAGGCTGGGATCCCCAGCTCCTTCTCCGCCACTTGAAATGCCTAGAGAAGGAGAAAACAGAAGGGGTCTTGTCCAACCCAGGCAGCAGAACTGGTCCTCATCTGAAGTACGAAACATCACTGCAAACAGCCCCGCTTGAATAATAACTCTACTGGGGAACAGCTGCACCAGTTTAACTCCTACATCATGCAGGAACCAGCGGAGTCATGGCTTCCAGCCACTGCATTGAGAAACTCAGGCAGGGAGCCAAAAATCTGGCCTGGCAAGCTGGCCATAGCTCACTGCACAGGAACTCACCTGGGCTTCCCCTGCTTTCCTCCAGCCTGCCTCTAGCTGGGTATGCACAGCTGCAGAGTGAGGCCTGGCAGAAGGGGATGTGCCAGTCCAGGCTGGCAGACTCGCTTCCAGGCTTCCAGCCCAACCTGGAGCGCTCCCCAGTTAACGGTGCGCTGGTAGGTGTTTGCAGGCAGCTTTCTACCTCCAAGTGCTGTGCAAATGTTAAAGCTTCCTGCCTACTACTGCCTGCTCTTCCCCCTCTAACAAAGGGGAAATCTTGGGCTGCAGGAGGGATCCCTCCCTCCCAGACTATAGAGAGGGGGAAGAGAGGAATAATGCAGAATTCCTGACGCTTAGCTCCCTTCCAGCTTAACCATCTCCACGCTGCCAATATTTGGGGCCAATATGCCTCTTTGTGGTGCCCTCTGCTTTGAAACTGCAGGATCAAAGTCAGATAAAGGAGGCAAAAGCTATTTTCTTTTTGTCTCTGAGCAAAAGCCTTTACTAAAGGACAAAACATATAGCAACATCCATAAAGCAGCTTTGCCCTTGCTCAAATCGCTGTAGGGCTTTATTAGGGACTTTCTCCAGCCCTCTTCCTTCCTAGGTTATAGGAAAAATTCCCTTCCCTCCCCCTTCGGAGCAGCCCCTTTGAAATGCCAACACAGCAAAGGAAAACAGCACTTACAGGACCAGAGGATGGCTACTGCTGAAGCCCACAGTGAAAGGGTTAAAGAAAGACTTGAGCATATTAAAACCCTCCGCATCTGACCTCTGGCGCAGACACACAACAGTGCTGGTGTACAAGCCAACCATTCCTGCTTAGAAGAAACAAACAGCCACTCTTTTTCAGCAAGAAAATTACCATTTTTTTCCATTGGGTAGCCCAGTAAAAATGTAACTGAGCTGACATTAAAAACGCTTTCAGCCAGTTAGCTCTGGCTGTGTCGTGCTGCCAGCCCAGCCTGGCACTTGCCTGTCTCATAACCTGGTACTCCACATGCTCTTTGGAGTGTTCCCCATTGCACTAGTTGCACAACTGGTCTGACCAGTGGAATTTTCTTGCTGGACATTCCCAGTGTGCAGCCGAGCAGCAACGCAGATCATGCCACCTCCTGCCACACAGTGCCATGGGTGAGACCAGCGCAACAGGCACAGAACAAGTGTGAGGGGCTGCCTGGATCCCAAAGAGGAGGATGCTTCATGCAAACAACTGGTTTGGCCAGAAGCGGGTGAGCAATGCAGAGAGCAGCATTAGATGCAGTGTCCCCTGTGCCTATAGCATCCTTGTGTTCATGAGAACTGCTCTTGCCTGAAGATCCAATATCACCACCTAACATGGCCCAGTTGCTCTTCTCCTCTACCTGCCTGCTCAGACTGGCCTTTAAAGCAGCAGCATGTTATTTCTGCATAACATTTTTACAGCAGTGCAGCTCCAAGTGCTTTAGAAGGAGGCAAGTGCCACCGCTCCCCTTGTGCATAGAGGAGACAAAGCAACACACTCAAGGCCATCTGGGCCAGCCAGGCACAGCTTTCCTCTGACACAGACTGCTACTGTACCTGCTGCACCACACCACCACCCATTAGCACCGAAAAAAATGGACCTAAAGCCTCTAGAAACCTTTCTCCTCTTTATATATATTTGAAATCTTAGGCAAGAAAATGCCACCAACTGAAATTTTTCTAGGGCTTGGGGCTGGTTTTTTGGCACTTGAGAAGTGACACATTCTTCCTCAGCAGAAGACCTTATATGGCAAATTGCAGCTCAAACAAGATTCTTTAGTTGAATAATACAGCCCTTGAAAAGAAGTTACTGAATAGTGAGGCATCAAGGAGGGTCTGAACAATAGCAAAGGCATAGCACTTGGAGAAATCAGACCCAGTCACATCCCAAGAGCAGCCAGAGCAAGAAAGTGTAGGAGCTAGGATGGAGAGCAGTCTGAGAGGGAAGGCCAGCCCAGGAGCCCACAGGGAAATGAAGGGGCAAAAGCCAAGGGAACAGCATATCAGCTGTGAAAGGGTAACACAGACAAGTCACCTTACAGCAGGTGGAATAAGGAAGAGACAGCGAAATAAAGGACATAAAAGAAAACAAGAAATGAAGCGGGGTGGGTGGGGGACACAGGCTGTGACAAAGGAGGCAGCAACCCTTTATACGAGAGGCACAAAGCAGCTTTTCATTAATAAAAGCACTGGAGGCAGCTCGTTCAGCTCATTTGCCAGGGACAAGCAAAGCTGCCAGCAGAGGAGACACCATCAGCCCAGCTGGGGAAGGAGGAACACTCAGAGCTCCACAGCACTCTGGCCAGGATGACCATCCATGGCAAAGAGGCCCTGACGCCTGCCAAATACCAAGCGCCAAGGGCACAAATGCCTGGTCTGGCTCTCACCTAGAGGAGGGGAACACAAAGGGCTGAAACCCAGAGGGTGTGAGTAACTGCTCACATACTGCAGCCCTAACCTGGGGAGAGAGGGGTCTGCCACAGGCGCTGTGAACACGGCTGGGGCTGGAGGGGAGTGGAAGCTAAGGAGAGTGGAGGGGTGAGTTTAGGACTCCCAGAAGCAAGGATCACCTCAGACAGCTCACTGCGTCAGAGCATGTCATTCCTCCAGTCCAGACAAGAGTAAGCTGCCGTGGTTCATTCACATCCCAAGCTCCTGCCAAGCAGCCACGAAGCTGTGTGGAGCGATGCCAAGGGAAGACAAGCATTTTAATGCACTGCCTCTCTCTTTGTGAGGGAGAGAGAGAGGAAAAAAAATCCCTCCTCAGAGCGCTAAGGCCATGCTTGAATCCACTGCAGGAGGGGGGTTGGCCTGCCCAACTTCTACTTTCCTCGTGAAGAGAACAAGAGAAACTCAAATCCCATCCTGGAGTGGAGTCCAGGCAGGATGAGGTTTTAGGATGTCTCCACCTTCTAGCAGCTCTCATCCCCTGCACTCGTAATGAGCAGAAGTGGGGGAAGACTCCCTGCACTTCCCCTCTCACACCAGCTATCTCCCAGCTCCAGCTCCATCCCTCAGGAGCACCACGTACTCCAGCATCTCTGTCTGAGTCCCTGCTGTCACGGGACACACTGGACACAGGCATCACTGTGAGGCCAGTGAAGAAGTGTGAATGGTCTGATGGTGCTTTCAAGCAGCCAGCAAGCCTATACATTGTCATCTGAATCAGAAGGCTGTACACATGCAGAATGAGGCAAAAGATTTGAATATAGCACACCCAGCACACTGCATCCGCAGGGTTTCTGTTGCTAAAGCACATAAGCAAGGTGCCAGGTTATGGACTAGATCAAAAGTAAAACATTAAGTCACTTACCAACTTGTTGTTCTCGTACACATTTTCTTTACTGAGGGAGTTGAAGTTTCTGAAATACAGGAACAAGAGAAAAATCTCAGGTTGGTGATGTAGAGCAAACTGCTTCGCTTCCAGCTTCCCAAACCTCTCCGAGCATCACTGGTCCAGGGGACAGAGCACCTCCTCCCACTCTGCCTTCTCAGAGATGCTCCAGAGGGAGCAGTGTGTCAGATCCCGTCCAAGACACTCACAGACCTGCTGTACCTCCCAGGACAGAGAGGTGCAGGAGACTCAGCAGGCAGAGCCATCTGCCCACAGGCAGCACAACACATTTCTGGCACATCCACCCTTGCAGGGCAGCCTCCCGCAGACAGGACGTGCTGATGCCAAGACATCCCATGCAAATTCAGAGCTTTTGCTGAGGCAGACAGGAGCAACCTCTAACTCATGGGGTGGGTTTTTCCCCACCAGGAAAGCCTAGCTCCTCTCCCACCTCAAAAAGGTACACTGGTGCCTGCCAGCCAGATTTGCAACTCTCTCCTTGGAAGCACTTTCCAAACTGTCACATCCATGCTCTTCTCCTGTCTTGCAAGTTGTCTCCACACAGAGACCTCAGCTCCAACTTCTGGTTTCAAATCCTCTTTTCTCCTCTGGCAGAGCTCCACAAAACCAGCACTAGGAATGTGCCTGGGAAATACCTCTGCCCACAACACAACACTGTGGCTGATAACACCAAAGTTGCCTGTAGAAATATTATTCTTCCGTCCCTAGGGCTGTCTCCTTTGATTTGTAATCATAACCAGTAACTGAAAAGGAAGAGACAATTACTGTTTGCAAGTTACAAGCCAAAGTCAACAGTCCTTCTTCCTTTCTGCTGTCCCCGGACATCACCTCCCTCCTCCCCTCTCCCCAGATTTTCTCTCCCCCTCTCTGGTCCAACCCAGATACCACCTCTCTCTGCACTGTGCTGGGAACTCGGAAAGTGGGACCTGACAGGACAGGCAAGAAAGCACTGGGGAGAGTGAGTTTTTGCTATTAGAAGTAGAGCCACAACACAATGTGCTTTCTCACCCATAGCAGAGCATGCCCCTCGCCTAGGAAACAGCCACTGTCAGCTTTGTTTTAAAGTGACTGTCACTTGCTAAACTGGGAATACAAAACTGCCTGTTGGCTGGCAGCCCTGCTCTCCAACACCGCTTCCTTCTGCCCAGGCAAGCAGGCAGGGTCAATTCCTTTCTGATAACCCAGTTTCACTTTACAATCCTTGTACCTACTAGCACAGAGCTAAAGCAAACGACTGGTATCAGAGAGGAAATTCTCACTGATAAACAGAAAAGGCTACAGCATTAACTTTGCATTTTTGAACATAGCACCTTTATAACCAACATGGACTTACCCTTGTTAGCCAGCCCCTCAGCTCTAAGAGGAGCCAGGATAACAGTGTGAAAGCCAGGGCAAAGCTGGCTCACAGCAACCTATTCATGAGACAAACACATGATCTGTAGCGCAGCAGGGGAACTTTTTCCATGACTTGTAACAGCAAGGAGCAAGCCGGATCCTTTATCTACTTATTAGAGAAAGTGGAGCATTACATTATACATAAGAGAGGCGCCTTCAACCAGGTTTGTCCATCATGCCACAGCCTGTGCCTCCTCCCTGCTTCCTGCATCTGGTATTGCTATGTGGGATAAGGAGAGAATGAATGACAGATAAGACCCAAAGGTCAAACTCCCCCAGGAAGCACATAAAGACAAGGCACATCCCACCTCTAAATCATATACTCCTTCCTGTGCAAAACCAAAGGGACTTGGAGAGTTTTTTCTTCAAGCAGTGCTCCTGCCTGGAGATTTCCCTTCCCTGAGACAATGGATTAAAAAGAGCAACAAAAACAATCATAGAAAGTTTCAGTGGAACAATACAATCATCCTGGCTGTGTCAGACAAAATCAGCTTTTTTTAGGAGCCAGCTGAATGAGATGATTGCAGCACTCTGCCTCACTCCTGGTTCTGCTCCCAAAGAGTCTCTGTAGCAAGGAAATGCAGGAAAACACCTGCAAGAGCAAAGGGGAGCTCCAGCTCCCTCAGTCATGCTGACACATAAGACATAACATACTGTTCATTGTTGGTCAGTGGCCTTCAGCCACACTGAATGCTGTTTGCTGTGGTAGCGTGCATGCAGCTTCACACTGCATGGCATGTTACAGAGACCTAAAACCCAAATCTCTTGATGGTGAATGTGTGAAGCCTCCTTCTGTTCCCCAAAGGAGAGTGCAAACAACCAGGTTACTTGGTCATTTCAAGAGCCTCCTGCCCTCTCAGCATCACTTCTTCCCTGGCTAGTCAGGTGAACTGCTTGCATATAATATTTCTTTTGGAAATTGATCTTGCTGGTGCAACTCCTATCTTGGAATATCAAAGCTCTCCGGACCAATGTAATCCTAAGAAAGCAAAGATAATACAAACGGAGAAGGAGTTCTCCGCTGAGAAAACATAGGCAACTGAATTAATTGGAAGAGGTGAGAAATATAATCTGACCCAAGAGAGGGCCTCCAGTGCTGGAAACAAATCAGAATGGAGTTCGCCAGCACAGGAATACAAGTGAAGTTTTTAGCTCCCAAAATAACCCTTCTCTTAGCAAAAAGAAGTGGCTCAGTGCTTCTCATGACCACAAATCTCCTTGACCACCCACAGCTCCAGCTGCAAAACTCAGTGCTCGCAAAGCACGTGTGCTTCTACAGGAGGAATCTCTGCTGCTGCTGCAAGTACTAACTTGGTTGGAAACTTGACCTTGGAGCAGACTGAGGAGGGGGGAAAAAATCCCAGAGCCATGATGGTATCAAAAGCTTCTGCTCCTTGGCACTTTTGTACTATCTTTCTATAGATAATAAGATATTTCACCGAAAGAGTGAAGCACCCTTTGCCAGCTCACAGTCCTGGAACATAGGGTTCAAATCCAGCGTGCTGTGCTGGGAACAGGACCTTTCAGCTGTGCTCTTCTTGGAGGTGCAAACAACCTGTGGAGAGAGGACAGAACTGAGAATCCCAGGTGGAAGATGCCCCAATGCACTCATCCTCCTCTCAGCAACGCCTGCTGGGTGTACTGCTGTGGGTCACTAACAACAGACGAGGCTCCCTGAGCCCAGAACCATCCTCCCCTAGTCTATGCCCATCACACAAACCACAACCCCTTGGAGGCCAAGCAGGCAGCAGCTCTGCTCCACCGCAGCCTTTTGCTAAGGGGATGGAGAGTGCAACCCATCCTCAGCACAGCCAGGGCCCTCCCTGTCTGTATTGGTGACTGTTAGCCTCATCCTGCCCTGCTGAATTGACAGCAGCCCAGGAAATGGTGCTGGAATGGGCACCCGGGGCTGCTAAGCTGCCAAAGGGGATTTCACAACCAGCCCATTCCCAGAACATGGAGCTGAACACAAACGCACAGTCTGGGAAAGAGCAAGATCCCGGACGGAGAGAAGGAGCTTAATCAAAACCTTTCCTCAACATCTGGCATTAATATTGGAGTGAGGGTGCAGAGCTCCCCTGCTTCTTCTAACTCACTTATCAGGCCAAGGCCACTAAAACTTGCATAGCCATGGCCATCACATGCAGCAGCTCTGATCTCAGCCTCCCACCGCGCTGCTGCGAGGCTGCACGTCCCTCTGAGGAGAGGAGCCTCAGGGCTCTGAGGTCACCCCAGAGAATGGGCTGGGACCTGCCTGACACACGTGCGTGCCGGGCTGGGGCTGGCTCTGAAGCACTCTTTAGCTGGGACAAAAAGAGAAGTGAATTTCCATGGTAATTCAGCATTCATCTTCACTCCCCCAGAGCATCCTTAGGTGAGTGGGAAGGGAGTGGGAAATGCATTTCTAATTTTACACAGCCTGCCCTACTCGCTGGTAACATACAAACCAACATGAGGCAAGTTGGAGAGAGGTTATCATATTTTCCATATGTTTTCCAGCAAGAAAACAGGAAGGGGGAGGAGAGACCCCCAGCAGCCACATACCCCGCAAGAGAAGCCTGTGATTATGACCATGTTTTGTAATGGCTTGAAGTTTTCCTGGGAACTTCCGCAAGGAGAAATCCCCTGCACTCCTCAGCCCAAGAATGTCATTTGTGTAAACCATGACAGAAAACGCACTGTTGCAAAACTCTGCTGCTGTGACTGAATCATGTCCTGCAAGCGATTAATACAGCAGAGCTGCTGCAAACACACCAAGCGCTCCAAACACCAGTTATCCCTTCCTAGTTTTATTTTCAGCACGATGCTTTTAATCTTCAACCAGCATCTTTGATACAAGGAAGGGGAGGAATTGAGGACAAACCACTTCCAAGCCCCTGGGAAGCAGAGGTCACAGCCACATGTGCACCCAGCTGCACTGCTCTGCCAGTGGTTCCTGTACTACCAACGCTGAGAAGCTTTTACAGCTAGATGGAGAATTGCACAAGTATTCAGCCCCAGGATCCAACACATGACACCCGGCAGCCCCAGCCACTTGAAAGCACAACTTCCTTCCAGCAGGACTTTGCCCAGCCAAGGATACACCTGGTGTTTTCCCGCATTAAACCACTGACAGTGATGAGGGAGGCCGCTGATAAAAGCTTCTCTTCCTTTAACCTTTAGGCAGTCTTTTTGCTGGGCTGGCCCGAGTCAGAAAGAGCTTCTGTAAGGTCCTGAGTAAAGCCAGGCAGAATTTCCATCATAAAAGAAAATGAATGGGAACAGGGAGATGCCACAAGGAACATCTTCCCTCTTCAGCACAGGAGGATTTATTTCAGATATGTGTATCCACAGTTCAAGGATTATAAACAACCCACTAAACTGATCAACAGGATTATGCCAGCTCCCGAGTTGCTGAGCCACGTGCACACCCACGTGTACACCCATGCTCTGGATGGACCAGCTGCAGAGTTGGCCAGGAAACTGCCATGGTCCCTCTAGGAGCACCTCCTGGTCACATCGACCTTTCTGCCCTGGTATTTTGTACCTTTGGGACTGTGAATCAAAGGAAGGAAAAGAAATATCTGGAGTCATGTGGACATGACGGCATGTCAGGAAGCCATACACAGCAACACCATGGTGACTGCCCAAGCACTGGGACTACAGAAAGTGTGCCTAAAGTGCCTGCTCCTGCCTCTTCTAAGTTTCAAGACCATAGAGGAGACAGAGCAAGATCTTCTCCTTGGGATTCCACCAGAAGCAAGACACCTGTAAGAGATCTCTACACACAAACTCAAGCAGCTGGCTGTCCTGGGAGCACAAGGAAAAAGGCAGAATTCAAGGAACAGGAGGAAAACCACAGTCCAGACAACTCAATGCTGTCCTCTGCCAGCTGAACACATCTGGCTCGGAGAAACCTAGGCTTAAATCGATAATCCTGGGCAATCTTTGTGCAGCTCTCTTGCCTTGACTTCCCCTCCCAACTCCCCCAACTCAAAGTCCAAAGAGCCCAGAAGTAACAAAACAAAACAAACCCAAACCAACTAGGAAGGAGGATCTACATCTCCCTTCGGCTCTTCACCTTCCCAGATGCTAACACTGAGGCAGCAACAGGTTAAAAGCCACAGGGCGCCAGCAATGGCACTAGCAAGGGGTGGAAAGCACTTTGCCTCCCACACACAGAGCAATAGATGGGAAAATGGAGCGATGTGCAGGAATCTGAGCCCTGCCCTTCTATTGTATTTTGTTTAAATAGCCCTTGCCTCCCGACTCAGGAGCGGCTGAGCTTGCCATCGGGCTGCGCGAGGAAAGCCCAGCCTAAGCAAACACCAACAGCAAAGGAGGAAACGCTTCCCCCAAATCCAATGCCTGAACTTGTTTTGCAATGGAAAAAGACGCACTTAAAGCATGTATAATCCAGCCACAGAGGGAAGGAAAAAGGGAAAATATCGAGGAGGGGAGGAATGCGTGTGGGTAGTGAGAGCAAAGCTCTTCGCTTGGAGACTCTCAGCGTGGGTGCTATAGCAGAGCTCCTGGCGCCAGCTGCCAGCCCACAGCATCTCCCCATGCAGAGATGGCATCTCGGCTGGGCTGAGGGAAGGCGAGGGCGCTTGGTGGACCGGGGTCCGCAGCTCGACGGCAGCCCCGGCGAGGGTCCCAGCCCCGGCGAGCCGGCAGCCCAGGCCTCGTCCTCGATGCTCATCGAGGGTACTCACATGAGGTCGGGCCGGTGCCGGTGGAGGATGGCGCAGAAGGCGAGGCCGTCGCGGAAGGAGGTGGTCATGTTGGTGATGTTGACATCGCGGTAGCCCTCGCACTGCTGCTTGCACCACAGCTGCAGGTTCTGGATGGCCGCCATGGCCTCGACGGGCCGGGGGGAGCCAGCGGCAGGGCTGAGGGAGCCCCTCGCCGTTCCCAGCCCGGCCGCAGCCTGCCGGCGTGTGGCGTCCGGCCGCGCGGCGCCGCGGAGGAGGCGGGAAGGGGGCGGGCGAGGGGCGGGCAGCGGCGGCCCCGCAGGGCCTCGCCCCGGGGCCGAGCTTGGCAGAGCCGGGGGACAAGCGGCGGGGAACGCGTGTGCTGTGGCTGCGACCCTGTGTGGCCGGGGGGCGGCTGCACCCCCGGTACTCCTGTCGCGACATGGGGGTCCCACACGTTGGGCTTCTGCCGTAGGGACAAAGGAGGTTTCCTTCGCGTGCACGCACACAGAATCAAGTGTCCTTAAGGGAGGTGTGAGGAAGAGGAGGGAGGATGGAGCATGGCTGAGGGCTCATCGTGAAGGATGGAGGACCGGCCATGGGCAGCACATGGGGTACCAGCTGCTGTCAACCATCACCTGCGGCCACCTCCAGTGCCTGTCCCTGCAAAGGGGATGGACGGGGTGGTGGGAGAGGCAGCCACCCACCTTGGTGCTGTCGTGGTCATGGCCAGCATCACCATCACCAGCACACAGCGGCTGCCCGGTGACATGCACATCACACACAATAACTCACCCGGCCTCGTGCTGCTGACAAAACAGCAGAAGAGACGAGAGAACACTTGAAGAGCTGCCTATAAATTAGGATAAAATAATTAATAATACATATATTAATGGCGTTTCTATGACATGATATGGATAATATACATTAATATATAAATACCTCACAAATAATTCAGTGTGTTTCCATTTCATCAACAATCACCAGCCAATGTATTTACTTTATGGTAAGGATTATACATTTCATTATAAATGGCTTGCTGGGCATGTCAGCAACTTTTACATCTCCATTCACTTTATTATTAATGGTTTCCTGAACAGTAACAGCATAATAATGCACACAATGCAGCATGAATATTTGATGTGGCATCTATAGTCTCCCATTTATCATTTATAACAGGCTACAAAAACATTATAAAACATTTATTACAAATTTATAGATCACTTTATACTAAAACAAAGCTGTGTTATAAATACATTATTAATCCTTTATGCCATTTATAGGAATCCCTTGTAATAAGGCCTTAGCATATGTTGCTGCACAACCATAACAAGAACGGTGTGGCAAGGAGGAAACACAGTACAGTGAGCCTGCTCCCGAGCACTGGGTGTATTCTGTGAAGGAAAGCATGAACATCTGCACTCAAAATTAATCAGAGTACCAAGGGACCAATCAAAAGAAATGCTGGATTAACTCAAAAGGCTTTTTTTTACCCACTCCCTTGGAAAAGACGCTTGCTTTCTTGGAAACTTGCAGCGCTGGAGCCCTGGAAGCTGAGCTGTCCTTTTTTATTTCCACACCACCTTTTCATTAGATTGATAACAAAAAGCCAACTGGCTAATGATGGGCAGCCCTTCCCATCCTCTGTCATCAGGTAACTTAGGGCTTGAAACACAGAGGATGCAAAGGGTTGAAGAAATGCATTTGTGGGGTTTCTTTCTGTAAGTCCCAAAGACTGTTTTGTTTAGCTGCATACAGCCCCCTGCCATGCTTGCAATCTATATAGTGCAGCACTGGGAAATGAGGAGAAGAAAATGATGTTAGAAAATGGGAGTTGTTGCCAATTGTTAGTAGTACAAACAGTGAAAAGCAGCTTCGGAGCTCAGCTTTGACACAGCTGTAGTTACCCCTTTCACATTTAATGGCCCAGATGGGGCACGGCCCAGGGAATGATATTGAGTTTTTTAAAAAATATATTTGTTTAACATGACAATCTGTCTTCTCACAAACCCAGCTTAATGAGTCGATGTGGTTAGTCCCTTCTCATTACCCCGTGCTTTGGGAAGGGGCAGCTGGGCCTGGGTAGCAGGGGACATAGACCCATGGAGCAGAAAACCAGGCTGGACTCTGAGACCAGCTGCGATGTTCTGTGCATCACAGGCCACTGCATTCCACCTCGTCCCTCCCTGCACTGAGCCTGGTCGTCTGTGTTTGGCCACGACAGTTGTATCAGGAAGGCATCCAGGCTTGCAAACACCAGAAGAAGAAACTATTAGCTGCTGGCTCCAAGCTGTGCATCCCACAGAGGGTTAGGTTGGAGGTACAGCCCTTGGTATACCAGAAGAATAAGGTCCACATTAGGCACTAAGGTGATTAAAATGACATCGCTGAAGGAGTTAGCTAAGGCAGTAATAGTATTACTACCAGCCCAATAATGGCTTTTCAAAACACAGGCATCAGCGACTTGTGCAGTGTTCTTAGTTGGTGATTAAGGAGAGCTCTGCGGGAGTTTATAGCAATGATGAGTCTTTAATGTACCAACAGGTAAACTAACAAGCACTCCAGGGAGGAGCAGGGCAGGAAGGGAGCAGAGCTGCCTACACAGCTGCCTACTATTACCCACAACCACTCTTCTCTGAGGACATTCCTCAGGGGATGATGCTTACAAATCCTTTCTCTGGATCGTACTTTTCCCTTCTACAACTTTTCCTTGTAGGAGTCTTATATACCTTACCCACACTCACTCAGCTGTGGTGAGATTTCCTACCAGCCCATTGCCAGCTCATGGAACAGAGCATGTCCTGCAAGCACAGATCCTCTCGATCCCTTCCTAAGGCATGTTTGGAAGCTTGTGGGAGAGCAGCAGTCCACACACATGGAGTGATTTATTCTTCTCTACTTACAGACACATCTCCTTTTCTTTCTCTTCCTTTTCAGTTCTCTTCCTAGATACCAAACTGCAGCGGAGAAATGCTGAGTGCTTCCTGATGGTTGCTATGACTATGACTGATTGGGATCACCCTCTGCCATTACCTCTTAAATTTATCCTGGTTTCTATATGCAGCAGACTGGACTTTAGTGTCAGTAGAGAAAAAACCTTAAATGTATGACTAGGACCATTCTCAAGCCTGAATTAAAACAACCAATATTTGTTAGTTTGAGGACTTGAGTGAGGGGGAAAGGGTAGATTCCTTACACCAGGCAATGTGGGGCCTCATGAAGCTGAGAATCAAGGGTGTTTTTCCCTAAGAGAATGTAACATCATAGAAAAACCACATCTTTTAACTATTGTGGGAAATCAGCTGATCAAATTGAGCTACTTCGTCATTGTGCTGCGGGCTGTACACAGGGCTGTTCACTTCCATCAATAGGAATTGTGTGTTGCAGCCAAGAGCTCTCATACATTCCCATGCCAACGACCTGTAATAAATTGAGGGATTCAAAACGACAAGGAAAAAGTATGCGTCTCATCAGTAACATGCCTCATCAGCTCTCCCTTCCCAGAAGGCAGCCAGGCTGACTCCACAGAGACGGAAAGGCCCAAGCCAGGGAAAAGAAAGCCCCAACAATTTCACAGCTACTCACACAAAATGCTTCCCCACGACACCCACCTCTCCTCTGAGTCTGGTAGTTTGACCTGCAAAGTAGGAAAATAAATAAAGGTATTACAAAATTCAAGTCTGAACACAAACTTCCACTGAAAGAAGATGAAAGTGAAATGTGGATTTATGGGAAGAGGCACTTCAGTGAATCTTGCCATGACATGTGCCCCTCAGAAGCCCATCAATGGTAAATCCATTACCCTAAAACCTCAAAGGACCAAAATCAGTGAGCACCAGAGCAAAGCATGTCCTGTCATAGAATCATAGAATAGTTAAGATTAGAAAGGACCTTAAGATCATCCAGTTCCAACCCCCCTACCATGGGCAGGGACACCTCACCCTAGACCATGTCGCCCAAGGCTCTGTCCAACCTGGCCTTGAACACTGCCAGGGATGGAGCATTTACCACTTCTTTAGGCAACCTGTGGCAGCGCCTCACCACCCTCACAGTAAAGAACTTCTTCCTTATATCTAACCTGAGCTTCCCCCGTTTAAGTTTGAACCCATCACCCCTTGTCCTATCACTACAGTCCCTGATGAAGAATCCCTCTCCAGCATCCTTATAGACCCCCTTCAGATACTGGAAGGCTGCTCTGAGGTCTCCACGCAGCTTCTCTTCTCCAGGCTGAACAGCCCCAACTTTCTCAGCCTGTCTTCATACAAGAGGTGCTCCAGCCCCTGATCATCCTTGTGGCCTCCTCTGGACTTGCACCAACTTGTCACCCAGGTATAACACAATGTCGTATGAAAGAAAGTCTTTCTCCCCTGTTTTCCCTCCTGCCCACTGGCAAAATGACCTGCTGGCTTCCTGTCCCCCAGAACAGTGAGGTGTGGGATACGCAAGAGGTCAGAGTCAGAAAGTGATTTCCAGGCAACAAGGATGAGAAACTGCTGCTCGTGTGCTGCATCTTACACGCCAAGCGAGAAGGAAAAAGGAAAAGGCCACAAACAGCTGCTTGGTGGGGCACCAGCGTGTCTCAGGGAGCTAGAAACAGCTCTTAAAGGATACTAGGGTTGTTTCGGGTGACCTCTTCTCCTCTTCCAAGAAAGCTGAAATGGGTGGTGGTGATCCTCAATCTCTGCACTGCCATGGCAGAATGCTCTCTCCCCATCGGCTGGGAGCTCCACTGTTCTTATCAGAAAGCGAAAGTGAAGGTGTGTTTTGCTGATGAAAACCTCTTTGGATACAAGTCTAGGTGAGGCGACCTGTATTTATCATTGCAGCACCATGGGAGCAGGACCCACCCTGGAGCACGAGCTGGGCTGGCTGCTTTGAAATGCTGTGTCTTATCAGCAGAGCAGAGTTTAAAGCCTGGCAAACCGATGGCATTTGTTAGTGATTAACAGCATTAACATGCTGAAACAAAGCAGCACTTTGCGTCTTCCAAACTCACTGTGGACATGAGTAAGTGAGGTCTCCTTTTCCTGGTGGTGGGGATAAACAAGGACTTGTTCTTGTTTTGCAGGAAGACAAAAGCAGTTGCTCATCATTCAGGGGATCCAAAATCCAGCTGCAACCTCACCTGGAAGAGAGTAACCTGAGGTAAGCACTGGCCTAACTTGATAGTGATGAAGTCCTTGAGATAACTTAACTTATCTTTAAGGGCCAGAACTTTCCACTTTTGCCCTGAATTGATGAGATAACCTACAGATTTCATTATTTTCACCCAGGAAAAACCTAAAGCATCAAGTGCTTCATATGGGGGACAACAGGGGCTCCCATGGGAAATCTATGATAGTACAAAATTCAAACTCTCCCCAGTCCTGGCCTAGCAGTGTCACCACTGCATGGCCCTCCAAGGCCATTGGCACCTCTGTGTCCCTACGTTGGTGGCTGCACTGGGTGCAGAACAGAGAAACAGCTTCGTGCAGGGGCACTACAAGCTCTACAAGACACCTGACGGTAGGTGCAGTTCAAGGTGTCCTACTCACCCAGCACTGAGTGCCCTTAGAGGTCTCACTCATCTCTGAAGATGTTCCCAATAAAACCATAAGCATCACTTTAGGTTTTAAATCTCATTATTGGTTAAAAAAAAGAGAGAAAGGGAGGTAATTTTATTACTCTTATGGTATGTTTTCCATTATTTGCATAATTGTTTAATGCTAATAAGACAATCAGCAATTCTTACAGCTTAATAATTACCCAGAAATGACGGGCCTGTTGTAGCTTAATGAATTTTTTAATTGTTGCTGGGGGTCTTGATGGTTTTTTTGCCCAGTATCTTCTTGTGTTAGAGATGCTGTTCATGCAAACAGGGTAATGCCAAAGGCAAGACAGCACCAGCTACACAGGGCAGGCAGATATAGGATTATAAAGGTCTCTTGAATTTAAAAGGAGGGGAAAACACAAGCTCTGTATCTTGCTGCTTTAGGGCCAAATTAGCTAAATACACAGGCAATGCAGAGATTTAAAACTCAGCTCACCTTAAGCAAATACTACCCCTAGAGAAACCAGGCTAACTCAGGGGCTGGCTTTGACATCCCCAAAGCTGAAAGAACTCTTACCATTTTTAGCTTTTGGTGAACAATTCCTCGAGTTAAGGGTGAATCACACCACCCTGAACTGTGGTTTGGCCAGAAGGAAGTTAACTGAGGGCAGGCAGGGCCGGGATGGCGTTTGTCACTGATGGAGGTCACAGATGAGGTTGGCTGGAGGAAAAGGATGGTGGGGCCCCAGAAATAGACCCCACAGCCCACATTTACACACAGACAATAAGTAATGGAGGTGGCTTTCCTCTTCACTGTTTTCCATGAGATTTCTTGCATGCTGTTCCTTGCAGAATGAGGTTTCTCTTCCTCTACCCTTTCTCTTTTTTAATGGCTGGCAAAACGTTGAAACCATGAAATCCCGGTTGCTGGCTGTTACCTGTACACCTCTCCCTGTGTTTCCGCTGTTGACGTAGCAGGTTGGGCAGATTTGCCTCTGAGCTCAGTGCTGGGACTCTTCCAGCTTCCCAGCACCAAGTGTGCCCCAGAGGCAGCTGCCACTGAGTCAGAAGCATGCATTAGTCATGACCTCAGAGCAGCCTTCCAGTATCTGAAGGGGGCCTACAAGGATGCTGAGAGGGACTTTTCATCAGGGATTATAGTGATAGGACAAGGGACAATGGGTTTACATTTAAACGGGGGAAGTTCAGGTTGGGTATAAGGAAGTTCTTTACTGTGAGGGTGGTGAGGTGCTGGAACAGGTTGCCCAAAGAAGTGGTGAATGCTCCACCCCTGACAGTGTTCAAGGCCAGGTTGGACAGAGCCTTGGGTGACATGGTCTAGTGTGAGGTGTCCCTGCTCATGGCAGGGGGTTGGAACTAGGTGATCTTAAGGTCCTTTCCAACCCAAACCATTCTATGATTCTATGGATTCTATGTCCTGCACTGAACCTGGCAGAACATGGTATGACCAGGTTAGAGATGCCTACAGCTGAGGCAGTGAAGGTCCATCATGTGCATGCTGGACAAATGGCCATCTCCCTCCCAAGGCTGCCACACCTGGTCATAAAAACATTTGATCTTTGCAGCAGAGAGAAAAAATTTGTGGTAGGAAACCATCACAAAAGATGCCTGGTGTTTGCAGGGGATTTGTGATCCCCTGATTCCCACCAGGAGGTGGGACCTGGTCATCTCTGAGGGGAAGCAGCTGGGCTTCTAGAGAACCTGGCCTGACTGCCATCACAACATGGGTGAGATGTCATATCCCTCTCCTCCCAAGCTTTGGCTCTTGTGCTGCAGCCTGCCTGCACCATGCCACCACCTCCACAGTGTGGGCCAGGAACAATCCTGCAAACCTCCTCAGCGCTCCTCTCCACCAGCTCTGCTTGAAGACAGAGATGGCTCCAGCCCCCAGGAGGAGCCTGGCAAACCCGTGAAGGATACCCCTGTCAGCTCAGCAGGGATGGGAGGAGGCAAAGTGCTCAGCCAGGCAGAGATGAAAGTTACAGAGCGCAGATTAGAAGGCGGGCGAGTGTCAGGGCATCAGTAACGCCATTGCTAAGGGTTTTAGAGCTGTCACGGCTGCCTTCTCAGACAGGAGGGAAGAGCTCCTGCCCTGAGCTGTCTGCATAGCCAGGCACCCCTTGACAGCTCTGTTCTCAGCACTGATCTGGCTTTGGTGACGTGCTTCAAGCCAGGGCAACCTGCTCAGCTCCACTGCTTCCAAGCAGAGGGTGGCAGCAGAGCAAATTCATCGTGGGAACCTTCAATACAGCAAAAAGGAGAGAAATCAAGAAGTCACAGATGCTTCTGTACTGGGAGATCTATGGGAAGGCACAGTTCTGCAGAGTAACTTCCTCCCACATTCCTTCCCTTTGAATTTGTTTCCTGATCTCCCAGAAGCTGATTTCTACTGATGATGATAAAGAGATGCTCCTTCCACCTTCTCAAACATCTCTCTCTTCACACTGCCCTGCAAAAAACTGGCTGTCCTGATCTGAAGGGTCATCAAGTTGTTCTGCCAACATCCAAGCATGCCCTGTCCTCCAAACCCAGCATTCTGGAGCCAGTGTGCTCACAGCAGGCATCACCAAACAGTAGAATTTGGGGCCAGACATACAACTTGTTTTTATCCATAAATGTTTCTAGTTGGAGCCCTGAAGCAGGATTTCTAGAAAGCCCCACATACAGGAAAGATCTTCACTAAAGCACCGCTACTTTGTTTGACTCGCTGTCTTTGTGTGGTTAAGCCTTGAGACATCATCCTTGCTCCTTTATTCAAAGTCCTGTGAAAAGCCCTTTTCCAGCCAGTCCCATAAGTTCCCAGCTGCTCTAGGCCCACAGCAGCACCAAAAGAACCACTTCCCTGCTCTGACAAACAGAGCAGTGCCTTAATGATGTCTGATAAGGGACTGAGGTAAGAGGAGTCAGTAATCTCACTGGGAACCCTTTAGACAGGCGTTAATCCTGCTGTCACTGAGCCCCTCAGGAAAACCGTTTCACTGACTTGATCTTCAGCTGTTCCTCCACATAATTTATATGTAGCTAATTGCCACAGTAGTGGCTCTGGATGTGAAGCAGATGCTGCTGAGGAAAGGAAGCATGTTGCATTCTTAAGTGATGGCTCTAATCTCTTTATTTAAAAGCAAGGCTACTTACGGTTGATGGGAGGTTCAGATCTCTCCCTCTTCTTCTCCACCTCTCTGCAAAGCCAGCTGGACATTCATTCCTATTTTCACAGATCAGCACAAGGGCTCAGCTGTGGTACTCCTCATTTGCAAGGATGGATGGTATTTCTCCACCCATGAGGTCACAACTCCTGCTACCAGCAAGAAGATACAGACTTGTCTACAGCTATCTATCTATAACATTCCTCCAGAATACTACACAAATTCTCTACTAATGAAGTAGAGTGCCAGAGAAATAGAAACAAACGTGAGAGCAAACTGGTGACTAGAATTAAGCAAGACTGGAGAACAAATACACATGGCAGTTATTTCTCTGGAGTGGAGGGAAGGAAGACGCCTCCCCTTCTGTCCTCAAATGACACCTGGCAAGTAAGCCACCATCCCTATCAGCACACAAGGACCAGACAGCAGTGGTCAGAAGAGTCACAGGTAGGAACTGGTGGATCCCAAAGAGGAAACCCAGCTGCTTGTTTGAAGACTCCACTGTGACAGCAGCCAGCTGCTGGGATGGTTGCAGATGTACCAAGAAGTTTTCTGTAGCTGTTTTTAAGAACCTCTTAAAAGTCATCCTTTAGTCAGCAGTTGGTGCTGACTAAACTCACCTATGACACCTCACTGATCTTTCTAAACCTCTTCCATTTCCCACACATTCTGTAAAAGGCCAAGATAGCTCTGTGAGCATTTGGCTATGGAGCCAGGTCTTCCAGAGATGCTTTGTCTAGAATAAGAGGCTGAAGAACACTGAGAGGGATGTCAAGCTACAGAGCAGAGAAAGGCACAATGGAAACAAAGAGAATTTTAATTAAAAAAACAAACACCCATCCCAGGAAAACAAAATCGTCTCTCTCCTTGCACAGATCTGCATGTTCCCTCCAACACAGAGAGTGCAGACTTCAAGTGCAAGGGCCAGCGCTCCCTTCAGCTCTCCCAGCAGCTCTGCCTTCTTGGAGACACAACAAAACCACCAACAAACCAACAGCCACTGCCCCAAGACCCCATGAAGGAAGTGGTCCCTGTTTGGCACCATGTTCAGGAGATGAGCAATAATGTCTTAGCCAGATTGCCCCTTTCTGCTCTTCAGTCAGCACACTATCCTTTTCCAGCAGTCTGGCCTGCTACATCACCTCTTTGATCCTCCAGCACACGGGTTGAAATACACTGTCTTCTTACAGGGCTTCAACGCAGCTGATGAGTCCAGTTAAATTAATTCCTCTGGAACTGGAGGTCCCTGAACCACGTGTTCATATCATGGCCTCCATGTGCAGAACCTTCAAGGCCTCTGAAATCTGAGAGCTGGTGTCAATCTGGCCATACATCCCCACCAGGAAGGCCCTGTGCAGTAACACTGCTGCATGCTCTGTGAATGGGAAAGACAGCGTGAGGACTGACCCAAGAGCTCCAACATACCAGCAAGAGCAATCCACCAACAAACACGGGGATGAACATTTGCAGTTGTGCCATAAGAACATGGCACAATCAACCATCTCACAGCTCTGTGGGTATGTGATCACACAAGGGATCACAACTCAGAAGATTCTAAGGGAGCAAATCTATTCCAAGGAAGCCTCTCCTGCCTCTATGATAAATCTCCCCTGTGATGCTCAGATCAAAGCTACTACTGATATAGATCACCTGCATATTTGATGGCCTGGTCTAGGCAACCCTGACCCTTGGCAGCTTCCCAGTGAGGCTGTTCCCAGCACAGGAGCCCAGCTTTGACCCTTGTGAGGCCAAGCATGCACCAAAAGTGGCAGATATCAACTTACCTTGGCAAAGGAGGGTGTATTCAGGCAGGTTTCTCAGTGCTGTCTGCACCACCTCAAAGTCTCGGCTGCCAAGGCAATACATGAAGGTGGGAAGGAAGTCTGCAGCAATGCTGAGAGTAAAACATGACAGTGTCAGTATAGTCCAGATCACCACCAACAGGCATTCAAGATGGGCAGCCAGTGCCCATCAGTGGCTCGGGACAGCCTGAGTTCCAGTGGTCCTCACCTAGGGTTGTTCTGAATGGAGCGCAAAGCCAGGCTGAAGGCCAGATTTCGGCAGGACTCCTCTGATGAACTCATCAGCTTCTGTAGGTTTGTCTGAAAGAAGATGCACAACTTAGGATCACAGGGCCACCCAGGGAGCAAACACTCCTCAGACTTGCATTACTACCCCTCCAGCACCAATCCAGCCCAACATACATCCAGCAGGTACTAGCTGAGCCAGGAAATCCCTCTCTGTAAGAAGGATTATCCTGTTTTTGAATACTTTAAAGCATCCTTCCATAATCTTATTCCATGTGGGTCAGCTGAGCTTTCCCCAGGCTCCAGTGTTTTCAACAGAGTTGTTCTGCTCTCTCCTTGCCCCGGTACTGGGAAGAGGACGGAGGGTTAATTCTTCCTCTGACAAAGAAAAGTTAAAGTGGATGATGGCAGACCCAGTATGCAGCGAAGACGGTAGGAAGCAAATACTGCCTGCTGTCAGAAGGCCTAACTGAAAATGATGCTCCAACCACCACCCAAAAAGCAGAGGAAGGGTAGTACTTAAGCTGGCTGTGCAACACAGACTCTGGTGAAATGAACCTCTTCTTTCCAGTGGCAGTTTGAGACATTAATACTCACTGCAAAAAAGGAGAGAATTTCTGGCCTCCGTCTAGACATCTCATCAATGTCTGTCAGCACCTCCAGGATGTCTGGTGGAAGACACAGGTTGAAAGGGGTGACTTAATTCACTGATCCAGCAAAGGATCTTTTTCCCTACAAATCCAATCTCCCAAGCAGTCAAGTTTTCCCACCTGCACACAGAGCTAGTGTAATAAAGACAGTTCTTCAAAAAGGATGAGAACAGGTAGGTCACATGCCAGATCAGCGCATCCGAACCTGCACAGCCAGAAGTCACCAGCACTGTCATGCCATAAGCAGGGGAGGAAGTGGGGTGTGAAGTTTCAATTCCAGAACACCTTCTTCTGAAGTTAACTAAAAGATCTTTACAGAAAGACTATTTAAAAAAAGTGTCCATGCTGGATTTCTTACCCTTATTTCTAGTGTGGAAGGAAAACTGTCACTCCAACACCACAACTTAGGTCTGAACACTGGACTCCTGCAATTTCAGATACCCTTGCAGAAAAGGCATGTTGTTCCCGTATGCCAGGTTAATACAATTTTCCTGCATGAAGTCCATTTGGGGATGAGCTGCTTGAATTACTCATACTGTCTCCCAGAGCACTTATAAGATCCTTGAAGAGCCCCAAAACAGCCAGTTGCAGCACTGCTGAGCTAAGTGGTAACAGCATCATAAGCACCCTTTGTCACGGAAGGTTATGGAAAAGTTCATCCATAACAAAACCATATCCTAACTACTAGAGACTTCCAAACAGAAGACTGAAACAGGAAACTAGCCTGTAGCTGACAGGTAAGTCACAGGGTTGGCATATGCCTGCATTTGCCCTGCATCTTTGTACAGCGCTGCAGGTCCTCACTCACCCTCAACTGTTTGGCCTCTAGAGAGTCTCTTCATGTATGGGGCCATTTCAGCTGGTGTGAGAGGAGTGAAGAGAGACACGCTGACCAGGGGGAGAGAGCCGGCTGATGCTTCATCTGGGGGGAAGGAAAGAGAACAGGTCACTCCCCATAGTCTGTGTGGCTTTAACAGGGGGACAGGTCCAGTATTCCCTACCAGTACAGTGGTGTATCACAAGCCAACCAGCAACACTGTAATACAGTTCCTGGCTTTCACACTGTCCATAGCATCACTGCATCTTCTGGTACCCCTCAGCTGACACAAAGAGAAGGAACCTTCCTGAGCTGTTTCAATACTGAGTAATTTTCCCATGCAAGTTGTAAACAGTGGAGAAGTGGATTTACCCTTAGAGTCTCCTGACAGGTAAATCCTTAAGTGTGGCTGAAGAAGGCAAAATTCACAACAATGAAACCTGCCCTTGTTAAGAACTGTTCTTCTGCTCCAATAATCATACCATTGACCTATCCCAAATGCTGGTTCCAAACTGTTGAGTATACAGGTGCCATTCTCCACTCCAAATACCCTTTCATTGGGCTGTTATGAGACGAACAAGCACAGCACACAGCCCATAAAAGCATCTGTGCTCCAAAACATACCGCAGGTTCACCAGCTGGAATAACTCTTCCCCCCACTCAGACTCACCATCCTTCTCTTCATCAGAGCCCCTATCCAAGATGCCACTCTTACTAGGCAGACTCAGCCCAGCCAGGAGGGACTTCAGCATTGCGAGGTCACTGTTGTCTGATGATAGGTCACTGGAGGAAGAGATGTCACATTTAGCCTTCAATAGCAGTAAGGGCATGAGAAGAAGTAACAGCACATGTATGTATGCTAAAATGAACCATTTCTCAGAAGAAGGAACAAGATTTTTCCTTTCATCATAACTGGAACTCAAATGCATTTTTCCCTCCATATCCGCAGGTGGGACCCTGCAGCCACCACTCAGGGAAAAGACCCTCCTGCTCGCCCTCTGGAAGTGACTGCAGGGAACTACAGTGCCCCACTAGGATGTTTATGCCATTATGTGAATTGAAATCATTATCTGACTTCCTTGGGCTAAGATTTGACCTATAAGAAGAGATATGCTGCTCATCTCAACAGCGACCTAACGGAGCTAAAGGTGACAAAGTGCCATACTAATAGCTACTTTGTCACATCCATGCGCTGTCTTCTGTCCTTTTAGCTCATGGCAGCATGACTGTGCAAGTTCTCCATGAGCTAACCATGGGCTACTGGAGTAAGGAAGCTTACTGGAGTGGATCCGAGTGCTTCTGCAAGAAGGAGACAGCTGCCTGGGCATTGCATGTGATGTACTTGTGGATAAACTGGACAAACTTGCTGATGAAGGCAGCCAGGTGCCGTGAGGATTTTCTGTAGTTCTGAGAAAGGATCAAGAAGATGAGAGTTAACAAAAAAACCCCAATAGTGATGCACTGCCCCATCCTGCACCTCTGGGGTACCAGGGAGTAGCTTTATCTTCTGCCTCCTCTTTAAGATCTCCAAGGTACTCGATACACTTTCTTGTTCTTAGGTATATGAAAGTTTTCCTTCCAAACAGAAGGGAGCTGGGCTGGCCCTGTGTTACATAAGCTTCTCCATCTAGTGGCAGGCAGCCCGAACGTGGAAGGGGCGCAGGGACCTTCCTACCAGCAGCAGGCGAATGAAGGACAGGAGACAGTCCCATAGTGCCGCCTGGTGCTCATTCTGGAAGACCTGCGGCTGGAGCAGCTCCAGGATCCCCAGGACGTGGAGGAAGAAGGTCAAGTGGTTCTGCTGCCTGAACTCCTGGAAATTGAGGTGAACACGGCCATGCAGCAGTGCTGCAATCATTGGCAAGTGCCTGAAACACCAAACAGAAGAAAATTCGGATCTAGCCTCTTTCTAGAAACAATTACAAGTTACGCCTCGGTTCCTGGAAGGAATCGTCCCTTACCCTCTCCCAGGGTTCTGGATTTCATCCCTGTATCCATAGAATCAGCAAGCCCCATTTCCCACCCATGTTCTGTTCTCTAGTCTCCAATTCCAAGAGGACTGTTACTCAACAGACACAGAGCCAAAAAGAGGCGCTGCCTCACTATAAGAGGTATCACTTTGCTGCCCTTGAACATGGATTCTGCCACAATCATGATGATTGCAGCAAGGTTGTTCCCCTCCTAGGGCACGGGTGGATACTTTTCAATGAACTCCAGCCACACAGTGTGAAAGGGGAGAGCAGTACCTAAGAAGCAGGATGGGATGAGCCACAGCTAGCTTCCTGCAGGCCATATTGGCATCCCACACACGGCTTTCTGATGACTTGGAGTCACTGGTGTCTGCGAGGAGGTTAATGAATCTGTGAACCAGGGCATCGAGCTAGAAGAAAGGTAATGAGTACACAGTTAAGAAGTTTAAAGCACAGTCAAGCCCCTGGCTCTTCGGCAGTGTTTCCCAATTCCTTTCCAACTATAGAGGGGGGTTACAGAAATTATTTTCAAGCAGAATCTGCGAGCAACGTTCCAGCTGGCACAAGATCTGAAGTCCACAGTCCCTACAGACATCAAAGCAGGATCCAATGCCTGCACACTTGTGCTTTACAGAAGCTTGTGGAGCTTATACTATTTTATAGAAGGACACTGCAAAATGAACCAGACTTGAACCCTCTGCTCCTAAGGGTGCATGCAGGGAAAGGGCAACAGAGGAGCAAAGTAAAGAAACCAAGTGACCCAGGAAGCTTTTGCCAGTCCTGTCCTTTTTGGCAGCACTGTCCTTTGGCAGTCCTTGATGCCTGTTCTGGCCATCAAGATAGCATCCACTCTGGGTATACAACTAGAAAGGGGCTTTCCTATTCCTCTGACTTTACCTTGCAAGTGCTGCTGTCTCTGGCTCCTTCACTGGTGAGAAGCATTTCAGGCAAAGGCACAAGGAGCTCAGGTAGTTGCAGGTATATCTGAAGTAGAAGGTCCTGGCAGCATTTTCCCACAGAGCTGAAGGAGAAAGGGAAATGTCAGCCACTGGTTACTATATTAGTTCCAACATCTCAGACCCATCAGATTAGTAACAGCCTTCCTGCATATGGCCAACTGACCATGTAAAAGAGCAGCCACCACTAATCTGAACCGGTGTTTCTTCAGTCTTTGCTTCTTCTGACCTACTCAAATCATTCAGTCTATAGGGATCCATCCACAGGCTATGGGGATCCATCATTAGGCCATCTGGAGTTAGAACACTGCAGCTATAAAGGGGCACAGGACAAGAAAGCTCTGCTTACATCTCAAGTGAAGAGTTCCTGCACATGGGACTCATGGTCACCCCATCCCAACTGGAAGAGTAGTCAGAATCACAACTATTCAGACTACCCAGCATATTCTCTACACACCTACCCTCCATAAAACCCTGGCACAATCTGTACTGGGAGGCAGTACAATGCAGTGGCAACTGAGATTACTCAGTATCTTTTCTAACACCACCATAAACGAGGTTAGAATTAGGTCAGTTTGTTTCACTGCCACAAACACAGCATCTTCCTGTTCTTCCCGCAGTGCTAACATAGCTGTTAGGAAGCAATCTAGTCTCCATTCAGCTTTGAGAGCAATCATAATAGTCAGAAGTAGGATGCATTATGAGCAGTGATTCAAGGGTTGAGGAGACAAGAAATCCCACATAAGGAAGCAGTAATTAAAAACAACTATTGTCTTAGAAGAAAAAATAAAACCAGGCATGGCAAGCATTTCAGCCTCATGTCCTAAAAGCAAAAGGGCCCTTAAACTTCACTTTGAAAGTCACCTTCCTGGTCCAAGTGCCACTTAAAATGACTTCTTATTCTCCCAAACCTCTGGGAGGACAGCATGCACTTTTCGTATGGACACTGGAACACAACATTCTTCATGAAGACATGCTAGCAAGTCTCATCATTACCTGGCTGCCCATGCCCAAGTAACTAGAACTACAGTAGACAGTGCTCCCCATTTGCCACCCCACCTGCTTCCCCACTGCTGGATGCAGCTGGTCAGATACTCCGTTACTTTCTTGATGCTCTCAAGGTCCCCATGAGAGCAACTGAGCAACAAAGGCAGTCGAGACTGGATGAGTGTGCAGGAGGCCTCCTCGGTGTTCTGGTATCTGGTTTCTGCTTCAGCCAGGATCAGCTCCACCATGCTGATCAATTCTGATGCCTTCAGGTGGAGCACAAATTCCTCGCGGCGCTTCTGTAATGCAAGAGAAAACCCAAAATGAATCCACACCAAATCCCTAGATCCTTAGTTCCTTCTAGTCAGCCCTTCCCCAACTGAAATGCAACATCTCTTAGAACTAGACTTAAGAACTGACCCATATCTAGAGCTCTGAAAGCAGCTTCAGAGCCTCAGATGAAACTTCTTTACCCGTCTTCTACTTCTGAACTCATTTGTTTGCATCCCAGCATCTCTGATGGGTCAGAAACCAAACCAAAGAAATTCTTCTATGGCAAAGAGATGCAACACCCTTTTCTTTGTAAGATGGGAATTACCTCACACTAGGTTTTAGCTTGCTCACCACTGTAAGCCTTGCCCGTAGATCTTTAACAGACACTGTGGCAATTGCTGCAGGGGACATGCCAAGTGGGCAAACTTGTGTGTGTTCATATCAGCTTTTTGGACTCAAAATTGCCACTGTAATATGTAACAGAACAGAGCAGCTAAGTAACCAGCTGAGGTACAGGCAGCAAACTTGGCATGCTGCACCTTTATCACTCCAGCCACCTCCTGGCCATGGGAAAAATCAGGTATTGTGAAAGCATTGCCTCTAAATCCATCCAGAGAGGAATCCTGGAAGAACTGAACCACTACCTGAGGAGTTCTTTGGTCCCTTCCCTGCCAGATCCGAGGAATGTGAATACAGGCCCACAAGAAATCCAAGGATGCAGTTGGGTCAAACCTACCAGAAGACAAAAGAAGACAGATTTGCAATTAGAGACAACACAGCCCTTGGGTAGCATACAAACACATGGTAATGTCTCTAAACATCCTGAGCACTGTGAAGAAAGAAACATCTGCAAATGTAAAAATAGGATCCATTAAGTCCCACGAAGGGGTTTGGTTCTCTTCCCAGATTATGACTAAATATTTATTTCAATAAGCACAGCACAGGGTACGGAGCTGAACAAATGGCATTCAGCAAGCCTGCAGCTACATGGAGTCTTGCACCACAAGTTGGTCATCAACACACACCATTAGCACAATTAGACCAGTGACCTTATTGTCCCAGTGAACAGAACATCCTATCTTGGCTGTTATCCTGGACTGCAGAAATGAATGAAATTGTTAGTGAGCAAGAGATTAATAACAGAATAATTAGCAAACTGAAATACTACCAGCTTTAGAAGTCCTGCTAGTTTAGTCATGTCCTGAATTACTGCTATTAGGTGTTAGCATTACCTGGTCCATTAAGTGTAACAAGTTTAAGCAAGATACTACTACAGTGGTACGTCAGTATTTGAGAGCAATGGTATAAGAAGCTGAGAGCTAGGGCTGATCCAGAGATCAGAAGTGGGAGCTTGATGCCAGGAAGAGGGTTAGAGGAAGACTGGTAATGGAGTTTAGTACAACCAAAGGATGCAACAGAGCCTGCCCAGGCAGCAACTGCTGTGATTTTGCCATCCAAGGCATTTTGCAAACCCCATGTTCATAAAGATTATCAACAAGGGCAATGCTAGATGGATTACCCAGTGATTAGCACTTCCTGTTTAGAACACAGCCAAATCTTTATGTGCTGCTTCCATCAAACAGCAGGCAATATTTATATCAAGGTACACAAATCAGCATGACTGAAAATAGCATCCCTCTCACAAAGCCTGTTTTTGGCTGGACTACATCTCCTGGCAGATGCATCGTGGAACGTGGTAGCTCTTGTTCTCAACTTCTGTTTGTTCTCTCCTGACGTAATGAGTCACCCAACTCAAAACTCCTTCCTAGGCCTGAAAAAACAAGACTCACCTTTGCTCCCTGTTTCTGCAAAGCAGAAGCCTGATGCACTGGTGCAGTGTGGTCCAGCTGGACTGGTGAGTCAGAAGTGCCAAGAGATATGGGCGGAAGGAGGGCACCTGGGACCCCGCCTGAAAGGACCAAACAAGGCGAAGATGTAAGAAATGGATCCTTGCTGCAAGGTTGATGTAGGAAATACTATGCATATTACAGGAGGATGATGATCCAGGCAGGCAGATAGCACAGAAGACAACAGGTGGATTTAGGGCTTCTTCTGCAATACTTTCCAGTAGAACATGGCACTGGCCATGAGATTCAGTTTTAGTCTTACTTTTGGCACAGCACTTCTGGAGAAGCTACTGATCTGTCTGCAAAAACATACCAACGAAAACACAGCTGGCTGGGTTGTTATGGGACTATGTTGTGTCTGTAATGCACTTCAAGGTCCTGAAAAGAACAGAGCTGACTTATCTTTCAATATAAAGACAAGATGAAACATAAGCCTTCCACTGAGAAGGACACACCAGACTCCCTCTCCTTGTCATCTTGTACTGCTTTGGAACCGATATAGCAATAAGTGGGGAAACACAAAACTACCCCTTGCCCTGTTTCCAAGTGCAGGTCAATACCCCAGAAAGGTGGTTTCAGCACAGTAGTCCTTCTACCCAACAACTCTTACTTTGTTCCAGGAGAACAGTAGCTTCTGCTGGAGGTCAGGGCAGCTGCTGATCACCTCTGGGTCCAGCATCTCCAGCCAGTCATTAAGAAGTCCAGAGGAGGGCCCTAACCAAGCTGCTTCAGTACTGAGGAGAAGACAAAGCCAGCATCAGTAGTGATGTCGTGAACCCAGACCTTTCAGTGAATTCCCATCATTGTCTAGGCTCACCTGCAACCGTCCATCTCCTTCTTCACTGGTGTTTCTTCTTTGTCCTGGAGCAACAAAGAGCTCACCACAGCAATTGGTTTCATGGCAGGAAACCTGGTCTCAACATTAGCTGAGAAGAGGACAGTCAGGAGTTCCTCCAAGTACGGAGAGTGAGTTTCAATCAGACCTTGAAGGACTAGCAGAGGGAGAAAGATGTCACTCATTAACTTCAGGATGTGGTGAAAGCTATAGAACCTTATAAGAGTATCATGAAGGCAATCAGTCCAGCATTCCTGAGAGCCTGGCTCAGTAAAGAGGGAAGTCATTTTATCTGGGATAGCAGGCTTCTATTTCTCCTTTTGTTAGTGGAAAGAGTTTGCTTGGAGACTTAATCCCAGCCCCAGATCACAGTTTACAAACCCACATACCAGTGCAGGGTAAGGAGGTGGTACAAGATAGGACCAAGTTTAGATCAGTTCACATTTTCTGATCCAGGCAGAAGGCAGCTTCCCACAGCCTGCACAATAGGCATTCCCTTGCTGGGCTGGAAGTTCAACCTGCTGCTGCAACAGGGAAGGAGAGCAGAAGGACAGCCATACCTTTGCTGATGAGCTCCGGCTCCACATTACACTTCTCTCCTGATTTCAGGGTTGCAATGATGGCACGTACCGTGGAGCTGATCAGATCAGGGTCACGACGGAAAGTCAGAGCTTCTGTGAGATGCAAGAAGCCACCTCGAACTGCAAAGAAATCACAGTGCTGGCATCACAGGGCCAAGCCAGCCCCCACATCAGGCTTCCCTTCTAGAGATGCCCCACGAAGCTCCAGGGCACAACTACTTAAACATACAAACACACTACACTACTGCCATTTTACTCCCATCAAAACTCTTGACAGCTCTTCTGCATGTTATAGGGACATGTGGCCAAGAGAAAACTCTAGAACCACAAAGCCATTTCCAAGCCTGAGCTCTTGGTTATAGACTCCTCTTCCCATGAGATTGCAGATGATAAAACAAGTCATGATGCGATGCTGTTCCAGAGGCATTCTCATCTTTCAGGACTACAGCTAGCACAGAATTCCCAGCCTGAGCAATTGGAAGTTTTCCCTGAAAGATCTGCTGTGCTTACTGAGATGCTGCCAGTTGTCTACTGCAAGCCCCTAGAGCTGAGTCACTTGTTTGCATCCCCATGGAGTTTATACAGCATAGGACAAATCCTCCCTTCGCTACTCCTAAGCATACCTCTCTAAAAGGCAGCCCACCACACTTTCTGCCCTGGGTGCAGTTTTGTTTCTGTCCCTTTCTTGTCCCACTTTGTCCATTCTTAGTCCCATAAGCTGCATAATGCCAGTACCATCACTGATCCTGTGCCTTGAGGAGTACTGCACAGCAAAGGCCTTCAGCTGAGCACGTAGAGGACCATCTTCCACTGCAGGGTTCTCCAACCACTGCAGCATCTGCATGAGGACTTTGAAGAAGAGCGAGGAGAAGGCAGTGTCCTGTGGCATGCAGCGCTGGGGAATGCAGCAGAAGAGACTTGCTTATACACATTTCAAGAATACAAAGATAGCAGGAAAGATGCAAATAGTGGCACATACTGCCAAGAATACATAGAGCACACCTACTCCGTTGGACCACAGCTCACTCAAATAAGGCAGCAGTTTCTAGTGTACAAATGCAAGGCAGAAGACTGAGTCACACACACAATACCTCTCTCAGCATAACTAAGGGTAACTTTGTGCCTTCTTTCATCATGACAAAGGGAGTGAGTTATTTCATTGGATAAATCTCAGCCTGTTCGGAAGAATTCTTTAAGGAATGACATACTTCAGCTCTCAAGTTATTTGCAAATGCCTTGGCTTGCAAGACACATCCTTGCTACAAAACAGCACAGGCTAGCGATCCTAAAACCAACCAGCTGCTAATCCACCATGCTGCAGAGGTGCCAGACTAGGTAAGGTGCACCTAGCCCTGTGTGTAAGCCCCAGTTCTCAGCAGTGCTAGACTAATGTGTCAAGCCTGCACCCAGATGCCTATGTCCAGGCAACTTGAGTCCTTCTGTGTCACGCTCAGCATTACAGAGGTATAGGGTCTGCACGTAGCAGGGCAGATGAACTGCAAACTGTTTCCTCCTCACCCCTCTTTGGTAAATACAACAAAGATCCTCATCTGGACACCACTCACCTGATACTGGTACAGCTGGCGCATGAGCGGGCAGGAGATGAAGTGGTTGCGATGCATCGCCATCACCAACGCTCCGCTGTGCGGCGAGTTCATCAGCGCAGCTACTGCCTGGAGAAGTCGTGCTGTGATCCCAGCCACCTGCGTGTTCCCTTGGCGGATGCGAGCCAGTTCCTGCCCCAGGGCCTGCTGTAATGCCAGGGCAAGCGGGCGCAGGTTTGAGTTCTGCCATCGTGGGTCTGGATTTAGTGGGAAAAGCTGGAAGGATACAGAAGGGAATAAGTTTATGAGAGCAAATGAAAGAACTGCTATACCATAAACATCCTGAAGCAGGGGACTGATTTAACTTGTACAATTATACTGACTGGTCTAACTGGAACCTTCTGATACAGCTTATTCAATGTTTTAGTTCCTGGTACAGGAACATATGCAACATCTATGCAACCCCAACATGACTATCAACACGTGGAGGAATCACCATAGTACCCAAATACTGGCAACCAACTTGGCCAATTAATTTCCTGTAGGCTCCTTCTGGAGCCAATGGAGAGAGGAAGGCCCTGCAAGCAGACAAGACACAGTACAAATGCTGTTTTCACACAGCTTTGCTAGCAAGGCCCTGTGAGCATTTCACAAATCCTCCATCCACTGCTAAGAGGAAAGGCACTATACACAGACAAACAAGGTGCAGAGACAGTAACATGTTAAAAGGCACTGACAGCGTTAGGCATGATCAAAAGCCACATCATATTCAAAACTAGAAGAAAAAATCCTTTCAGGATCAATCCCACCAGGCTGTAATGGCGCAGGCTTATTGCATGCAGGGCTTCCATACTTATTGCCTGCAAACGCTGCAGTAGGAAGGAGCCAGAAGATACAAGAGAAACAGATTTTGTAAAGCTGCTGCAGGGAAGCACTTTATCAGCTAGAGGTTATACAAGTACCTGCAGGAAGATGCCTGCCAGATCATCTTCTGGGCCCAGAACCCGCACTTGGCTTAAGGCCCGGATCCGGCTCTGGCCTTGAGAGTTCTCGGGACTAGATTTTGACCTTGCAGTCTCAGCACTGTCTGCAAGAGGAATAAAAGAACAGAAAGATAAATGCTGTTACGGTAGCTAGCACTTGGAGCCCCAACACTGGATCACCTTCAACTTTACAGTCTCTAACTACTAAGGAATTTAGTAGCTTTTCTCTTGAGGCTAAGCAAGACCTATTATTCCGTATCACTCAGAACAACTCATTGTAGTAAACTCAAAAAATATTGCAATTTCTCCCTTAGCCAGGAGCAAAAATGTCTAGCAAGGACTGGTGTCTAACTGTAGCTTGCTGATATATTGCCACACAACACCTATTGAAGACAACTCTTCCTGTCCCTCTCAACAGCAAGGAAGGAAGTTTAGAAGATGACTTTGATATTCGGCAGTTTAGGCCAACCCAGGCAGTACCTCGGCGAGCTGGTAAGGAGGCAGTGAGCAGGGAGTGGAAAGTCTGGCCTCCTGTTGCTCCTCTCTCATGCTGAACCTCTACAAGGTGAGCCATGTAGTCTGAAAAAGGGAAAAAATATGAACACATCATCATCTTGCCCTCTTTAGTAAAACAGGAGAGAATTGTTTGCTGTTTGTGCAGCTCCCGCAGTGAGGAGAATTTGCTGTTCCTATGGATGTTGTGAACATGATGCTTTTAAGTCTTGTTTCTTTTACAAGATAGCCTCCAAATTACTTTCTAGTCTCTGTACAATCCAATCCACAAAAATCCTTCTCTATTTCAGGAAATACAGCCAAAGGCCATCCAGACAAGCTCTAGGGAGATATCTACAGTGACAACGGGGTGCCAAAGCAGCCTGTGCACACACTTTGCTGAACTAGTTTTGATTTTTCCAAGGAAGTCATATGAGACACTTGTGAAAACTGTATAAGAAAAAGTAAAATGCCTTGCCAGCCTTATCTGAAGCTCTTACTCTTGTCCATGATGTTCTGCTCCAGTGTCTGTGGATCATGAGATACTGCCTGATCCAGGTACTGCAGAAGTTTGCTCATGCTGGAAACTGGGATTCCAAAAGACTGAACAAAAAGAAGCAGCTGCTGTGGCTCCAGGTCCTGCAGGGCTGAAATACACAAAGAGTCCTCAGACCTCTGAATTGCCCACAGAGGGTCATCTTTATTACCTGATCTTTGTGCTTTTGGCTGGACCAACAGTGACACTTTAATGACAGGACTGCAGAGAGCCTAAAGCCAGAAGTCTGACAGCTGCCTACTGTGTCTTCTTTCCTCTGCAAATCATTGCCTTCTTATTGCATCTTCCAGTTAATTCACTCACTGGTTAATGTGATCTTCTGTTTAATTTGATCAAAACCTCAGTAACCCAATCACTCATATTAAAAAATAACTTCCACCCTATCTGTTGATGGCTGCAGGCAGGAATTATTGAATAATTCAATCACTGTCTATAGACAGCTGTCATTTAATTAGTAAGAAAGGGATGAAAGCTCTGAATACTAAGACGACAAAGAGCACCGACGAGCTGTGCAAGGACAAAAGTAACTAGAGGTACACCTTACATCCTTCAAACACTGCTTTCCACATTGCCCTATGGAAGCAGTGCTGTGCTTGTTGTCTGGTGACTCATAGCTTAGTTCAATCTGAATTGTTGTAACAAAGATGGGACTCCAATTCAGAGTCCTCCATTTCCTCTAAAATACTCAGAAAGCATAACATCCATACAGACTCACTCCTCTGTTTTAAAAGTAACTGTCTATAAAAGCCAGCAAGATTCAGCACTTGAATCAGAGCGGGAGGAACTGCCTTCCATACTGCAGTAAGGAGCCCTGCCAAAGGCACTGACCTCCCCTTCAGTCTCAGATTTCCCCGAGTTCTACTTTTAATGCTGTAAGGATTAACCTGTGGGGTCTGATGGTTAGCGAGGTTGTACCTGTTCTCACACCCTTGGTACATGAGCTACACATCACGGCTGAGCAGAGAACCATCCTGGGACATCCCTTAACATTCCCTGCCCACAACCAGCTCATATTCTGTACATCTGTTTGACAGCCTGAAGGGATGTAGCAAACAATCTATTGTATGTTTAGATTGCACTTATACGCACTGCTTGCTAAATCCAAGCTCCCTGATCAGCTGCAGTGCCTGACTGCTCCATCCAAAGGCACCCAAATATGATGGCTGGGTGCACAGAGGATTTGAGCAGGGAAGCCTCTCCTTTTCCCTTCAGGAAGGTCTGAAACACCAACAAACATCCCACAGGCTCACCTGCATCCACAAGACGCGGGACCTCCGAGCGGATCATACGCAGCTTTAGCCAGTCGGGGAGCAGCAGAGCCTCCTCTGAGGTGTCAACCAGAAAAGCAGTAGGAAGGGGCTTCTTCTCCGGGAACCATATATCCAGTAAGGTATGAAAATCACCATCCCCTGCTTAAGAGTGGATACAAAATTATCTCCCATGTCCATAAGCACCCAGAACACCCTGCCCTTCTGTACAAATCACTACACCAGAACACTTCTTAGTTCAACTGTTGGAAACAACTTGGCAGTAAACATTATCATGCGGAAATGTGAACTACAAATCTGAGTGCCCAGTTCTCACACTACAGTAAGTCTCTGAGTCCTTCTTGTTTAGCAGGGAGGGAAACACCATTTTGGTATTTCTTGTCAGCAGAAGGCAAAAAAATAAGCCTGCAAATCTTTCACTCTGTGCAGCAATATTCTGATAGCTCTTACAGCTACAAACAAGAACTGCAAGGGACAAGCCCGTGAGTAGAAGGATTAACACCAGCCTGATCTATTAGGAGATGGCAGACAAAGGTGAGTCTCTGTATCATCCATAACCCCTTGAATATATCTGAGCACACTTCACTAACCTTGAGGTGGCCCTAGTGTCAGGAGAATAACCATGGCATGAACCACCAGGATGTGCATAGTGGCTGTTTCCCCACTAGTCCAACGAAGGAACACCTGATCCTGGGACTCTGACTGGAAAAAGACAGAAAAAATAAGGATGAACAAACGTGGGGAGAGAAAGGAGAATGGGATGTGTGACATACAGATGAAAGGAGAACATGATATTGGACAAATTTAGTCAGACCAAAGTCCCCTCCCAGCCCAATATCTCTAACAGTGGCCACAAAATATACTCAAGGAAGTTAATAAAGCTTTTTATGTACACAAACACTTGGCTCTGATATTATGGCAACATCCAATTACTTTTAATGAGGGAATTCTTGAACCAGACTTGGTTTATACCCACAAAGGGCTTCTCTTTTGTTAACTTGTCTGGTTCCTTTTATCTGCTTAGGACAGGCAGGAAGGCACTCACCCAGCTGTACACCTCCTCGCCCTCCTTACTCTGGCGCATGCGTTTGATGTAGCGAGAAAAGATGGAGAGAAGAGCAACAAGCACTGCATCCGACTCAGCACAGTACGAGAGCTTGGAGAAGAGGTGAGACATGATAGTAGAGCGCTCCACGATGAGTCGGGCTACATCCTGCAAGAGGAAAAGATCCCTGAGGTCTTTTACTGAACAACACAGCCAGGTCCTCCTGTTCATTGCAACACATTCTCCAGTTTCTGTCATTATGCCAGTTAATACCAGTCTGGAGATCAACGTGTAAAGTCCAGAGCAGAACTGTCACAATAGGGAAAATGCCAATGCTTTGCATGCATGCTGTGATACCTTGCAGTGTCCTCAGCTGTAGCACAGCTGCATTCTGATGCATCCCATAACAAAGTAAATATTACCTAGTAGAAACCTGCATTTCTCTAAAGAAACAGACCTATTGACTCTTATAATTTAACCTTTTCCATGTATTTAAACAGATCTATCAAGGTGGAAAGAGCCTTAAAAGCAAGAAGAAAAGCACCTGGAGATAGAACAATGAAAAAAAAAAATGTTAAAAAATAAATCACCCAAAACTTTTAAAAAAGAAAAAAATCAGAAATTTTGGTGACAGGGAATGCACAGCCCACAGTAAGGTTCTGACTTCCCATTCTCTCCCCAAATACATGTGACTGCAGGTTTAGCACCTGCTCACTCGTGAAACACTGTCAGGTGGTGGGATTTCTTTCAAACCACTATTCACTCTTGCATTCCCCTTCTGATGGGCAGCTAGACTGGAAGATATTGCTCTGATATCATTTCATGATGTGAAATCAAAGACAACACATACTCAGAAACACAAACATGCCGTTATCACATGCTCCCAAAAAAACTCATCCTGCTGGTACGGCAAGCCACGTGTGTACCACTGTCCTGAGACAGGTCTCCCCCTTGCAACCCCTCTGCCCTAGCAACCTGGCCTCTCACCAGTGCAAGGTCATTGTGCTGTCCCTGCTCCTCCACGGGGGCATGCTGGGAGAGGTATACCAGGTAAGCACTGATGGTCTGGGGATCCGTCTCCATGTGGATGGCCTAGAATGAGAATTCCTCTCCTTAGAAATCAGGATTTAATCAAAACAAGCACAAGGATAAGAAAAATTCTTCTGTGAGCATATGAACATGTTGATGTCGCACCCACAGGTGGTTTGCTCTGATTCATTTTAGCATGAGTAGGACAAAGAGCAAGCTGGTCACTTATCCCTTCCAGCTACTAACACCTACCTGCTGCAAGGCAAGAGCTGTTGTTGCTCTAACACTGTCAAACAGTGGCAGCCTGGGCAGGTCTCTCAGCAGCCACTGATATCCCTGCAGCAGCTCAGAATCACCAGAGTCTTCTTCCATCGGGTGATCTTTCTCCTCCCCATCACGCAGTCCCCCTTCTGACAGCACCAAGGACAGGCCCTGCAGAAGTCACACAGACACAGCTGTTGCATTTGAAGCCACAGCTGGACTGCTACTTTCATATAATATAACAGAAACAAGATTCAAACATCATGGAGCAATCCAAATGCAGCACATCACAGGTTTCATATCTCACATAATGTCTTTGCTTGACAGCTACTCTGCTTGAAGTTTCAGTCTTCTTTAGGCACAATCATTTTGAGCTCTATGCAATTCTGCTTGCCTTCACTATGCACCAGGCACTCACTCATTTACATTCCCCACAGGCAACAATTACTGCCAATTACTCCATGGAACACATGATCTGCTGAGTCTACACCTGAACTTCACAGGAGACAGCAAAATCCTGACCTATCTTAAAAGTACTACTTGGCTGTTGAACAGAGAAGGTTTTTGAGCAGTAGGGAGTAGAAGTGCATTTCAAGGGGTTTGAAGATTGAGTTATGAAGAAGGGTGACATGAAAGAATTTCACTGTGCTGGCTCTTAACTCACGAGACTCTCAGACTCCGCCCTCAACTTCTGACAAACTTTAGTCAAGATGATTTTCATTTACTCACCTTCATGGCCAGGACCCGTGAGGCCACCTGGGAGGAACTCAAGCGCCGTAGGAAATAGTCAAGCACCTCACAGGTTGTCTGTTCATCTGCTTTGGGACCCAACAGTAAGTCTTGCAAGCGTCCAAGCAACTGCCTTTGCTTCTGTTGTCTCTGTGGAGCAACAAGTTGGCCTTTCCAGTAAAGTCAAATCTGGGATGCACAGAAAGTAGGTAACAGAAGTGATCCCTAAGAGAATACTCACCTGGCGCTTCTTGGCACGCTGGTCCTTACTCTCGCCCTCCTCCTCTTCTTCACCTGAGGTCGACTCATCAGCAGCATCATGCAGCAGGAACTCACAAAGGCACTGCACTGGTAGGACATCCAAGGAACCCTCGCTGGACTGAACCAGATCTGCCAGCCATGGCATTGACTGCGATGAGGCCTAGGAAGCAGGAGAATAACAATGCAACGGCAGCAGAACATAGATGCAGCACACTGACCATTTAATTCCAGAGCAGTAAACCACCTTCCCCTTAACTTCCTTTTGCCCCTCACTCTGCCCAAGTTTGAGACAAGGGATCAGATCCCAACACAGCCAAGCCACTGAGGCAGCCCACCTGTCTTTGGATGATGTTGAGAAGAAAGTCAGGATGCCGACTGCGACACAGGAGGTGGCCCAAGCGAAGTGACTGGTTCAGGCTTTTCACCTGCTCCAGGACATGCGGTGGAGGTCTCCGTGGGGGACCCCTGTCAGAGAAACAAGAAGTTATCCAACAGGCAGAGTTACCTTCACTCTGGTGTTGATGAGGATCAGTCAATTCAGTAGTGTATGGGGAGGACATGAAGGTGGCAACAGAAGGACAAGGACCCCAGGCTACCAAATCTCAGGGCTCCTCTTGCCCACATCAACCACCCTATGAGCAGTAGTTTCCTGACTAGCATTAACTGGGATTTCATGATGGCACCAACCTGCAGAAGGTTACTTACTGAGGGTCCAGGCTTGTCAGCTGGGACAGCAAGAGGCTGCTGCTCTCTGTAATGGTTTGTTTTGTGGATGCAGCAGCCAGATGACCCTCAAATGCAAGAATCTCCTGTTTTTCTCTCTGGGAGATTTGGAGTTCACGATTAATCATCTCTGTGCGTGTCTCCTCATCCGTCAAGGTACATTGAGGATAGGAATAATTACTGAGAAAATAAGTTAAAAAAAGAAAATTGTTATCTTGGCCTATTCAAAAGTCAAGAACCACAGGCAGAAAGTCCCCAGGACCTTGGCTTCCATTAGGCAACATAGAAAAAAACAAGGCAGCTTCCCAATGGGGCCAGGGAAACTGAAACCTTTTCAGCAATGCACACCACAGTTATGCCTCCCTTTTTTAAGCTTTATTCCCTTACTTATAATATTTCTGTTGGAGCAAAGCACCTTTCCCACTCAAACTTTAGTGTTGCTGCCAGCCAACTTATTTTACATCAGTCCCACTGGAAAGGAATGAGCCAGGTAGCACAAACTTCATTCAGACATGAGTGTTGTCAGTGGTCTGTTTGACTTGACTTATGTAGGGATTTAACCATACTTACTTGGTCATGACCATTTCCATGAGCATCTTTAGAGAAGGGTACTCCTCCCATGCAGCAAGACCTGCAGCAAAGAAAACAGCAATAGGGAATACAAGCAAAAAAAAGTGAGGGTCTTTACATAACACACTCCAAAATGGGGAGACACACACCACAAACTCACTTTGGAACAGCCTACCACGCTTCAGAGCACAAACAACAGGATTCCAGCCACAAGCTGGTCTAAACCCCCACATGGTGTATTTTTGCACACACAAGGAATATGCAGTTAGTTAACTGTGGTTATCTCACCAACCCAGCACATGCCTCGAACACAGGCAATCAGACTTCAGCAGAAAGCACCTTGGCCAACTTTTGCAGCAGAACTAGCATCCTGAGAAATGTCCACACTCACCAATGTTTTCAGGATTGAATGCAGCCACTACCAGCAGGAGAGGCCAGGCTTTCCAGTAGAGGGTAGAAATAGCTAAATTTGGAGGCTGGTACCTGCAAAAGCCATCAAGAAATACAAGCTGACAGATTGGGTTACTTAAGCCCGTCTCAAGGCTGCTTTTCTCCTTAATCATGCACTGATCTAAGGATTCAGCCTCTTTCAGGAGGGACAGATAGATTCAACTGAAATACTGAAGAGCAGAAAGGTCAGAGTGCTTGCAGAGGAAAGCCCATTCCATGAGTCAGGTCTTAATTAGATCTTAATTGCTCCAGAGAAATTCCCAACTGAACACGACATTGAAAGGTTTCCTCATTATTCTCTTATTACAAACTGTAGTAAGGAAAAGCATCTCAAAAATCTGTGAGTTCACCAGGTGAAAATGAGCTAGATCACAACAAGATTGTCTACGTGATAAGCCTTACCCTGGGGGTAGCTGGATATTCTCTGGATGGTGATAAGTGCACAGATTTAAGACTGCATCGATCAGCTGGATTCTTTCTACCCTCAGGACCTCGACATCTGGAAGAGAAGAAAAGACTAAGCAAGTTATTGACCTGTCTACTTGCTGAAAGTCCTTCAAGAAAAGCATTACAGTATAAGAAAAATTTTACTGCAAGCAACTAGGTTATTGTGGGCTTGTTCTCATGATATTACAGGAACAAAACCCAACACCACTTAAAAAAGCAGCAACACTTAAAGTTGTAAGTCAATATATAAGGATATCGAGCTTTTCAGCTCCAATTTGGTTTAAATTCTTAAGGGCAGGTTTTTTTCCCCAAATGCATCCAATATGCTACCTGTATCTGTTTCAGAACTCAGACAAACTTCTTCGGGTAAGCAGTAAATCTGCTCAGAACTTCTGGGGCTCAAAGGAACTAAAAATGCATTTCAACTTTGTGGCAAGTTTTCAGACTCACTCTATCTCCAATTCTTCCAGTATCTGAAATGGTGCAGCACTTAAAACGCTATGCAGAGAGGCTGGACATGTTTTCACAGCAAAGTCTAGTTCATTCCACTTGCACTGGATTAGACTTTGCTATTTACCAGTGAGCACTAAGAGCACATAAGACGCTTTAGAATCAAACCTGACACCCCCCTCCACTCTGACACAAACACATAGAGCTCAACTGAATAGATGTACTCTCCAAGGATGCAGGACAAAAGGACAAATGCTGAATGAATTCATAACAGGGGTTAAGAGTTAGGGTTGCTTTTTTAACTGCTATTCTGTAACAGTGTTTGAATAATAGAACTGGGAGGAACATGCAATATATGGGTTAATTACTTTAACTTCCAGCCCTTTCATTTTTGCATGGCCTAAAAATTTCTACTCATTTTACAGTATGTATAAAGGACTAAACTGAATTTAAAAATGCTAACTCCAAACTTTGAGTGGTTATTCACAGTCCTTCATCCTCAGCACAACCAATAATTTCCCCAACACTCCATGATAGACAATTAGAAACAGAGAGACAGTAGGAGAAAATAAGAAGCTTCCCTTGTGAGAAAGCAACAGCAACATGTGTCTGGCTTTGAGCCAAATGCTTAGCCATCCCGACTAAAACACGCTTTAAGCGGTGCAAAGGCTCTTTGGTACGTGGTAGAAGCTGCCATAGCCCTGGGTGGCAATAAGAGGACATGTAGACAGGAGGAACCACTTGCTGACTGGAGCTCTGTGCAGCCTTACCATCTGCTTGCACAGCCGCAGCCCGCTTCACCAAGTGGTCAGCGAGCTCCATGGCATCCGCAGGGCCAAGAGGAAGGTCCCGTGACAAACCGATCACAAGGATCCGCATCAGGGTGTCTTCAAGGATGGGCACCTCGGAGCAGAGGCGAAGGAAGAAGCTGCGTGAGACATGAGACATCAATCATGCTTCTTTTGACAGCAGCATGAGGGTTCCTGAAACCCTCCACAGACCCTAGAGCTCATCTGAGCAGATGATAAATTACAGCTTAGTTTACAATCCCTTTCCAAGTCTCCAGCTCCAAATGCAACTATCTGAAATAAATTGCTTTATGGAATATTGCTCGCATTGCCTTGTACCTCTACATTTCAGCCTCCTTGAACCTGAGCTCCCTAACATTACCCCAGTAAAGCAGACAGCACAGGATTGCCTTTCTTACAATTACAGCATCAAGATTCAGAATGGCTTGGCACAGGGAACAAGAATGAAGGAGGAAGAGGATCAGATGGAGAACGGAGCAACATCCCTCAATCTTAAGGCAATGTAACAGACGAAGAAAATCTAAGCACAGTTCCAAGTCTTGCCAACACAGAGCTATATAAGGAACACTGAAACCACCCATTCCTCTGCCTCTGCAGCAGCTCCATGCCAGTACCCAGCTATGGGTGGGGAATGCACTCACTTGCGGTCACTCTCAGGGGGCCAGTTGTCCCATTTGTAGTAGGTTTCTGGCTGTTCAGTGAAGAGCACCTTGTGGAGGCTGTAGAGATGAAGAGGACAGTAAACATCATTTGTATGAGGCTCAAGAACACATTCAACAGCCCAGTCTCCCTAGACTGCTGCTAATGCTTCCCATCCTACACATGAAGGAGCCTCCTCAGATAAACTAGTCTAGCAAAAGTAACAACATGAATCATAACAGAGATGACTGCACAGTATGGGCATTCAGCTTTTATACTTTCAGTAACATATCACGCTTACTATTAATTCTGGCTTGACCTGCCACTGTAATGCGACAAGAGCCAAGGACACACGTTGTCTGCCAGCAGCAGGCAGAAAAGACAGCACTGTCTATGGAGCCCATAACCACACAGCCTGAAAAAGGACAGCAGACAAAAGAACAACAAGGAGTCCACAGGGATCATGCTTAGTCAGGAAACTGGAAATTCCCTATTGGGTGGACCCAAATAATACAAATTAGAAATATCTGCCGTTATGTATTTCTGGTAAGAGGATGGATCTGCAGAGAGGGAGACAGTCCCAGCCTAAATGCTGCTAAAACAGTTTCTGCTCCCTGTCTGACAGGAGGAGAGAAATCCAACCAAACCCTGGCATACACATGGCTTTTCACAAAATGTCATACACTGTTGGGAAAGGAACTGCTTATGCACAGCAGATTACCAAGCTGTCTCTCTTACCAGTGCACATAGTCCTTTGGAGCCAGCTTGCTGATAGATGGAACAACCGTATGAAGCCACCAGACAGCATCTCGTTGGATAGCAGCAATCTGGTTCTGGAAAGAGCGCAGCACTTCCAGGTCTGAAAAACAGCCAGGTTACAAGCTACACATGTATGAAGAGCCCCATCAGGAGCCAAACAGCAGAGGGTGGCTTTTTAAGAGCAGATGGTAACCAGAGCTCTGAAGCATCAACAGTAAACTGGGGAGAGGTATACTGGACAGCCTTGAGCATCCCAGCACTGACACCACACATACTTTTGCTTTCTGATGCATGCTGCAACAAAACTCCAAGATGTAGCATGGACAAATTAGTGTTGTGAGAAGATGATATTTGGGCAGTCTCTTCAGTGCCATCCCAAAGGTCTGTCTTCCCAAGTTTAGGTACTCAGTAACCCTAATGACTGCCCCTCCAGGCTTGAGGCCCCTCCATACACAGTTCCCTTTCCCCAGCCTCTCAACCACTGCTTCCATAGATACAAGAAGCACCCAGCCGTGCAAATGCCACATCTCCCAACTCTGTCAGTCTCAGGATGATAGCAAGCACCCCCATACCTATGTTCAGAATCAAGACTTATACCTCTTCCTAACCCTAGCTGCAATGTTCCCCCAACCTCAGGGGGAAATATCTACTAAGCTGCCCATCTTCAGAGGGAACCTAGGTTGTTCTACTTACTCTTTTTCTCTCCTTTGTCCCAGGCAATTCCAGCCTCCTTCACCTGGGCTGTAATACCAAGCATCATGGAGACAGCTAGCAGATCAGTTATGTGGATTACAAACCGCTCCTTAAAAAAGGAAAAGGTGAGTTGAATCAGTAATACCCAAAGCTGTCTTCTGGAAAAGTGTTTTGTCATGCAAGATTATGATCATGGATGTTTGGAAATGGAATATGGGAGCGATGCTACGAGACACACAAATACTGACTCACTCAGATAACATAGAACACAAGAAAGAGCAGCCAGAAAAGCAGCTACAGAAGAGCACAGTACACCACCAGTACACCCAGCAGCACAAGGGTCAGTAGAACACTGGTACACCCAGCAGCACAAGGGTCAGTAGAACACTGGTACACCCAGCAGCACAAGGGTCAGTAGAACACTGGTACACTCAGCAGCACAAGGGTCAGTAGAACACTGGTACACCCAGCAGCACAAGGGTCAAAAAGTGGTACCTTGAACTCCATTTCTGCATACTGGGCCTCTTTCCGTTCCTGCATAAGACCCAGACAGAAGGCCTGGAAATTGATCTCATGTTTTGTCTGTTTGATGATCTCTCGCAGCAGAGCCCGTGAAGCCCGCAGGTAATCGTCTTTAGTAGTCAAAAGATCCTGGAACACCATTGCTAGGTACTAAGAAAGAGAAAACTTTCAGAGTATTGTAAGGTATCTTCATCCACAAAATGAAAAGACACAAGGAAACAGTGCCTGTCCTTGAGACCCCTGGGGAGCTGTAATAACGTTTCTCTCATGAAACTTCATTACCACAAGGTTGGTCACCCAGAATGTGGGAGTCAGAAAATACCCATGTACACTTATTCCTAACAAGTGCAAAAATGTAATTTCAAAACAGTCTGATACAGATCACACAGCTGTATGTGAAAAGATTCCATTTGAGCCTCAATTCAACTAAATCTCTCAGGTGGGATCCTGGGAATACCATCAGTCACACAAGACACTACACCTACCTTTGGAGCTTGCTCTGAGCTATGCTGAAGCACAGTGTACAGGATCTGCATGTTGTTGGGATTTCTTGCATTTGACAGTTCGTTGAAAATCACAAACTTAATTGTGGTCCCCAGGTTATCCCTGTGTGCATTCAGCAGCTCTCTGCAGGGGAAGACCAGAGGTATCAGAGCTGATGTTTTGTTGCAGCTAAACCCACTGTTCCAATTTCTCTTTGAAGTATTTAGCACATGAAAGTGAAAAGGATGGAGCAGCACATATGTCCAGCAATATTAAAGGATTACAAAGATTTCCAGGTTATTGAAATCCATTTAAATGTCACACACAACACCCTACAGTCCAAGCTGGTATTTAAAACCACTCTGTAGAGACACTGAGTCCATCAGGGCCCTAGGCACACCTTCCAAAGTGCTTTCCATCCCTGCCACAGGCCCAGTCACTCACCTGACACACAGCATGTAGTGGTTGAGAAGGACTTTCGGCTTGAGACGAATTTTGATCAGGTTGGAGATAACATCCATGTCCTCTGAGCTGTGGGTGTTGCAGTTCATACAGACCGACATCAGCAAGTCCTGAGCTGGCTTGGTCAACTGTAAAGGAAGAGCAGAAAGGCTACTGCCACTTGCCATCACAAATCAGAAACTTAAGCAGTGTATTGTATGCAGTCCTCCTGGCTGGGTTCCAGACCAGGTCCTGAAGAGTTGTGCTGCTTCAACAGCTTCTGTCCTTACTTTTGGATTCTGCAGCCACATCTCCAATCTCTGCACAGCCGTCTGCCGCACCTCTTTGTAGCCACAGGTTGCTGTTAGCAGTCGAAGGAGGTTCCTGGAAACATTGTCCATTGGCTGGCGCCGGTTGAGTTGGTCCCGCAGCATGTCTAGGACATATTCCTCCACACTCTCTGCAAGGTCATCATACCTGGGCCACACAAACTGCATTTTATTCACTTCCACACAAGCCAGTGTGGGCACACTTTGCTGTGTCCAGAGATCAGCATCCTTTCTTGTTTGTCGTACACATTACAAACCAAGTCTACTCTTTTCTCCTAGAACCAGTTTTACCTGATGCTCAACATCCTCTAGCAAGTGCCACGGGACAGATAGTGCAGAGAAGGAGCTCCCTGCTGCAGCATTGCAGGAGTGGGTGGGCACAGACAGATCTGCCACACAGCTACATTAGCAGAGCAAGAGACACCGTACCTGGGCATGAGCTGGCCCGCCTGCTCCGGGCTCATTTTCTCCTCTGCAATCAGCAGCTCACTCTGGCTGTCTTCCTCCTCTGTCATGGAAGGGTGTGGGCTGCTTCCTAAGAGAGACCAGCACACAGCATGCTTCATAAGACAACTCCTTTTTCTACAGAGCACTCACTCACGCTCTCATGTGTCCAGCTTCTTTCAAGGATCCCCTTCAGCAGCACTGAAGGAGGCCACATCTAGTCACTTTCTCACCCTGTACCACACACAGGCACATTCCCCAAACCTCTTTCACTGCGTGCCCTCAAACATCCCCTAAAGATGAAAGGGCCCCAAAGAAAGAAAAAGCAATGTCTGGAACTCAAAGTCTGTTTTATGTGACACCAGCAAGTAACAAACTCTTCCACCAGTCAACAAGCTCACCAGGCTCCATCCTCTCCCCATCCCTCTGTTCTTGCTTCCCAAACACCTTCTTACCAGCACTAAGGTCCCCTCCACTACGCCCAACTTCTCCATGCAAGAGCATGCTCTTAGGAGGCATCTTTGTGTTAAAAGCTGTTTGGATGTTATCCACAAAGGTCTTGCAGTGAGGGCTGTCCACCCAGATGCGCTCCCCAAGGGAGTCCTCAATGTAAACCTGCAGAAGAGAGCACAAACCATGCTCGAGCCTGGTTTTTTACTGGTTAATCAAAGGAGTATTTGTGAGCTTCCCCAGTTTTTATTTACTTCCAATATACAGCTGCAAAGTAGGAAATCAGCATAACCACTGCATGGATGGAAAAACAGACCAGATAACTGTAGGCAAGCCATGTAAGAGCAAAGCCATCCCAACTATCACAACCCAAACTCTACCAGGCAGTGACCCTCTCAAGCAACACAGCTGATTAAGCCTTAGCAAAGATTTTGCAGCTTCTACAGCCAAAATATAGAAGCTGGCCTTTCAGAAGCTTAGCCTTTTTAAATTAATGGGCTGGTTTAATCCCTACAGGCATACTAGAAAGAAAGAAGTCTCTGTGACACCTATATCAATAGATTGCCAAAGGCATCTCAGAAAAGAGCAGAGATAAGGCAACAAAAGGCAAAGGAAGCCTCAGTGTTTTAACAACCAGTGGAGATTGCATAGAGTACTCTTGTTTTTCTCCCTAATTCATTCAGCATATGCCCAGTCTCCATCTTCTGCCTCCTCCAGCTGCATTCCCCACACTGGGCAATAGGCCACTGGATACTCCCTTCCCCTGCAGCAGGAATAAATCCTCTGCTGCTATCCTACCCCAACCCTGGCTGGTTTTACCCAGTCTGCCCACCGCTGCCTCAGCCCAGCAGAAGCACCCTTGGTTCAACAACCTTGACAAAGATCTCCGGCCAGTTCTCATCCTCTTCATAAGCTGCCATGAGAAGGTTGCAGGCCAAGACAGACACGAGGCTATTCCCTTTGGCTTTGAAATTGATGGAGGCATCTCTTCGGAGTAGGCTGCACAGTGCCTGGAATACCATCCACAAAAAGTAAATTAATAATCAAGCCATGTAGCAAGAAAGCATACAGAACAGCTTTACAAAAGGGAATACAAATTGCAGTAGCTTGCTTCAGAGATATAATATTTTAAAGATATGCAGATTATGCTCTGGCCTGAGAGAAACTGAACTATGCTGCAATGATATGTCAGCCCAAGAGGCACAGCCCTCACCTCAATAACCCCTTCAGTGGCAAAGATGTTTGGTTTGATTTTTGCCAGGTACATGAGGCTCAGGTACAGGGTGGTATCAGGTTTGGCTCTGTTCATCTTCAGCTGCTTCACAGCTCCGCACAGCACCCCCTCAATACGGTCATCGTTGCCTTCTGCCTCTGCTGCCTCAATTTCATCCAGCAGCACCGTGGGGACAACTGCAATCACCAACACACAGGCATCAGTATATACCCTCAATAACCTGCCCCGAGATACTGGCAGGGCCAGTCGCCAGGCAAGCAGAGCATGGACCAGCTCACCTTTAGCCCCTGCAATGGCTTTTCCCTACCCAATTGCTATGAAAAGCTCTGTTTCACCCCTGACAATGTCCCTTGGTTATTATTTGGTTGGTTCATGCTAAGATGCTCCTCTGCAAATGCATCAAACACCAGAAAATGGAATGGCAATTCAAAAAGCAAGCCACGTTCAGATCCAGAGTCTGCTGAAGAAATGTATCAACAAAATACCACAATCCACATTCAAAGATTTCCTCAGGGAGTCTTTCAGATGCTGCTATTAAACACCTACCAGGCAGGACAGTGAGCACAAGCGAATGCCAACAGGAGAGGAGACAAAACTGTGACTCCAGCCCTACATCCAGCAGGGAAAACCCTTAAGGACAGCACTCAAAGCCAGCGTGTGGGCTTCAAGAAAGGCTGAAGCTGTAGGGAAGGGAAAAGTCGCATCCCTGCCTGCCTGTGGCCTCACCTTCGATCGGGATGACAGACGGCTCCTTGATGGAGGGTGAAATGGCTCTCTTCTCCGCCACGGCCGCCTCTGCCAGGCGTCCCAGGGCGCTGAGGGGCGGCGTGGAGGACAGCTTGGGCCGCTTGGTCAAGCCGGTGAGCCCCGCCGAGCCCGCTAAGGCGGCGGCCGCGTCCCGCTTGCGCTCGGAGGGCAGCCCGGGGGGCGCCGGCTTCAGCAGGGTGACGGCGGCTTTGCCCTCGCTGCTCTGCCCCTTGGAGCCCAGCGCGATGAAGTCTCCCGGCGGCGGGTGCGCTGTAAAGGGGACAGGGGGCAGACGTGACAGCGCGGGCCCGCGGACACCGCAAACCACCGGCGCCTCCCTCCCGGCTCCTCGCTCCCCGGCCCGGCAGGACTCACCGGAGGGCTTGGGCACGGCGCTGGGCCGCCGCACGGCAGCCGCCTTCGGCCGGTTCATGGTGCTGCCGCCGCGGAGCAGCCGCCGCTATGGGAAGCGGAACTTCGCCTCCGGTCCCAGCCCCCGGGTGGAGGCGAAGGACGCGCTCCCCGCCCCGCGGGACAGCGCCGCCAAGTGGGCTGGAGGGGGATCTGCACCCCGGGGTGGCGGAGATGGTCTAGGCGAGGGCTGGGGAGTCGGGGGGCTTTTAGGGGAGGGACTGGGATTGGGGGAGATAGTGGGGGGTGCTTTGGTGGCACTGACCAAGGGGCTGGAATCAGGGGCTGGAACTGGGGGTCTGGGATGTGGGGTTGGGACTGGGGGGCTTGGATTAGGGCTGAGATTGAGCAGCTGAGATTGAGGGGATGGGAGGACTGAGACGAGATAAAACTGGGGGTGCCCAAAGCAACTGGCTGCTCCTCGCCCCCCGCCTCGATGCCACCATCCCATCCCCATGTCATGCTCCCAGGACAAGTTGTGCACGTGTCTTTATTGCAGTTGGGACAGTGGGCGCACACACCTCGACCCACACCACCCATAGGGACAGGTGGGGGGCTCATGGTGGCTTCCCAGGCCCCCCATCCCCAGCCGTGCTGGGGGAGAACATGGCAGGAGGTGACAGTCCCCGTCGCCTCCTCCAAGCAGCATCCCAGCTTCAAGGACTGGAGCACCCAGCATCTTCCAGACAGTGATGGCGAGGTGGGGGTAACCCCCTGCTCACAGCCACTGCAGGGAGAAGCCCTGGTTGAGGCTGAGACCGAGGTCGCTCACAGTGAGAACCTGTGGGAGGAGAGGAAACATTTTGGGGTACAGCCTCAGCTTGGGGATGTGGAGCATCCTGTCCCCTTCCCAGCCTGGCTGAGCTCCACTCTCTCTGAACACTGACATGGCAGGACAGCCACCCCGGAGTCCTCACACACCTCCTCAGCCACCAACCCTGCCTGTGACCCTTAGGGCTAGGAGAGGAGGGATGGAGACCCCCAAGGATGGGGATTCCCCAGGACAGGGTACCCTGAGATGCAGCTGTACCTGGTTGTCCAGGTAGGAGAAGGGCTTCTCCTGGCCATTCAGGAGGACCTTGCTGGGCGGTTCTTGCACCCCAAAGATGCTCAGTGTGCCAATGGTGACTTCACTGGCCTCAGCGCTGGCATGGAGGACGGTGGAGGTGAAGATGTTCTGCAGGAGGAGAAAGCATGAGCTCAAGGTGGCCGGGTGCTGTGGGACCCCCCTACCCTCCCCACTGCATCCCACCTGCGTGACGTTGAACACTACATAGGAGTAGCTGCCCTGCTCAAAGGTGTCCAGGCTCTCGCCATCATCCCAGAAGAGGTCTCCCCAGGCAGAGGTACTCGAGGACAAGGCCACGATGAGGCACAGAGGGTTCCTTCGGGTCGCCTCGCTGGTGGTCCCTGGTTTCTGGGGTTCAAAGACATGGGTACTATAGGGCTGCGAACACATGGGATGCGGGTCTGGGAGCTAAGGTGCAGGGGGGACACACACGCTGTGGACAGCCCCGAGGAGGTGGTGGATGGGTGCTCACCTGGGTGGGCAGGATGGCACCCTCCCGGATGTGCAGGTTGAGGTGATCCAGGGGGGCTGACATCTTCACCATCTCCCCACTGCTGTTCATTGAGGAGCCCTGGGTAGGCAGCGAGAGACACCGGTGTCAGAGGCACAACGTGGGGCTTGGCATGGGTCTGGGATGGAGCAGTCCCCTTCCGCCATCAGGGCTTGCTGGGCTTAGCTGTGGCTTCCCATCCACAGCCCCGAGATGGTCAAGCAGGGACCATCCGACCCCAGCCAAGTGCCGCGGTGCTCCTCACCGTGTAGAAGTCGTACCACGTGCCTCGGGGGACATAGCCTGTGACTGAGTCCACCCCAGGATCCAGCACTGGTGTCACCAGCAGGCTCCGGCCCCACAGGAACTGCCTGTCCAGCCCCAAGGTGGTTACATCCTGAGGGAACCTGCAGCGGGATGGAGACACCACTTGGATCGGCCACTTCTCCATGATCCAGCGTCTCCCCAGCTCCCACAGGGGATGCTCTTACTCAAAGAACAAGGGCCGGGCGACGGTGTCCCCTTGCAGGTGAGCACGGTGGAAAAGGGTGTAGAGGAAGGGCAGGAGGGAGTAGCGGGTCAGCAGCACATCCTTCATGGCTGTCCTCGCTGCAGGGCTGAACACCGTTGGGTCCTGGGCCTGGGAGAGACAAGGAGAGTCATCCCCAGCCCCATCCTCACCGGGCATCCCCACAACCCCTGACCTCCTGCATCCCACGTCCTGCATCCCACATCCCACATCCTCCATCCCACACCCTGCATCCCATCCCTGGGGTGCCTCCCACTGACCTTCTCGTTCTGGGTGTTGTGGTTGCGAGCAAAGGGGTAGAAGGCACCGAGCTGCATCCAGCGTGTGCACAGCTCCTCCGAGGTGCTGCCGGAGAAGCCGCAGATGTCCGCCCCGACCAGCGGGATGCCAAAGAGGCTGAAGCTCAGCAGCCCTTAGGGCAGGGACAGGGAGTTTCCGAGGTGTCTCTGAGCAAACAGAAGGCTCAGTGGAGCTGGGGATGCTGGTAGGGAGGATCTGCATGCTGTGCCACCTACCTGGGATGGAGTAATACATGTCCTTCCACTGGCTCTGGTTGTCGCCCAGCCAGTGCCCCGAGTACCGGCCCTGGCTGGGGAAGGTGGAGCGGGAGATGACAAAGGGGCGCTTCCCATGGATCTGCATCAAGGCACTGGAAAATAACAGGAAGGGCCAGGGGCAGGAGGTGAGAGCAGCCCCCCAGGAGTTTACCTTATCCCACAACAGTGCAGGTAGAGGTCAGCACCGTGGCAGCCCTGAGTTGCCGAATGGTTGGCTGGAATGGTACAGCAAAGGCTCGGTGCTAGGACCAGCCTCACCCTCCATCCCTCCCAGAGCAGTGTCAGCTTCCCTCCTCTGCTGGGTTATCCCATCCCAGCAGCTGTCAGCAGCCACAGCATCTGCCCTTTGTGTCAGGCACTCAAATCCCCATCTTTTCGCTACATAGCTGTGAGCAGCAGGGTTTCACCCCCTCCCCAGGCTGGCAGGAAGCGGGATGCTTGGGTACCTCGCCGTGGCTTTGGCTTCCATCAGCCCATAGAGGTTGTGGAGGTTGTAGTGCACTGAGGCTTTCTGCTTCGCTGAGGCACACACTGTCTTCGCAGAGAGGGAATCACCCAGCACGGCTGCCAGGAGGGAGAGATGCTGTCAGCACACGGCTGGGAGGGATGCAGGGGATGCAGACTGCCCCTTGCTTTGCTTGGTGGCTCTCGGGCAGCATTCCCACACACAGGAGACAGCCACCACTGCCAACCCAGCACCAAAAGCTCATGCACATGGTCCCATCCTGCACTCTGACATGGCCTGACAAGTGTGCAAGGGGTGGGTGTAGACATTGGCACACTCAAGTAGGGATGGAGACATTCAGTGTGTGAAACAGAGACATGATGTCTCTTAAAAATGGTTTTTCCCCATCGCACTCGGTTGCCAGCGATCTTCAAGCACACGGTACCTATGAGCACAGCCTTGTATTTCATATCACTCCTTACCCGGTGTGTAGGGTGGGCTGTCGAGCTCTCCTGGCGGGCAGCCTTCTTCAGACCCATCCAAGAAGTTGGATGGCTCATTCATGTCCTAAGCAAAGAAAATGGTTGAGCAATTTCAAGGGGGAGGTTTTGGGGATCAGTGGATAGAATGGAAAAAAGAGAATGGAAAAGCTGCATTTGAGGGGCAAACGGTCCTGCCAGGACACACATGGGGCATGATCAGAGCTTCTGGCAGGGAGTGACCTGGGGGCAAGGAGGGACTTACGATCCAGAGGCCGTCGAAGGGTACGTGCGCATGGAAGCGCTGCAGGTTCTCCAGCCACCACTGGTGTGTGTCCGGGTTGGAGAAGTCTGCAAAGGCAGTGAAGCCAGGCCAGACCTGTGGGGACATCACAAAATGATGAGTTCAGTGCGCAAGTGGTTTGTGGGGGGCCAGCACACGGAAGGGGGTACCCCAGAGGTGTGAGCATGCTTAAGGGCCAGGGTGAAACAGGCGATAAGCCCAGCCTGACTGCTTCGAGCCCTGGATGCTGCACGCACAGCATCCCTCCTGCCTCCATGGTACCCAGGAGCATCGGGGTGCTGAGGACACCCCAAGGTCCGATGGGCAGTGGCAGCTGATAGAGCAGCTGCTCTGCCTCCTCTTGCACAAGCCCTGACACCACCTAGCCCAGGGCATGCCATGGAGAGGCCATGATTTCTGCACACTTTTCCTCGTTCCAGGAATTTTAGCTGGTTCATTTTTCCCCATGTTTTCAGGCTACGTTAAAAGCCTCCTCCTTGTAGATATCGAGCGAGAGCTGGTGGGAGCAAATGGCCACGGTGAACAAACTGTGAGGGAACCAGTGCAGAGCAGATCCGGAGGTGCGTGTCCATCACAGCCAGCCTCCCCTCAGCCCCGAAACAGGAAGGGACAGAAATCAGATGACCAGCCTTGGGCAGAACTGTCAACTCCATTAAGTTCATATGACATCCACGGGCTCCTCTGCTGGGACAGGGGCTGGCTCCTGATGGCAGTGGAGATGCCAGGAGGTGACACACAGGGCTGAGAGCTGAGCCAAGCCCTGGCAGTCATCCCAGAGAGGTCCCTTGGCCACTTGGCTTTCTCTCCAGCGTGAGGGATGAAACCCCAGCCCTGCTATTGCTCAATGCCATAGGGCTGGGATTTCCCTGCAGAGCTCCTCACCTGCCCGATGAGTGTCTGCCCTTGGGTGGTGTTGAGGAACAAGCCCCGTCTCAAGCCTTCATCAAAAGGCCAGTAGGAGCCGTTGGGGTTGGTGCTGCTGATGCCGGGATCCTGGGGATGGAGCAAAGGGTTAGTGCCATTCCTGGCAAGGTCATAGCCCTTTCTCCCTGCCAGACTGGTGTGATTCAGAGAAGAGGACAACCCAGACAGGGTCAGCCAGAGCCCACACACTGTGGCTGTTTTCCCCAAGGGGAACAGAAACTTGCTTCAACACTTCCAGGCATGTTTTCTAACATACCACTTCTGCAAGTCCCCAGGACCCATTAGGGTGTTTTGGGGAGGGGGGAACAAATACAAAAAGTCATGTGCTTATGCAAGAAATGTCAGGTCACAGATGGGTTTGGGCTACAAGGGGGAGTTCAATAGGGAGGGAACACAACCTTTGACTCCCAGGACCCCCAGCAAGCAGAACCTGTACCCCCTTCCCTTGTGGAGGGAAGAAGGGAGACCACAGCCAGGTCATGAGATCCCAGCACTCATGCAGATGTGAGCACCCACGAGTTAAACAGCCTGACCCGCAGTTCCTCCATCCTTTCACCCATGGGGACAGGGGCATCCCTGTGCTTCTGCAGCAGAAAGGAGCACAGCACGAGAACCTGGCCTGTATCTCTGTGGTCCCTGCACTGGGGGGATTCCCAGTGGCAGTTCTGGTGGGGATCAGCCTCGAATAAAATTCCCCAGGGCTGGAGATGACCACGAGCCTCCCTTATGCCTCTGTCTTACACCCTGGCTCTGCAGCCAAAACAGCACAGGGGGAGAAGAGGAGAAGGAGTACCAAGATCATAACGTAGTGCTGCCCATGTTTGTGGAGGTCTTCCACCAGCGAAGGGAGGGAGGCAAATTTCTGGGAATCTAAGGTGAAGTCCCGGTACCCGTCCATGTAATCGATGTCATTCCACTGCGCATCCTGCGGGACAGAGGCTCAGGGATGGGTCATGGAGCCTGGACCACCCGCTCCATGGGTCTGAGGAGTTACCTGGGGGATCTGGTAGTTCCTCATGGCTCTCACAGTCTGCCAGGTCTCATTGCTGGATCCATAGCCCCAGCGGCAGAGGTGGAAGCCAAGTGCCCAGAAGGGTGGCATGGCCGGGAAACCTGCAGTGGAAAAGCAGGAGCATGGATGGGGTGTCCCAAGATAACAGCAGCATCTCATAAGGGTGGGAAGGGGAGAGGAGGGAAAGGAGGTGGTTGCTGGGAGGGCTGGGGACAGTGGTGAAGGTGGGATGAGATGGGAATGGGGCATGGGGAATGTGCCAGCAAATGGCCACATTGGATACAGGCACTTACCTATCACCTGCTGGTACTGCTGGATGACCATGTTGGGATCGGGCCCCAGGAAGATGTAAAAATCCAGCACCCCCCCGATGGTCCTCCAGGTCAGGCCTGGAGCGGGTTGCAGGGCCACCTCTTTGGTGAGGGGAAGAGAAACAGACAGTGACAACTGGGGAGCAGCCCCCAGACCCTGAACCCCATGGCAGGGACCAGGCAGCACCACAGGCAATGGAACACAGAAATCCCTGCCTTGCTCTTTGCGGATGCTAAAAGGGCATCTGGAGGCTTAAATCATCACTGGTTTACGTTAGGAGGTTGCTATCTTAAAAATCTGCTATTTAAGCCTAAAGCTGCACCATTCTCCCAGCTTTCACTTAAAGACCAAGCTCACGCAGGGCTTGCTTTCACATCCTCCCCCAAAACCCCCTCCTTGGTGAGTCGAGAGCTACTTGTACAGGTGAGCGTGTGGGAGCAATGGCTTTCCTAGAAGGGCTTTTCACAGGAGCGAGCCCTTGAACCTCAGCTCAGGTGGCTGCATCTCGCAGGAGCTCCTGCTGTGGAGCATCACTGTGCTACAGCGAGCACAGCTGGAGCTATGAGAGATGCAGTGTCACAGCATTGTCCCAGCTGGCTGCAAGCGGCGGCTGCTGGGGGGCACACGGGTGGTCGCCGGTGCCATTCCCGACACGGCGGGAGCCCGCGGGAGCTGCTGTGTTACCAGCTGGCACACGTGGCAGATCCCACAGCTGGGAACAGCGCGGGTGGCAGACGGCATCGCCGGCTGCGCCCCAACTGTGCCACACTGCCAGGCCTGCGGGCAAGGATGTCATGGGTGGAGGGGGAACGGGCACAGACCCACACACAAGGGACTTGCTTTTCCGATGGCAACTTGGCAGCTGGGTGTGTGGTTAAACTGCTTGGCAGTTGCTAAAGAGCCTTGCTGTAGCCAGGAAACAGATGGCTACGCTCAGTAACGGAGCTATCAAACCACATCTTTCCCTTTCATGGCTTCCTCTCACCCCAAGTTCCCAAACCGGCTGCTTCAGCATCTCCCATCTGTCCCCACCTGCCAGGTCCTCCTCCAGCGACAAGCCGGGCTGGGGTGTCCCAGACCACCTACCCATCGCGTTGCTGTTGAGGAGGAAAACCCCGTGAGCATCTCCACCTTCCTCCATCAGCAGGTAGAAGGGGTGAGCACCGTACAGGTTGAACGATTCCTGCAAAGAGGAGGTGATGGGTGAGAGAGCAGCTCCTGGGTAAAGCAGGAGAGCCCCATGTCACCAGGGATGAATAAATGGCCCCAAGTTGCATCTGCCACCACCCTCCATGGAGGACAAGACGAGGGATGAGGATGGTTTCGGAGCTGGGAGGCTGCTTCTTCCTCACAGCTTGGTGGCTGATAGCAAGCTGGGCTGGGCGAGAGGGAAACCTGCCTCATGCAACATGTTGCATGAGCAGCAGGGTGGAGCAGAAAGCACTTGAAGTGCCAAGAGCGTTTTGCAATTGCACTGAAATCCTCCCGGTATGTGTCTGCCCGCCGGCCCCGACCACCCCCTGCCTCTGCCACTCCTGCTGCCCACCCCCTGATGTGCTCTCCCAGGGCTTGTCAATGCAGCAGAGAGCAGTACCCCCTGTCCTCACCCCCTGCACCCCCACCATGGGGAGAGTGGAGATGGTACCATGGGAGACACGTCGCGGGCCCACAGCGTGAGGGTGTTCCAGTCCATGCTGTGCAGGAGGGGGCCGCGGTGCTCCCCCAGCCCGTAGAGGAACTTTGACGGGAGCGATGTGGATATCTGGAGAAACTGGTCAGCGAAGATCAATGGGGCCACAGTGGTGTTGAGCCTGCCAGGGTGACATGGAGGGAGAGAGAAGGTCAAGAGGGGACAGGAGGGCTGGCCAGGAGGATTAGGGACGGCAGTTATACAGTGTGGGGCCACTATGAGCAGGCAGATGAGGGGTGGCTGTGACTGGCAATCGTGAGCGACAGCCATGAGGGGAGATCACTTTGCCCTTAGTGACATGGTTTATTGGTGGGCTTGACAGTCCTGGGGTAACGGTTGGGCTCGATGATCTTAAAGGTCTTTTCCAGCCTAGTTGATTCTATGATTCTAAGAGGGGATGCTGGGATCCATTGGGATCAACAACTGACTCCTTTGCTCTTGAAGCATCCCAGCGGTCAGTGCAGCAGCGTATGTCCCACTCCACATTCAGCCCCAACACATTGGCCAGGGAAGCAAATTCAGGTCTGGCTGGACATGAGGCACAGCCCGAGCCTGAACCAGCCTGTCCCAGGATGGCACAGCCTTTCCTTTGACACCAGAAGTTTCCACCCAGTTTATTAACCACCAAGGAGATATGGTGGTGGGGTTTCTCAGCCTGCTGTCATTGATAAGCAGCTCTCAAGGATGGACCACAGGCACCAGCAAACAGGAAGAAGGAGGAAAGGATGGGATCCCAAAAAAACCCTGGCCATACATCGTTGGTGCTCACGAACAGCTTAGTGTGGGCAAAGCTTTGGAGGTGGCTGAGCAGTGCAGTAAAGCAGTGCTTTTCCACAGAAGCCTGGAGCTGTGTGTGTCCCTATAGCTTGGACAGCCGGGGAAACCCAAAAGCAGGGTGAAACGGGCAAAGCCACAACGCTCTTGTGGCCCTTTCCCTGAATCACCAGGTCCCTTATTGGTGATGTGCTGTAACCTGCACAAAGGCTGCTGTAGGATATGGAGAGGAATTAGGGCATTGGGAGGTTTTTGAACAGGTGCTGATCCCACCCAGCCCTGCCACAGCAAGCACATAGGTCAGCCTGTGGGGACAGAACTCACATGCTGCACAGAAAGATAAAGACAAAGAGTAATTATTGGCTGGAGATCTCGCAGTGTGGTTTTTCCTTAGGAAAAACCTCTGGGAATGATGCTGGAACCTGCCTATGGTGGGATGAGCTTCCCCCCACCCATTGTGGGATGCGGAGGAGATGGGTTCTTACAGCACCATCCCTGTCGCTCTGCGCCGCAGCAGCACCCCAAAGGGATCCCAGGAGAAGTCCAGACTGTAGATGGGATTTTCTGCTTTCTTCATTGCCCGGGGAACCTCGAGAGGAACCTCATACCGTGGGTTGGCTGCATCCGTTATCTGCAAAATGGAGAAAATGTGCTTTAAAGACCAGCAAAGCAAGAGGACAAAGGGTTGGAGATGCTCATTGGCCATGTACAGCCATGTCTGGAGCACAGTACCTTGAAGATACTGTGATATCGGTCTGAGCAGGGTCACCTGTGGAATGGAGAGATGCAGGAGAGCAGCCAGCAGGAATCTCACCTTGATGTGCAGCCGCGTGTCCGTCTCAAACTCCACATCCAGCCTCAGCATCTCGATGTCCCGGGGGTAATAGGCCTTCTCCCTTCGCACCAGCAACCCCACCATGCCCAGCGCTGTCTGGTTGAGGCTCTCCAGGGTGTAGCTGGGGAAGTCGGGGGGGTAGAAGCACCAGGGCACCCCTCGCTTGCCCCCCGCCGGCGGTGGGCTCTCGATGAAGCAGCACCCCCGGCTTTCACACAGCTCCTGTGTCACCACCACGCGCCGCTCCGGGTAGCAGTCAAAGCGGTGGCTTTCGGGCACCAGGAGACATTTGGGGGGCAGCGTGGGTTGGGGCCAGCCCACTGATACTTGCTGCAGCACCCAGACGGTGATGGCACTCAGCAGCACAGCAGCCACCAGCAAGCCACTGCCCACCCAGCACGGGGCCAGCTTCCCATGGCCGGTGGGTGCTGGGGCAGCCCCTTCCTCCTCCAGCCGGCACGCTGATGGCTGTGTCAGCTTCTGGTACGACTTCATCGTCCTGGTGCTGGAGCGAGGGGGAGATGGAGGCAAATGTGAAGGAGATGGAGTAGGGGAGCTCACTGAGCCTCAAGGATGGCTTTCCCACTCCCAATGGCTGCGGTTCAGGCAGAGCCTGCCCAGCTCAGCACCCTGCACCGTGAGGCTGTGCCCTTGGCTAAGATACACGCGGCAAACTTGGCAAAGGATGGCTTTGCTAGGGTTGGGTGGGCCTGACCCTCCACATGACCCTCCGCCAGCCCCAGGGGACAAGGCAGCATCTGCCTGTTCCTGAGGTTTGGCAGAGTGGCCCCTCAAGTTTTTCCCAGGTCTGAATTTATGGGCTGCAGCATTTCTGGAAGCTGCAAGCAGAACCAAGCTCCCTCTGCTCATGGGAACAGAGCTGTGGTGCTGGGAGCTGCGGCTCCGAGGTGCAGAGCATCCTCTGCTCCGAGCATCCTCTGCCACTGCCCAAAGCCCTGAGTCAGAGCTTTTAGCTCCAGGAAAGGCTGGACGAGGGATGGCAAGGAATATGCTCTTAGTCTTTGCCTCCCACTGATAAACCTGCTTTTACCAACCTCTCGGGCAAACATCTCCTAGACCGTAAGCAAAGGAGACTCCCACACTCCTGCTGAGTGCAAGGAGCAATCTCAGTACCTTAAATAAGAGACACAACTTTCTTTTCTCCATCTCCCGCCCAAGCCATAGGCACTCAGACCATGCACGTCTCCTCCCTGCAATCTGCAAAAGCTCAGCAAAACGGCTTTCCCCAAGAAGCAGGTTTTATTCCCAGGCACCAAAACGGCTCAACCTGCCACGGCCTGGCTCCAAAGCCTTATGCAAGCACCGGTCACTTCCCCAAGCGTGGGTCACCCGGGGTGGCAGCACCCACACGGCATGCGAACCCCGGGGTCCTCGGCACGCCAGCAGCCCATGGCTCATGTGATGCCACCCCGCAGCCGTGGCATGCAGTGGGGGGGACCGGGACACCCAGCGCCTGTGGCCGGGGGGTCTCCAGCCCTGGCTGGGGAGGCACCGCGGCCCGGGCCCCCCCTGCCCCGGCTGCCCGGGCTCCGCTCCGGCCTCCCCAGGCGCTTACATACACGTGTCTCCTCTTGACATTGTGGCTCCGGGCGGGCAGCGGGTAGCGGGCGGGCAGCAGGCAGAGGGCAGGCGGCAGGCAGCGCTCCCGGCCGCCGCAGCAATGCCTGCTCTGCCGTAAAAACCCTACGAGACGCCCGGTCCTACCGCTCCTCTCTAGTAGCTGCGCCTCCACACACGCCTCCTCTGACACTTGCCAGCTGCTTGCTCGCTCTTCTGGTCTGTGTGCTTTGTATTTGTATGTTTTAATATATAAATCTACAGCCAATGTTGTTCGGAAGCCACGAGGTATAGATTATGGGAGATGAGAGATTTTTTAGATTTTTCCCAGCCTGTAGCACGCAGGGTCATAGAATCATAGAATGGTTTGGGTTCGAAGGGACATTCAAAGGTCATCCAGTCCAACCCCCCTGCAATGAGCAGGGTCATCTTCAAGTAGATCAGATTGCTCAGAACCACATCCAGCCTGGCCTTGAATGTCTCCAGGGATGGTGCGTCCACCACCTCTCTGTACAACCTCTGCCAGTGTTTTAACACACTCATTGTAAAGAATTTTTTCCTCACATCCAGCTTCTTAGTTTAAAACCATCACCCCTCATCCTATTGCAACAGGCCTTGCTAAAATGTCTCTCCCACCCTTCTCATAAGCCCCTTTTAAGAACTGAGAGGCTGCAATAAGGTCTCCCCAGAGTTTTGTCCAGGCTGAACAGCCTCATCTCTCTCAGCTTTTCCTCATAGGAGAGGTGCTCCATCCCTCTGATCATTTCTGTGGCCCTCCTCTGGACCCATTCCAACAGGTCCATATCTTTCCTGCACTGAGGACTCCAGAGCTGTATGCAGTACTCCAGGATCTCAAAACCCAGAGTATTAATGTCGCCTTTCAGGGTGAGAGCACTTCACCCAAAACAGCCTGAAAGAGGTGCCTGTGCTGAATCCAGCACCATGGTTTCAGGGAATTGTGATGCTGGCTGGGTTTTGAGCACACAGGTGGGCTAGACCCACAACCTCCGCACACTTCCCAAAGCAAAGCCATTTTGCCATCCAGGTTTTCACCAGAGATCCTTTCTCCCATGCACTCCTGTTCATCCTCAAGTGTCCACAATCGCAGGAAAGCCCAGGCTTTCCCACTCTCATGGGACTGGAGAGCTCTTCGTTGTTTCCTATAAAGGCCATTGCAGTCTAAAGGTCAGCAGCAAAGGACAACAGACCTTTGAAGCAGAGTTGCTTTCCGCAGGGAATTAAAAGAGAAAGTAAGAGCTGTTGAGAACGGGGCGATTCACCCAGAAACAGGATTTCAGGCAACACGATATCCCCCCTGTGCCATATGTGGTCTGTCAAACCCATGTTGTTGAAAAGACAGCGGAAAATACCTCAGTTGTGGTGAGCCTCATGCGTGGGTCTGTCACCACAGAGGGTTACATCCCACCCAGGATATAACCAGCCCATCTCTCCTGCTCTTGGAGATCATCGTTGCAGGGATGTCTCAGGGAAAAACCTTGGATGATGCAGGGTGGCTCCAGCCACTCCTTGCTATTACCACCAAAAGGGCAGGTGGCCGTGCTGGGGACATCAGTGGCCCAAGACTCGCACCACCAGCACCCTGCTCCTTGCTTGTCTTGACTCTCTGAGCCACCAGAAGCCACCAGGTTGTAAATGAGATCTGGAGACAAACCTCAGAGGCATCAGTGGGGACCGCAGGGATGGCTGAAATCTGCCCTCCGAGCTCACCCCGTCCCATTGCCCAGGGCAGGTTTTAAACCAGAGGCTGCAGCTTCGGAAGAGGTGAAGGCCAACACTGTTGCAGTCACACTGGTGCTTTAACCACCCTCATTAGTCCGGTTCCAATAAAAAATAGGGGTTTCTTAACAGGGAGGTGCATCTGTCACATGCACCCGTGGGACTGTGCCAGATGTGGGGCGGCCCATGTTTTGCGGCTCGGGTTGTGCAAAGGGAGCAGCGAAAGACAAGATCTTACTCAAAGCCTCAACTATGGCCCTTAGATCTCCTTCAGTGAGGTTATTTATCCCCGAGGCTGGAAAGCACAAATTGCACGGGTCCGACGCAGACCTTCTAATAGAGTAATGAACATGGAAAAATGAAAGGGAGCCCAGTTTCAATGGAGACAGTTGGGTTTGGTCAACCGCCTGGTTATTACATTTTTTGGCTGTGTTTTCATCATTACTGGGTGCTCCCAGGATCCATCACTGCTCAGGCCGCTGGGGTCAGGGTGCTGTGTTAGCAGCCCTTGCAATTGCACAAGAAAAGAGCAAGACCTGGGTGTGGGATCCAGCTCCGGGTCAGGATCTGGCCCTGCTGCAGCGCTCAGGGGCTCTAGGACCCAACTGGCAGAGGATGAGCCCCACCAGCGGCTGCCACATGGAGCCCGGTGTCCAAAAGGGACCCTGCGCTCCCCCCGGGACGCTCCCGGTGTCCAGGACGTGCTCCCATCCCTGCAAAGCCACCATGGCTTGAGGGTGCAGAACCCTCTGCCGGGGCTGGGCTGGGCCGGAGAGATCCCAGCGCTTGGGGGGGGTGGACGGGGACATACACACCGGGTCATGGTGCCTGGCGCTGCACACCCTGGTTGTGGGGACACATACAGACACACATACATATACACACACACACACATATACATACACACACTGGGTCATGGTGCTCTGTGCTGCACACCCCGATTGTAGGGGGACACACACACACACAAACACACACACACACGTGCACATATATACATACATATATACGTATACACACATGTATACACACATATACACACACATATACATACATACGTACATACACACACATACATATACATACATATACACACATACATACATATACATACATATACACACACATATACATATATACGTACATACACACATATACATACATATACATACATATACACACACATATACACACATACATATACACACATATATACATACATACCTATACACACACACAAACATATACACACACATATACATACCTACATATACACACACATATATACATATATACAGGCACACATATACATACATACACATACACATATACATACTTACATATACACACACATATACATATGTACATATACACACACATATACATATGTATATATACACATACATATACATACATACGTACATACACACACACATATACATACATACATGCACACATATACATACAGGCACACATATACATACCTACATCCACACACACATATACATACAGGCACACATATACATACATACACACACATATACATACAGGCACACATATACATACCTACATCCACACACACATATACATACAGGCACACATATACATACATACACACACACATATACATACATACATACAAACACACACACACAAAACACCGAGTCACGGCGCTCGCCGCTGCGCACCCCGGCGCGTGTGTGTGGGGAGGCGGTCACGTGACGCCGCCACTCCACCCCGCTCCGCGCGCCCTTCCCCATGAATGAACCGCGAGGTGGGGGGGGGGGGGGGGGGAGGGGCGTGGCCTCGGGGGGCGGTGACGCGCCGCCGGCGGGGCGGGGCCGGGCGGGGTGACGCGCGGCGTGACGCGCCATGCCGGAAGCGGCGGGGGCGCTGGTTGGTCGGCGGCGCGGCGGGGGGGAGGGGGCCGCCCCGCGCTTGTTGTTGTCCGCGGGACTCGCTGGCAGGGACGGAGGGAGCCGCGCAGCGCCCCCGCCACCGGCCCCGCCGCCCGCCGCCGCCGACACCCGCCACGGGCGCGCGCGCGCCTTCCCGCCGGCGCGCAGGTGAGGAGGAGCCGCCCGGGCGCGGCGGGGTCGGGGCGAGGGGTTTGGTTGGAGCTGGGAGGGGATGTGAGGGGAGAGCGGCGGCGATAGGGGGGGGTTGGTCCATGCGCTGCCGCTGACTGAGGTGGGGTGTGTATGGGGGGGCGGTGTGTGAAGTGGGGGGCAGCGGCTCGGCCCGGTCCGGTCGGGTCCGGTTGGGCGCGGCGGGCGGGGCGGCTGAGGTAAAAGTGCTGAGTCACCACCGCGCCGGGCACGTGGTGCCGCCGCCCCTCGCACCGGGCCGGGCCGGGCGGCGCGCACGTGGGCCCCGGCGGGGCGGCGGTGAGGGGCGCCGGGGGAGCGCTCGGCCCGGGGAGAGGCGGCGGCGGCGGCGGGGCGGGGGCTCGGCGGGCCCCGGCGGGGACCCGCGGTCACACCTTCGCGGACCCAGCGTCCCGCCCGCGGGACGGGCCCGGCGGGTGCCGCGGGGACGCGGGGTCCCTTCGGGAGGGGCTTTGCCCGGGCGCCGCTTTCCTCTTGTTGTTGTTTGTTGTTGTTGTTCCCCCTCCCCTCGAGGCTGAGCGCGCTGCCTGCCTCTGCCTTTGAATGGCTCTTAAAATACATGCGAGGAAACCTGTTGTGACGCCGCGCTCTCCCAGGTCTAAAAATAGCTGCTTTTGTAGTACGGAGGGAGCAGCCGGGGCGCAGCCGGTACCGGGCAGCGTGGCGGCAGCGTGCGGCGGGCACCGGGCGTGGCGGCGGCCTCGGCGAGCTGCCCTCTGCCCCGGGAGGCACCGCTCCCGGTCCCCTGCGCTGCGGGTCGGGGGTTGTGTTGGGGATGAAACAGGGAGATCGTGGGATCGGGCTGGTCGCGGAGCCTGTCGGAGTGGGGGGTGTGTGCGCAGGGGGGAGGCTCGGCAAACGGGGTGCTCTGGAGCCACGCAGGGATGGGACAGTGGGAGGAAAGGGGACGGGGACATTCTGGGTGCCGTGTGAGCGTCTGGTGGGTGCGGGACGGTTTGGGTGTTTAGTCAGCAATGGGGGGTGGGTGGGGGAACCTGTTCGGAGCTCCCTGTGAAGGCAGTGGCATAAAGCTGGGGAAGCATCCAGGCCGCGAGTGAGGGGAACCGAGGTCTCCGAACTCTCACAGTGTGTCAGGGTCTGTTTCCTTCCTCCTCCTCTTCCTCAGGCTGAAAGCCCGCTCCCCTCCCTCGTGGGCTGCTCCGCGGAGGGTTTCTCTTACAGATTCTGCCGAAAGCAGGCCATGAGGTCTCAAATTAGGAACGAGCCCCCTTTGGGCAAAGTTGTTACAGAAAAGGGAAAGGCCTCCATTTTCACTTTCACCTGGCAACCCCCTCCTTTGCTATCATAGTCCTGAAGCTCAGCCGGGGCCCGGGAGGGCGGGGAGAGGGAACTGGTGAGAGGAAAGTGTTTCCCGGGAAAGCTGCACGCCTTTTTCTTGCACTTTCAGTCCTTACGAGCCCTGTCGGTGGCGAAGCGCAGCCCTGTGCCCCAGCCCGGTCGGGGTTTAGCAGCACATGGATTTACCTTGTGGGTTTTTTTTTTCTCGCTGCTGAAACGGGTGCGTGTTGGTCCGGTTTTCCCCCCTCTCCTTCCGTGTGTACACGGTGCTGCCTTTGGAGAAGCCTTCCTCGTGCAGTCACTTCCTAGAGGTGATGGACGTCGTGGTTGCCCAATGGCAGCGCGCTCGGCTCCGCGGCACCCGAGTTAACTCTGCTCCTACCCGCTGGAGGTGCTGAATGAGGGTCCAGCAGCAACGGGGTGATTGCTGCAAGGTTGGGACACGCCGTGACTTTCGCCTTCAGGACACCCTGCCCTCTTGTGCAGGCTCTGAGCCGTCAGGGCTTTGTACCATAGCAGCGTTAAACGTTCCTGGTTGTATTGCGCCAGGCTCATGCCCTGCTTCGCAAGTGTTTCTGAACCAGAGGCAGACATGTGTTAGCTCTCTTTTTGTTTGCCTGTCAGGGGTAGCGTGCTTTGTCATGTTTTATGTCATTTCTGCGCCGTCACTCGTCTCGGCAATCTGTTGCGGCAAGGAGTTCAGTACTGCTGTGTGCCTCCTGAAAGGGAAAAATACAGATCAGCTTGATACAGTCTTATTTCCATCAGCGTTGGAAGATGATTAATGGTGTGGAATGCGCTGCAGAACTTGGTATTGAAAATCTCTAGCTGTGTGAGATGTCTGGGAAGCAAAGAAAGGACAGCTGGGAGCGCTGGCCCCCGCGGCAGTCGGGGTTTGTGGGATAAGCTTGCTCACTGATCATTTCTGTAAACATCCAGCTGTGAAGTACTTGAGCGGTGCTAGCACTTTCAATTATCAGGAAGTTTCAGGCTCAGCACCCTGTAGAGATGAGCAGGCAGTTTCCACTTCGGTCTGAGCTATTGTTTCAGGCTATCTTCAAACTTGGGCGAGTGATAGAGTGCTCTGTGACCATCAACACAAGAACTGGGGAGGGGGGATGCAGTAACAAGAGCGATTACCCTGCCACTAAGCTCCCGAGCGGAGGGACAGGTTGCGTAGCGAGTCCCGCTGCTTTGCAGTATTGCAGGACCCTGAATAGCAATGTGCTATGTTCCATTTTTAGCAGCTGATGAAGACGTCCAACTCAATGGCTGGCACGTGGGGTCAGGAGCAGCGTAGCTAGGAATCCCGATCACAGCTCTGCCCCAGGATCTGGCTGTGCACCCGAGCAAGTTATTTGTTGCTCAGTGACTTAGCTTGGCCATCTGGGGAGGTGCATCTCTGGGCTGGTGATGCTGAAGCATAATTCTGGTGTAGCTCTGTCACTGTGTTTTGTAAGCACGTGATGGAAAAAGTGCTGTACGCTTGTCAGTGCCGGGGCTCGCTGCTGCATACCTTTCCCCTTCAGCCACCTCCTCAGTGAAGTTTCTGAGGTGACACGCAAGCGTGCCCTCCTGGTACCCCATATCCTCTGCTTTCTGGCCACAGGCTCTCTGCAGCATCTGACTAGGTTGTTTACCAAACCACTAAAGACTGTCTGATATGTGTCCAGGCTTCCCCAGAGAGCGCCTCAGAGAGCCGTGTCCTGGCAGCTCTCAATGCGTTCTGAAGGTTCCTGAATCTCCTCTTTGCTGCTGGATGCTGGTTCCGATCCATAAGGGAAATGGAAAGCTGGCCAGCTGGGCGAGGGCTGCATGGAGCTCCTCTAGAACAGTAAACAGTGACTCACCCCCTCCTTGTGTCTTCTCTCCCTTCATGTCAAATATATTGCCTCGCATATGCTTCTACTCTCTGATTCACACCATCAGCCCGTCCCTCCCCGCTCTCATTACAAATGAGTGACAAGCGTCAGTCTGCCTTACAGGATGTGTGAAGATTGTCAGAGCAGGAGAATGGCTTCTTGAATGATAGGGAGAAGGATGGTGCTCTGCCTACCATGCTGCAACGTGCTGGAAATCCGTGTCATGCCTCTGAGCAGCAGAGGCATGGCCACGAAGATTTAAGCATCCCTAGTTCCCTTCACCTGTCAGCTCAGATGTTATCCTTGGTAGGCACTTCCATTTGGGTAGCGCTTTGGAGCTGGGAATAACTTGTGGATATATGAGAAATTTCACTAAAATAGCTGCCTTAGGATTAAATCACTGCGTTTGGGATTGAGTAGAGTATTCTCTGTGTAACTATGCTCAGTGGCAGAGATCCCCATTGCTGCTTGAACCTCACGCTGTTTTTCTGCCCTCTGGAAGTCGTCGCTGGCCTGGCTGGAAGCGAGGGTTGCATGTTTTCAGTTTGCTGTATGTGTCTGAGGATGGAAGCTGAACACCGGCAGGGCTGTCTGCCAGGCTCTCATGTTCTGGCCAGGGTTGTCTTTCAGTGTAGAGAGAGTTCTAAAATGCGAGTTCATCCGCAGTTGTCGGGTGTCAGCAGTGACTTGATAGTAATTCCTTAATACGTAACGCGCTTTGAAAGCCCTGTAGCGTGGAAAGTCTGAAATCTCATTCTGGCATGTTTTCTTCCTTAATTGCAAACCTTGTGTGGAAAGCTCCGTCCTACCTCTGCCCGAGTCAGGCTTTCTGCTCTCTTCCCTTTTCAAAGCAAAGGAATGGAGATCTCTAGATGGTCCAAGCCGAGACCATCAGGCTTGGGATGTCAGCCAGAGACCTCCAGGTTTTTGGGAGGATGCTGCAAGAGGCTGAGGAATCGTCTGAGAGAGGGAGAGGGCGTTGGCAAGGCTGTCAATGGGTAACTTTATTGCAGAATTACAAGGGCTCTTTATGTAACCCACAGTCAAAACACTTGCTTAAATACAAGCGTGGAGCTGCGCTGGAAAAGCCTTTGCCCCTTACAGTTGTATTACTACTCGCCGCTTTATTTATGTAGCGTTTGAAACGTGTCGTACCGCTTACAGAGCAGCGATGTAATGCAGTCCTTGTTCCAAAAAAGCTGAGCTCCTAATTTTAGACGTGATGCAGCAAACGCAATTAAGAAAAGAAGGGCAGGCATAGGGTAAAGACTAAAAGGGTTCTAATAATCAAATCGCAGGCAGGGTCCCAGCAGACCCCTGGGCAGCATGTTTAGGGAATGCTGCTGGATAGGGCATGTTTGCAGGATGGTTTAGGATTTCGTTGTGGGGTTTTTGTCTTCTAACTGTGGGAGATGCTGTGCTTATTTCAGTTGGTAGCTGAAGAGTCCCAAAGAGTCCTGATGGGAAGGATTTTGTAGGTGGAGAGATGGAGCCCGAGGCCCCAGAAGACTGTTGATGGGGGTTGCGAGTGGTGTTGTATTGGTTTCGAGCCCTGACCATGCCTGTGGGTTCACCTAGTGCAGAGATAACACTCACCCTGGCACTCATATGAGTGCGAGACCTGAGCTTGTGTTTCTACTTGCACTACCAAATCCTGCCCTTAGGGTCGGGGCAGACCCCAGTCTCCCACCCTTGTGTGAAGAGGGCTCAACCTCATTCCTTGACCTCATGGTTCCCCAACCTGCTTGCTCATCTCTGTGCCAGCAGCAGCTCCGGTGCAATAGGATGGATCCCAGTCCATCTCGGAGGGATGCTGGCCCATCCAGGGCGCTCTGGCGTGCAAGTGGAGATGGGCGTGCAGCACAAGGCCGTCCGCTGAGGAATGTGCAGGGTCAGGAGATGTAGCTTTGACGACATGGAGCAACAGGTGACCGAAAGGGTTCTGTCACATGGAGCTGGAGCATCGCTGGGGTGGCAGGCGAGCCCGCACGCCGACCCCCCCGGAGGCAACCTCACCCCTTGGCTCTTGTTTTCCATGATACTTTACGTTTCTTTCCATCTCGGCGCAGCCAAGCGGCCCTGTTCAGTTTTTCCATCGGCTGGCATAGAAAGTGCTTTGAAGACGCGCTGGGTGAGGATCAAAAGGGTTTTTTGTGTAATTGGTGGGTGTGACGGGTCTGCCGTCGGCCTCCCCCTCCTTTTTGACTTTCCTTTTCCGGTTTTAGCAGCGCGGAGTGCCGGCAGCGTGCCCCTTTCCTTGTAGGGATGGGGGCGGTGAGGGAGGGGGGGATGCCGAGGGAAGGAAGAGTTTCTGATGCTGTGGGAATGTGAGCTCTCAAACTCTGTAAACAGCTGGTGACTCACTGCATAACTATGGCACCAACTGCCTGCGCGGCTGCAGGGAGGGGGCTGCCGGCCGTTTCCTCTACGCACTGGCAGCGCCTCTGCTCTCCTGAACTCGCCGGGACCGTTGGGCTGAGACCAGGAGCTTTTTCCTTCCTCCTCCGTGCTAGCGCCTACGGCTGCGCCTCCGGCCTGGAGGTAGGGGTGGGTGGCCATGGCCCCGTGCAGAGGGGAAGCGATGGGGTCTGAAGGAGACCCTGCCTGCGGTCAGCCCTCGTGCAAAACACGCAGTCGGTCGGGTACATCCCCGTCCCTCAGAGGTTGGGACTTGCTCCCCTGTGGCCCTGGTGAGGCAGGGGCTGCTGGAGGTGTGCCCAAGGTGGGGTTCGGTGCTGGAGGAGAGGAGAGAGGGACTCGGTGATGCTCTAGAAAATGCAGTGCACACCAGTTACTGTAAGTGGTCCATTCATCACGGAGCATCTTGGCTTGTGTGCTGTGCGGCTGTCCTTGTCCCTCCTCCAGACATGGAGAGCTGTGCTGTCTCGGGCTTAAAAATAGAGAAGGCGCCTAAATACACTCTCTAATATCTAGGATATTATCTCACAGCTTTGCACTTAGGGGATTGGTTTTTTTCTTTCTATCCCCCCTTCCCCTTGCTCTTCATCTTGATCTTTACGTAAGTCGTGTGATGATGAGGTGTCTCGGCTGATAAAGCTCAAGTGACAGCGGTGCAGGCTGAGCCAGCACCTTTACCCACACGGCTCCCACTGGTCCCCAACCCCACCTTTGCCCCCTCCCCAAATTCCTCCACCCCCTGTTTGCAGATATGAATGAGTTTGTTTACTCTCCGACGACCTCGTGATGTCTTTGCACAGACATGACCTGAAGTCATTATTGCTTTTGGGCTTCTCTGTTTCCATGGCGACTGTCTCCGGGTTGGCTACTTTCCCAAGGTCACCATGGCAACTATCAGAAGGGAATCATGCTTGGGATGCTTTGGCTGGATTTTTCATGAATGATTAGGATGTGTGACACGATGCAGACGTGGAAATGGGGAGGGTTTGGGCTGGGCTGGAGAAGGAAGGAGGGGGGAAGAGGACTCCCGCCAGACAGGCTGTGCGCTCTGCGGTGCCACTGGGTGTGCATCGGGGGGGGGGGTCCGGTGCCTTGTGCTCTCCCCACTGGGGAGCCATAGGCAGAGGCTGTGATGGTGGCACGGCTGCGGTCGCCTCTCTTGTGGTAGGTACCAGACAGAGCTGCGTGCTGCCGTCACCGTGGGGTGAAGGTTTCGGGTAGAGGTGCGGGCAGGTGGGGTTTCTGCCAGGCGCTGGTCGAAGGGGTGTAGCCTCTTGCTAAGGTGAGAGTGAAGGGCAGTGTCTCGGTGTCTCGCTGTCGGTGGACATGCCTCCATGTCACTAGAAACATCTGGCAGGTCAGCTCTCGCAGCCCGGGGCTGAGAGGATCGGGAAGCAACAGTCTTGGTGCGCTGGGAGAGGCGAACTCCTGCCTTTGCTTTGTTATCGTGGGGGGGGGCTTTTGTTTCTGTTGTTTGGGTTTTCTGGTGGCGTCTCCTTTGGGTGGGGACGGCGCTGGAAGCAGGTTACAAACCAGGCAGCTTCTTTCTGGGTTGCTGATTCAATTTCGAGCTGGGTTAATAATAATCGAAATAAGAATGAAGGGAGTTGTTGTCTTGTGGCTTTTCAGTGCCTTTTATGAGCGGAGGTAACTCTTAATTCAGTCCCTAATAGGCCATTCCGAGCGTCTGGGATTCCTCTGGAGGGAGGTGAGCAAGTGACTGGGCCTGGGAGGCCACACTCTGTGCTCCCCTTGAGAAGGGGTGGCATATTGCAAGGTGGTGCATGGTGGTTAGCCTAACTGCTGTTTACAGCAGGAGCTCGTGTACTTTTCCCCCTCCCTGCTTAATCTTAGTATAGTTAATAGCAAAATATGAGGTCTTCAGCATCAAAAACCAGTGCACTTGTCAACGCAGATTTCTCTTTCTTTTATCTGAATGGGGTAAACTGATCTCTGAATCCATCCCAGTGTTTTAAACAACCGTGTGGTTATTGCTTTTAATAGTGGTTGAGTTGGGGGCTTCCACCATGTGTTGGGTATCTTCTTCCTCCCGTCACCTCTGACATTCATTACTGTAACCTGAAAATCTTGTTTTGTTTTTCCAGTTGCAATTTCTGAGCAGTTTTGTCCGGAAGACTGTGCTCAGGTTATGACGACTAATCCCAAACCGAACAAGGCGTTAAAGGTAGGGAAGAAGGCTGAGTGGGTGATGCTGGGTGGCGGGGGAGGCTGTCACAGAACCGTGCTCTGTGCGATGTTGGTTGTGCATGACTGTTCTCTTTCATTCTGGGAGGCTCTTACAAATGGGTGCTCATACAATTTCCCACTATCTACAGGAGAAGTTAGGGTAGAAGGATACTGGTGATACCCAGAAAGATGTCTGAAGTCTCTGGGATGGCATGGAGGTACCCCAGTTGCTGTCCAAGAGACTTCTGACTGTAGCATGTCTTGGCAGCATCCTGAAACCAGTGTTCCCAGGCCTGGTCAATGAAGTACTTCTCCTCTTGGGACTGGGAGGCTCTGGGAAAGGATGCCTTCAGCTGGTGTCTCTCAGATCCATGAGACAGTAGATGTTTCAGACATACCAGCTTGGTGGCAGTCTATGCATGGGTTGTACATGCATCGTCACAGTTCTTTTCCCCTATCTTAGTGTTTCATTCCAGATGTTCTGCAGTCTCTGAAGAGACAAAACGATGATATCTTAAAGGTTCTGCATTCAATGATCTTAAAAGTCTTTTCCAATCTAAATGATTCCATGATTCTTAAAATAATTGTGGCAGCAAACCTGCTCGGGAAAAAGGCACAAGGCCTTGGTGTCTTTCGTGTGTAACTTCAGAGCCTGGCCTATGCACCGGGACAACCAAATCAGGCTGTGGTCCTGCGGCCCAAGCAGGGTTTTGTTCATTACTTGAATAAGCAGTCTACAGCGAAAAGCCACCAAATGCTGAGTTAAACCTTGCATATAAGTGGCTAATTCTGCTTTTGAGATGCTGCACTGGTGTCCCAGCATAATGCTGGGAAGAGGTGTCATCTTTAGCATTCATAGTATGAATTCTGGGTCCTGACAAAGGAGTACGAAGGGCTTCAGTCTGCTTTTCATTTATCTCCTTAAAAAATCTTACTGCTCAGCTCATGCTGGGTGAGGAAGGCTCACTGCTTTCTCTGACTTAAGAGGGTTACCCAAAAACCCAGACGAGAAAGCAGTGCTCGGATCTCTGCAGATGTTTTAGTGGAATATGTGCTCTCTGCAATGCTTCGGGGCTGTTTTCCAGGTAGGGCTGTGACGTTGCTGAGGGGTGGCCTGTCTCTTTTTGCTGTCCAGAGCATCCGTTCACGTAGGGTTGCTGCTACCCCTGTGCTGTTGGTATTTGCAGGTAAAGGAGGAGTCAGGAGAGAATGCCCCAGTGCTGAGTGATGATGAACTCGTGTCAATGTCTGTACGGGAGCTGAACCAGCACCTGAGGGGTCTCACCAAAGAGGAGGTCATCCGTCTGAAGCAGCGGAGGCGCACGCTGAAGAACCGGGGCTACGCTGCCAGCTGCCGCATCAAGCGCGTGACTCAGAAAGAGGAGCTGGAGAGGCAGCGGGTTGAGCTGCAGCAAGAGGTGGAGAAGCTGGCCAGAGAAAACAGCAGCATGAAGCTAGAGCTGGATGCCTTGCGCTCCAAGTACGAAGCACTCCAGACCTTTGCTCGTACTGTGGCGCGAGGGCCCATCACCCCGACCAAAGTTGCCACCACCAGTGTCATCACCATCGTGAAATCAGCCGAAATCTCATCCAGTTCTGTGCCGTTCTCAGCAGCGTCCTAGTGCCCTCGGTGGGGGGAACTAGCAGCCTTTCAGAAGGGAGGGGATAAGGCTCTTATGCATTGTTCCGGAGTACTTGGTCACGTCAAGAATTGGCATTTTAACAATTCTCTTCCAAAAGTGCAAAAAATAGGAGAAGAAAAGAGAAAAAAAAAAAAAAAAAGAAAAGAAAACAAAAACCCCCACCCCAGACCTACAGAGGGAACTTAACTGGCTGCTTCTGTCTGGACTCAGTGGCTCCATCAACCTCCTGTGTCCAGGATTTGAGCTCTGTACGCAGTACAAATAGCAAGATCTGCTTCCTCCTTCCCCCTGCCTCCCCCAAGGCCCTCTCAGCCGTGGGCAGCTTTCCAGCTGCGAGAAGATACCTGGGGAGCCTCCGGAGTCTTTGTGAATGATGCTCAAGAGCCAGGAAACAGATGGACTGTAGAAATCATCGTGTGAGATGAATGTATGGAAAAAAAAAAAAGAGTTTCCTTTTGTGGCATCCTACTCCTTGTAAGAAAGGTCTCCCCTATCTTCCCTGCTTCCACCTGATATTATGAGGGCAGGGATATAGGCTTTTTGGGTTAGATTTCATCCTGCTATGACTGGATGGGAGCAGGAGGACGATGGAGACTAATGCTTGGGTCTGACCACACCCATAAGGAATAACCTTTCGTTTTCAATCCATGCTGTTAAAATATGGGAAAATATATATATTTTACATATTTTAATACGCCCCATTACCTGTGTGGCCTGTAAAAACAACTACATTGCAGCCTCCTTTATTCCAAGCCCAAGTTTCCCAATAGCTCCTTCCCTGAGGTGTGCCTGTGAATTGGGTATATTTATGCAGTTTATTTCTTCCAAATGATCCGCAGTCTTGAAGTAGCAGCTGCTTTATTGTTTTTTTCTGGATTCCCTGAAGCTTATAAGGGAAGGAGGCACAGTAAATGCTGTGAAGAGCAGTGTGACGGGGAGGAGAAGGGGAGATGATGAGGAAAAATGCTGCAAGTATTACCAGGTGGAGGCAGAACTGGCTGCAAGAAGGTGGGAACAGTTCTGCTGGGATCAGCACTATGAGAAGGGGTTTGTGCAGAGGTATTTCAGAGAGATGTTTTTAAAGCACTGAAGTGTAACTAGAGGGCAATAGCATTCAGACGGGAGGAGAGAACTTCCAGAGCCTCCTCTTTGACAAAAGCATTGGCAGGTTAGCAATGAACGTCCTAGCTGGAGAGCTGGGCTCGCCAGTCTTTGACCAGAGAAGGGCTGTGGGGAGGTCGGATGGGAGCTGGAAGAGTCTTTTCCTCTCCAGAGCACGTCAGGCACTGAAGTTGGGATCCAAAGAGTACAGTGAACAACCCTCAGTGTTCAGACAACCTGTGTGAACGTGACCCTGAAACTTGACGCTTTCTCTTGCCAATGGGTGGATTATCCCGAGAGGACAGGATGGAAAATGATGGAAAATCAGTGTGTATGTAGGGGACAGAAGAATTGGGATCGAGAAGTTGTTCGGATGGCTCTGAGCAGTGGTTTGGGAGAGGGATTTCTGGCTCGGCAATGGGCAGAAGGTGGGAAGCCGAAAGGAGCTGAAAAGAGGAATGTTTCCAGGTCACTGTAAAAAAAAAACAAAATAGCTATGTTGGTGTTCATGTGTTTTGTTGTTGTTCGTTTGTTTTCCTTTTTGAAGTAGGAAAGAGAAGGGACTGTGAGTTTTGCAGGGCAGGTCAGAGACTTGTGGAACGGACGATGCCTGTTGTCACGCAGGTGAGAAGAGAACGAGATGGTTGAAGTTTAAGATGAGGAGAAGAGCTTAGAGGATTTGGGCTCCAGAACAGAAAGCAAAGATCACGGAGAATTCACGAGTGTTTTGGACTGAAAGAGAATAATCAAGTGCCGCCGTTGTTGCAAAGGGGGCAGTGAACTGGCATCTGACACCCAGTATAATTCATTGTTTGAGGCTTGGTCTTGCCTTGAATAGCAGTAGGTTTGTAGACATTTAGTGAAGCCCTACTTGTCTTTGGAAGAAGTTGTTAGCTTGCTTTTTCTTTTATTATTTTTTATTTCTTTTTTCACCTTGTCATTGGAGTCTCTGGATTTCCCAGGAGGGTCCTTTGTGAAATAGGTTAATGAAAAGAGAAACCTCAGACTTGGTTCTCGTTCAGTCCTCAACATCGACAGCCGTGACCTTACTGAGCCAGAAAGGGTGTAAGTGAAACGCTTCCCGAAGGCTCGTTACCCCTGCCAGATCCACGTGTTATGGAGGGGAGCAGGGAGTTTCCTTCGAGTGATTTTCCAACACATAGAGTTTGGATGACACTTAGCGTTACCTCATTTCTCCTCCACTCCCTCCCTATCTCCGAACAGGCAGATCGATGTCCTGTGTATCAGTACCAGTTATTGACTCCCACAGCAGAAGCTGAGGAAGAGAAAGATGTTACTGTCATTTCCTGGTCCTCTCATGTTCTCCAGCTCACAGACATTGGAAACTTTCCCAGACCTTACAGGTGCCTCCGAAAACAGGCAAAATGGAGACTCCTGGCACTGTTGGGGCTTTAAATGAAAACTTTAATGAAAAAGGCCAGTTGACTTGAAAATGCCCAAATGCTTCCAGTCTTTCAAACAGCTCCAGAGCTCCATAACATTCCTGGCTAGATAGGAACACCCCTCTGGCTGCTCTTGAACCCCCCCGCCGGGGCAATCAGACCAGGGGAACGGAGGTCGAACTTGGTTCCGTGTGGGGGTCTTCTTGCTGTTGGAATGAGTTGAGAAACATATCTTTACGTGGCACTTCCCTTGTGGCCAAGTATTTCTTTTATTTCCAGTTCTTGGAAGGGTGCCAAAGGCTTGTCCAAGTGATTGCTAGTTTAGTGCTGGTAGGCACTTAAAGAAAATCTCTGGTCACTCGCTAAAGAACAAGAGGCCTGGGTGTTGTTAAAGCTGTTGATACCATAGCCATGGTAGGTAATCCATATTGGATATCCATAAGGACCACGTGGAAATATTTAAAGAGAGAGAAATATATATATAAATATATAATTATATACATTTTATCGTACAGATTTTTCGTAAAAAAAAAAAGAAAAAAATTAATTTTTTTTTTTTTTTTTTTCCAAGTTTGATACTGTAAATCTTTATTAAAAAGAAATTGCCAGTCCAGGGCTCCCTGGGTGGTGACCTGGAGGGGAATGAAATGTCCTGGCTAAAACTTCCACAGAGGGATCAGAATTGCAAGGTAATGTGGAGGGAGGAATGACCCGAAAGCTGTTGTGACCGCGTTGGAGACCCAGCTCCTCCACCCTGGAGGGTCCCTCCAGCTTGGGGTTGTCGCATTGCATTCCTCTGGGGGTCGGTTTGTTTCTGTTGTGGTTTTCTTCTTTTTGTTTTGGGTTTTTTTGGGTTCTTTTCTTTGATTTCTCTTGGGTTTGTTTGTTTCTTTTTCTCTCCGTCCTGCACTTGCAAGCCTGACACCCAGGGCCAGCGCGGCGTGGGGAGCTGGCTGCAGCCTGTGGCATCCCCCCAGGCCGTACCTCTCGCTTGTCTCTTTGCTGCAGTAGTTTGGATGCTGGGGGCTCCCTTCTTTGCCCCTCTTTCATTTGTGTCCCCCCCCGCCACGCTGCTGAGGAGCAGTGGGGGGGGGCTCTGGATCTGAATGCTGGGATCCTCTCCCCATGGGCCTGGCCTTGCTTGGGATGCTCCCCATCCGCAGTGTGGAAACCGAGGGCTGGGCGGGAGGCAGGAGAAGACGGAAGCGTCGGGCAGGGACTCGGGGAGGGACACCTCTGTTCTTGTGGATGTGTTTGCTGTGCTCTCTATTGGGAGTGGGGAACCTTTTCCCTCCAGGGCAGCTCCAGATCCCTTTGAAGCAAGTCAGCGTCTCTGCTTTTGCCCAACTCCACTGTCTGCCCGAGGAGACCGGGGTGACACCGGGGAAGGGACGAGGCGCTGGCGGGTGAGCTGTGGCAGGGCCAAAGCCAGGCCACTGGACGGCTCAGTCCCGGGGAGGAGGAGAAGGTGGCATTTTGTTTTTTCTCTCTCAAATCATTTAAACTTCATTGTCATGATTGTTTTTATTTAAGAAAAAAAAAAAAAAAAAAAAAAAGGAAAAAAAAAAAGAAAAACAAAACCTAAAACCTTTTGTAACGTGGATTTGTTTTCCTTCGTCTGTATTTCAGTCTGCTGGGGTGTTTCTGTAGATGGTGGATACTTGCTTTCATTTTTTTAATGATAGAAGTCTTCTGTTTTAAGTTGGTTATGTTGGGGTTGGTTTTATTTTGGTTTTTTTTAATCACCAGCTCATTCTATCCTCTGTGGTTACTCAGTAATTTCATTTCAATATTTATTTTTGTGCTGCTTTTTTATTATAAAATAAATTATTGATATACCAAGCAATGTGGATTCCTGTTTGTAAGGCGAATAGCCCTGTGTATGTGTCCATTACTTTCTCTTGACAGCCACAACGTAATTTATTGCTGTAAATTTAGCTGCAGTGACTGGTTTTTTTGTACCTTTCCAATAAAGCATTTTCTGGTTTCAGACTTGCCCTGGTCTATGGTCAGCGTTTTGGAGCTTGAATTGATCTTCAGTGGAGTGTTTTCCCTGGGGAGTTTTGCCTGTGTGTCCCCGTGCTGACGGTGAGCGATGTGTTTTTAGGAGGCCTCAGTGAGTGTGATGCTGCTCAGGGTTTGGCAAGCATCTGATGAGCCTGGTGTATCCCCCTTGCCCAGCTCCGAGCCTTGCTGTGGTGCTTCCTTGGTGTATTTGGAACGTTGTCAAGGGATGGCTCTTGTGAGTTGCTTGTCTGGTAGATCCCATGCTCAGAGCACATGGTTCTAACCCAGGCTGTGCCTTTGTGTGCGATCAGTGAGTATTTATGGTAGCACAAGTGGGGGCTGATAGCTGGCTCCTGCCTGCAGTGATGGTGCTGAGAGCTGGAAGCATAAGGGTGCTCTTGGCTGGGAGGCCCTGTGCTGTGAGATAGGTCACGGTGCTGGAGAGGCACCCTCTCCTCTGCTCCTGTGGGTTGTGAAATAACTCCTTCACTGCTTTCCTATGCAACTGCTTGTGAATAAACAGCTTTAACCCCCTACATCAATATTTCATCTTTATGTTTTTCCCTGTTTGAGCTTTAAAGAGGTGGCACCTTGTGCCAGTGCGCTCTGAGGGGCCATGTTAGCCTTGATCCCCTATTCCATGTAGTCGTTCTATTTAGATGAAGGAGGAAAACAGTTGGTCTGTGCCAGCTTGAGGCAATAGGTCGCAGGCAGACGGGTGTGTTGGCCAGAGCTGGAATTGAAGGTAGGGGTGAAAAGGCTTTGTGTGTCAGCAGGTAATGGGTGGTCATGAGGTGCCAGAGGTGGGGCCGGGCAGGCTTGGCTGAGCAGGGACCTCGGTGGAGCCTGTGGGGTGATTGCAGTCACTCACTGCGCAAGAAACTCATCGTCAGCTGCTTCAGCTCCTGCCTGGAGGGATGGCAGTGAGGAGGCAGTGACAGTGGGAAGAGAGGGAGATAGGCCAGTGTGTGCTGATGGAGAAGCATTAGGTCAGGAGGAAGAGGGCATCAGGAATCAGCAGTGAAAGGAAACTCAACCTTTGCCATGCTTAGGGGAGGAGAAAGTCCTGGACAAGTGTCTGTGCCTCCAACTGGGTGTTGAGCCAAGCAGCCGTGCATGAGAGCACTGGCTCTGCTGCAGGGCTGGTGGCCACCTTCCTTCCCCTCCACTCATGGAAGCACAGTCAGCCCCAGCTCTTGTGGATGCCATGGCATGGTGTGCCCTGATGTGAGGATACATCCCGGACACAATCAGGCTGTAAACCTGCCTGACCCAAGCCAAAATGCTTGGGAGAAGCATAGCTGCATCCCAGCCTTGTCCTTGGGGAAAGCCCAAGAACAAGTGACGACTGGAAAACAAATCTGCCGACCACTGGAGCCTGCTGCTGGCACAGAGAAAAGCCTGTTCCTGCCCGGCTGCCTCCTGGCATGGCTCCAGGCACAGCCGGGCTCCTGTGTAGGTCACCCGTGTGCTCGCTGCCAGCTTTCCCTGTGTCCTTGCTGGAGAAGTGGAGGAGACGCGTTAGCAGAGGAGCACGGGACCGTGTCTGCTGGGAAATGCATTGCTCAGCCGACACCACCGCTGGTGTTTCTGTTCCCAGTGGATGTGTTTTGACAGCATCACGGTTTGAGGGCCCTGGCAGTGCCCAGGCTGAGCTGTGAGCTCTTGCCTTGCTCCCTTCTCCAAGAAAAAGGAGGAGCAGGAGGCCAAGCTTGCTCCTGCTGGTGTCCAGCCCAGCATGGCCCCATCAGGCTGGTATCACACTGCTGACTTGGATGAGCCACAGCTCATATCTCCCCCTCCTTGTTTCAGTTGCATGAAGGACCTGTTTTACATATAATACAGTAATCAGGGCTTGACATAAATAGGCAAATGTTATTGTCTGCAGTGGGAATTGCACCTGCTGGCAAGAGCAATGAACGCAGCCCATTATGCACCGGAGTCGATCATTTGTGCAATGAAGTACAACTACATCTCTTGCTGTGTTCCTGTGCAAGTCTTTATCTCAGCGAACGCGCCGACAGATGTGCCATCATCACCTTTGCAGCTTGTCCTCACCTCTGTTCCTGCAGCTGTGGATGGAGAGGGGATGGAGAGGACCAAGATCTTCAGCTGAGAGATGTCCCTGCTTTGGTGCTGGCTGCTTTACAGAGCCAAGCAGGCTCATTCCTGAGCGCTGAGGCTGCCCTTTGCAGGCAGGGTGGCCCTGCTCCCAGGATGCCAGGATCCTGGGTGGATGCCTGGATGCACACAGCATATGGCTGTAGTTGATGGACCTCATTGCAGGAGAAGTGGCGGCTGTCACCAGCTAAGCAGGTATGAGCTGAAGTGCTGTGGAGCAGAGGGACTTAGCTATAGGCTGCTTGCGTGGAGTTCAGGCTTCCAGAAGGATAAGATTTCTCCAATAACAACAAATAGAGGTTGTCTTGGTGCTGGAGCCTGGGCTTGGCTAAAGCAGATCCAGCAGCTCTGAACTGCTGCATCCACAGCTTAGGCGAGGGTTGGAAGAGGTGCAGTGCAAAGAGAGGAAGCGGGGGACGCACACACACACTCTTTGTGGAGTGAAAAAGATGAGCACAAATCCTGTGGGAATGCCAAAATGTGCAGGATGCTGCGTGTGCAGGTATTTCTGCTGGGCCAGCACTGAGGGGCAAGGAGGACATTGAGCTTAAGAGCATCAGCATTAGAGCAGGAACAGGCAGATCGTGGGCTTTGCTTGCTGAGCTAAGGGAAAACGCTTGCTCCGTGGTAGAAATTGCTGTTTATTAGAAAAATTCATAAATAAAATAATTTCATGTTGTGATTTGCATCTTGCAGCTTAAGAGGGGGGAATGTCCACAGGGACGACACGACACTAAAACAAATACTAGGAGTTGCATGTAAAACAGCTCTGAGCCTTACCCCATCACTTTGTTTGCCACATGAGTGCAACTCAGGCTGTAGACTTGCCCTAATCCTTTCACTGCCCCCTAACAACAGCCCAGTCGCTGCTTAGGAAGTTCTCAAGGATCATCTTGGAGTAGAAATTGGAGTAAAATTGGGGAACAAAAACCCGGAGAGGAAGTTTAATGAAAGGATGCACGCTCTCCATCGCTGATATGGCAGAATCCCTCCATGCAGTATCTTCCCCCACCAGTGGTCCTGCCCTGAGCAGTGCATCCCCCAGCATCTCTGTCCCCACTGCTGTCACCCTGCTGGACTCAGCTCCCTTCTGCCTTCCCCCAGGTTGGTAAATAGCGAAGGGCTGGGAGGAACAGACAGTTCCCAGTAAGTGCATTCCTACCACCACCAGTCATGGTCTGGTTCCCTAATAAAGACTCTGATAAGGAAGCTGGAATTCCTTTTAACTTCTGATCCAGGCAGAGATAAGCTGGTTTGGACATAAACAAGTGCTTCTGTCACCAGCAGCTCTCAAAATGCAGCTGTGAGACCCTGTGTTAGCCCTGAATGAGGTCCTGCTGCTGTTCCCTGGGGAGTTACTCATCCAGCTGCATCCCCATCTGGAGGGAGAGGAGGATCACTTACTCTTCCTCCCTGGTAAAGGTCTCCTGCACAACTCCATAGGCTTTTCTGGGAGAAGGAGAGGGGGAAAGATGTAAAAATAAGGAATGATGCCTTTGAACCGTTACCGGGTTTTGAGGTGAAGTGAAGTCACCTTCCTGGGCTGGTTTTCTCCACGGGGCCCTTGGAGATCAGTTTTTTCACTGAAATCAGGAGAAACTAGAGCAAAACTGTGCTGAGAAAAGCATTTCAGCACTGCTTGGAGGTAAGAGGATGGCAAGGGCGGCTGGTCCATCCTGCAGCCTGGCTCCCCTCCTTGCCTGGCATCCCCCAGCACGGGCATGGGGCTGGCATTGAGACACCAGCAGTGGGGAGCAAAGCCCAGGCTGCAACACAACTCTGTGGTTAGTTGCAGGAACAAAGACAGCCCCATCCTTAACACCCAAAGAGATGGGACAGCAAAAACTGGCACTATGTAATTTAACCTTTCCCTGGGTTATTGCATCTTCCCTCCAAGAGACTGGCTTTTTGGGCAGAGTTCCTGGCTTCTCAGTGCTCCGATTAGACCAGGTTATCTCAACCTCGAGACACCTCCCATTTGCATGGGTTTAAACGTCTCCAGTGTCACTGTCCCCTCCAGTGTCCCCTACAGCTCCTCATCTGACAGGATCAGCACCCTCTTCTCGATGTTTTTACTCTTTCTGCTGCTCGTTCCATCTGCCTTGGAGGCCACGTGCCCATTCTCCCCCGGCGCTTTGTGTTCTGCCTCCTGCATTGACTGCTGGGTGTACTGCTGGTACGTGGGTGAGAAGTTGTGGATCGCATCCTGAACAATGTCCTGGGGGCTTATGGTCTCCTTCAGCCCACTGGAGATGCTCTGCATCGGGGCAAGGTTTGCTGTAAAACAGGGAGAAAGGGAGAGTGATGGGACATCAGGCACTCAATGAGCGCTCCAAGATGAGTGACACTTATCCTTAGCAATTCAAGATCAGGGGCTCATTGTGGGCCATGTCAGCTTGCAGTAGCAAGTTCCAAGGAGAAGGAAGGCAACCCCATCTCTGTGTTTCTAAGAGGATGGATCCTCTCTAGCAGCATGTGCTGTAATACCAAAATCCCCTAATTCTGCCCGTCCACGCCAAGGTCTCTTTTCCTATCCACTCGCTATGGTTCATGGGTATCATGAGAGAATAAGGAGGAACTCGTGGAGCACAGGAGAAGGAAATTGCTCTTGGCGTTTTTAGCATCCCACTGGTAATGCTATAAGGGGCATCTCCTCTTTAGTCACTGACGAAGGAAGGAAGAAGGAGGAGAAGTTACCTGTTGAGTTTTCTTTCTTCTCTCTGTACACCTGGCAGGTGAATGCGTAGCGCAGGGCAATGGAAGCAAAGAACATCTCAATGCAGATGATGAAGTTCTGGTAGCCGGCAGCCACTGTCCCAGCTCCCACCTCCTTCCCATCGATGATCTGAACTTCAGGGATCACCCCACATTTCTCCAGGATTGCCAGCAGTGTCCCTGTGCAGGGGAAGAGGGATCAGCTCTGGTGCTGTATCCCTGGCTCAGGTGGAAGGAGAAGCACTGGGCATGCCTGCTTCCCCCATGGATGGCACCCACCTTGCCAGAAGGAGAGGAAGATGACTGCCTTGATGGTGATGAACTTGAGGACTGGCTTAAACGGGCGCAGCAGGTCCATGGTGGCGAAGTAGAAGAGGAAAAGGGCATAAAGTGCCAGGCTGACAGAGAAGTTGTAGATGATGGTGATGTAGAGGTAGCCGCTTTGGACGCTGTGGGGACAGAGAGAGCTGATGCCCTGAGCTGCAGGAAGCAAAGCAAGCGCATCTGGGGGCAGAGAAGGATTAAATGTGGAGGGGAGAAGTGTGTAGCTTTGCTGCAGGGGAGAGCACAGCCCAGGAGGGGAAGAAGAGGCAGGGAGAAAGGGGGGAGCAGGGGGCCACCCTCAGCTTTTGCTGTGTGGTGGGACCTCTTTTATTACAGCTCAGGAATTCCATCCCTTTCTCGTTTGGGGGCAGTGATTCTCCATTCCCTGGCACTTTAGACTCTCTGCTCTCACTACCCATGCAGCAGCTCTCTGGGGCAGCATCACCCTGTCCCTCGTGATGGAGCAGGGACCCGTCCTGCCCCCTTCACCCTCCCCAGCCTGACCCAGCATCCTCACTTGAAGTCCCCGTCATGGTACTTCCCGAAGGCCTGCAGGATGATGGTGACGATCGCCATGAGGGGTTTCACGATGCAGAACTGCAGCGTGGCCTGCATGGGGAGAGACACAGTGCAGCCTGGGCAGCAGGGACATCCCACTGCCCTCTCTGCAGCTCCTGCCACCTCCGCACCACCCAACCCCTCTGCTCCCGGGACAGAGACACAGAGGAGGGAGCAGTTCTCCATCACAGCAGTGATTAGTGCTGTGCAGTGACACATGAACCTGCAGATGGGAAGGACCATGGCTCCCAAAAGGCAGCGTGGCCACTCTGAGGTGGGGGACCAGCTGGTTTGGGGACGGAGTGCCAGGATTCAGCCTGCAGCACAGCTCTGTAGAGGGTTGGAGCTGCTCAGGCTAACCTGGGACTGGACAGAGATGGCAATCTCAGCTCTGCAGTGGGAGGAGACCCTGACTCAGCAGTGAGTCAGCAGCAAGGACAGCGAGCCCTGCGCTGGCTGGGTGCCTGTGAGCTGGGTGAGCTGCCTCTCGGAGGAGAAAACCCAAAACCAGCATCTTGGGAGTGTGACAAAGCAGAGCCCTCAGCAGGGCAGTGGGGAAGGGACCCAGAGAGCCCTCACCAGAGGGGCACGGAGCTGATGCCCCCCATCAGGTACCCACCTGCTTGCAGAAGCGCAGGAACCCGATGGAGTAGGACATACCCTGAAGGCAGCAGGTCCCATAAATGCAGCTGGATCTGGAAGCAGAAGCCGAGGAGATGCCACTGGTGCTGCTGGATGGGGAAAGTGGGTGCAGGGCTGAGGAGCCTGTGGGTTGCTGGAACTTACGCAATGGGCTTCCCACGGATCTCAGCCATGATGGTGCTCTCCCCTCCGAGGTACTCGAAGCACAGGCTCAGGAAGCTGTAGATCACGAAGGCTGGCAAGGGAAGGGCGGACAGGATCAGCAGGGCTGATGGAGATCCGGGAGGGGCTTGGTACATCTCACATTCCTTCCTGCTCAGGTGTTTTGTCATCCACCCCAGCACCTCCTCAGCCTTTGGTGGATGGGAGCCCAGCGAGAGGAGCAGCAGGTCAAATCCAAGTGGAGTCAGACGCACAGCACCATGTGTACAGGGTTTGCTGCAGATGCAGCACCTCCTCTCTGCACACACAGTCTGTATGTGCATGTGGCAGCAGTTGGATGTCCCAGCAGCGCTCATGGAGCCAGCCACCATGCACACCCAGACAAGCCCAGGCAGGAGTGCAGTGGCCAGGCACCATCTGCATGGAAAGACCTCGGAATTGCTAAGGGGCAGCACAAGTGGCTGGTGGCCAGCAAGGTGTAGATCCTGAATAGCTCTATTGGGCATCCCCATCACTTATTCTTCACTTACTACTGAAGTAATACACATGCCCACGTCACTCCGCTCCTAAGGGGGTGAGCAACAAGGTGGAAGAGGCCACATGGCCTCAACCATGACAAGCTTCCCCTGCACCTCAAAACACCCTGACTCCCCAGTTTCTTAGGTATGTCTACCTTCTGCTTTAGAGAAGCTGCATTTCTACCCCAAAGGCAGCCAGAAAAGCTTTTTCCCGAGGAGCTTGATACTGGGGTCCCTCTGAGGCTGCAGGTAGGTGTTGGAAAAGCACCAGCTCATATCTGCCTGTGGAGCATCCACTTCCTGCTGCCGATGGAGAAGGAAGGGGAAAACCTCTGCATGGAGGAAGGGAAGTGAAACAGATGGAGATTTGCCTCCTTATGCAATCCAGAGACAGGTCAGTGGGATGAGAGCCCTGCTTTGCCATCAGCATCCCTGCCAAGGAGAGGCTGCGCTCACCTTCATAGCAGTCGCGCACTGAGTCGAAGTAGACATAGTATTGGTGGCTGCCGAGGAGGAGGAGGCTGAGCCAGGAGTCGAAGGCATAGATGGGCACGATGAAGAGGATGCGGATGATGTAGCGCTGCTCCTTGGGGATGGTGTAATTCCTCAGGTGTGTGTAGATCTGTAAAGTACCCGGTGTGCAGAGCTGTGGCTACCACTGGTCAGGAGGGGAACCAGAGGTACCCCCAGCCCGCAGGGCTGCAGGATGCTCATCCTGTGTCAGCCCTCCATTGTGGTGAACAGACACACGAGACAGGCTCCATCCCAGTCCCTGGGGCAATCCCTTCCATGCAAACACATGGAAATCAGGTTCCTTCCCTGGGTCTATGCGAGGAGCATGCCTTCCTCTGTGCCAGCCCCCTTCCAGCCCCATCCCAGAGGCACCAGCTTGCCTTCGGCAGCACCCAAACCCGTGCCCATGGGCAGTTGGTGGTGTGCACCCCAAAGGCACAGACCTGGGGTGCCAGATGAGGAACCCCATTGGGTGTTGCCTCCAGGCAGTGCCGGTGCCCTGCTCTGGCAGCCACCTGGGGAGCAATGGGCAAAGTCCACCCTGCCAAGCTGCCAGCACCACGCTCCGCACAACAGAGATATCCCCTCCGGGCAGCAACAGGAGGAGATATTTATCTGGAGCTGAGTGATTTGCAATTAACTTGGGGGCAATCGATAGTCTGGCCCCTGTGTCAACCCCAAATGCTGAGCCCTGCCTTCACCCCAGCCTGTACCTGGTGGAAGGTGATGATGAGAGCCGACCACACAAAGATGCCAGAGATGACCTGTGCTGCTGTCGTGGTCAGGAAAAGCTGCTGGCTGTCCTGGGAGTCGTTGTGGGCAGCCATGAGCAGGGCAAGGGCTGGGGATGGGGAGGATGAAGCCAGCCTGGCTGCTGTGCTGTGCTGTGTGCTGGGCCCCAGGGTGCCAGGCTCCGTGGAAGAGGGCAAGGCACGTGTGGCATTACTCATCTGCATGGAGGGAGAGGCAAAGGGAGAGGCAGGACTGAGGTGAGCTGGTGAGGGGGAAGGTCCCAGCACATTTCCCAGCCCGCACAGTGTGGACAAACCTCCTGTGAGGTTTATCTTCTCCCTAGGGTTTTTTCCAGCGTGTCCGTCACCCAAACCAGCCCATTCACGATGGTTGGGTCTGCTTCTCCCAGCAGGAAAATGCAAATGTCCTTCAAGAGCAGGAGGTGTATGCAAAGACAGTGCCCCCAAAACACACATTTCTCCTTCCCAGCCTTGCTTCTTGTTTTCTCAGGGGTCACTATCCCACTCAAAGGGGAAAGACCTGCCTACATTTGTGCCCCTGTGAGTTCAGGCTTGTTGCTCAAGACCCTTTTCCATCAGGAACCAGAGACTTAAGGGTTAAACTCATCCCTCACCCATGATAATAAGGAGTCCCTTATCGACTAGCAATCTGGACACTAATGTTCTCCTCCTTGGGAGCCTGGAAAACACAAGTACACCTGTGATCCCCCCCTAATTTAACTCTATTCATCATGCATGGCCTGATGGAGGCAAAGTCCAAGGCTGCCCAAGGAGCCAGATGTTTGATATCACCCAGGTTGTTTGGCCAGCCCTGGCCATTTTGGGATCGTGGGGGTCTTGATGTGCTGGCAATGCCAACTCTGAGACCTGAAGGGCAGAGCCAGTGGTCCCTCCGGCACCAAACTGAGCACCAGGGAGCAAGCCTGCCGTGCTGCAGGCAGAGCTGCTGCCCTTTGGGGATGCTGCAGTGCTCCAGCATCTCCCCGGCAGGTCTGTCTTCCTCGAAGCATTGCCCCAAGGCACGGAGCATTCCCAGCACAGAGAGTGGCTGGGGCATAAGGGCACCGTGTACCCTGCGGCTCCGGACAGCAAGGACCAGCCTAATAATACCCTCTTATTTATAGGGCAGCTTCATATCTCAAGGCCAACAGATGCGCAAACTACCATGTTTGGCCTCTGTTTCTGCTAATCTGCAGAAAGCTGCTTCTTCCCAAGTACAACAATAGTGGTTTAAAAAAAACCCAACCAAAACCAACAACCTGTGAGCAGAGCTCTAACTATAGAGATGCTTCTCGGTGTATTCATAAACAATGATTTTAGCTGCTGGGTAACAACCGCCCGGAGGTAAAACCATAAGCATGAACTGGTGAGAAGCAAGGAAATATTTGCGTATCTGAGTAGTAGGGAGTGACCTTGGTCCATTTAAGCACAGAAAACAAACCAAAGCAAGAGCTCGCCCTGTGGCTTCCTCTGCTGCCCTCTTCCTGAACCCCAGCCTCACAGGAGAGGAAACTCAGCTGGTGTCAGATCAACAGCCCTAAAAATACCTTCCCCCCTGCTCCGCCTGGCAGGAGCCGCCTGTAAGCGGAGATGCCCGGGGCAGTGGCGAGCTGGCGAGGAACCAGGAGCTCACCCGCAGTACCTGCGAGCGGGGAAGCACGGCCGGAGATGGATGCATGGATGGGTGGAAGGAGAGTGCACGGAGGAGGCAGCGGGATCCAGGTCTCTTCCTCCCTGCGCCCGTCCCGCGGCCCTGCCTCTGCCAGCAGGAAGAAGGGAGAGCCGGGCAGGGATCTGGTCTTTGGTCAGACCATGACGCTGCCGGACCTGCCTTGTAAACATTAACAGGAGGATGGAGATAGCTCACGGCATGGGGAGGGAGGTGAGAGCTCAGCTGTGCCCCGCTCCCCATCACTCCTCGTGCTTCTTGGGGGCTGCCCTGCTGCTGGCTGGGGCCATAGGCTGGATTTGGCCACGCTTTCATAGAGTCATAGAATCACGGACTGGTTTGGGTTGGAAAGGACCTTAAGCTCATCCAGTTCCAACCCCCTGCCATGGGCAGGGACACCTCACACTAGACCATGTCACCCAAGGCTCTGTCCAGCCTGGCCTTGAACACTGCCAGGGATGGAGCATTCACAACTTCTTTGGGCAACCTGTTCCAGCGCCTCACCACCCTCACAGTAAAGAACTTCTTCCTTATATCCAACCTGAACTTCCCCTGTTTTAAGTTTGAACCCTCTGCCAGAACATCTTGATAGGGAAGGATCCAGCTCACTTCCCAGAACACAGTGGAGAGCCGTGCTCATTGCTAGACCCATTTACTCTGTTTTTAACCCAGCACTGTGCCACAGGTGCCTGGCCCAAGACATCCCAACCCCTATTAGCTTTCCCAGCCATGGCAGTAGGAGCACAGTGGCTCCAGCAGCCGGTCCTGGCAGGCTCCCCGACATTGTCACACTCTGAACGTGGCAGAGCAAGTCATTAAACACAAAAGCCTCGGTGCCGCTTGGAGACAGGGTTCCCAGCTCCACAGGTAATTAGATCCCGGCCATGCAAGGTGGCTGGGCAATTCAATGCAGTTAGAGGGACATTTGCTTCCAAAACAAAGGCGGCGAGGAGACAGAGAACAGTATTAGCAGCAAAACTCAGCTTCTCAGTTCCAGTGCCACATACAGTCTGGGTGTTTTCAGACAGCTTGCAGGTACCTGCCACGTCTACCTGTTACGCTCTCTCTATGGAATATTAGAGCTGCTAAGTGAGCACGGAGCAGAAAAACTGAGCAGTGAAACCTGCTTTCGGGGCTTTTTCTTTGCCAGGGATTCCCCTCCATTCACAGGCTGCCAGAGCATCACATCCTTCCCATGTCCTGAAGCACCCAGGACAAATCCCCACCTCGTCCCCGTGGGGCTGGGGCAGTCAGAAAGGAAAGCCAAACCCCCAAATCCCCCCACCAGTGCCTGTGCAGTGCTGGCTGTGTGCCGCAGTAAGGGGGGAGAGATCCCTAAACCCCATCCTGGTGATGGGATCACCCACATCCAGGCTCAGCCCTGCCAGCGCAGGAGACATGTCTTTCCTCCTGATTGCTTTCAGATAACACCAGGGCATGGGGGTTATTTCCCCGCCCACCCTCTCCATACCACCCCCAAGGCCACCCCAGAGGAAGAACCTATAGCATATAGCTATAAACTGAGGCAGGGCAGCATCAATCCCTCCTTAAGGAGATCCCAGAGCAGTGGGTGCCGCACACATGCAGCGCTCTTGCCCTGCTGGTCCCATGGATGGCTGGGGCAACCTCTGCTCTGCGCCAGGTTACCCCCGGCTGCTGCTCACCCCCTTCCCAGGACCCCACTCACCCTGCGGGGCTGCTCCAGGAGCGGGCCTGGCTGCCGGGCACCTGCATCCGCATCCCCTGCGCCCTCCTCCAGCGGCTCGGTGGAGACTCCTCCTCCGGGCACCTTCCCAGCCCTGCCTGCTGGCAGCTCACCCTGCCTGCACCCCGCAGCCGGAGCGGCAGGTCGGAAAAGCCACCCAACTTACCTTTCCAGTCTGCCATGCTCGGCACCCAACCCGGAAAGCAAACACGGATGGAAAGCCATGGTGCAGCCTGACACCACTGCCCCCAGCCCCACACATGTCCTGCGGGGCAAAGGCAGGTTATATTGCAATTGGGAATTAATCCTCACCTAGACGAAAGCATCGGCAGACCTGTGATTGCTTTTTGGGGCAGGCTTTCCCCCTGGTTTACTGCAGAGCAAAGCTGAAGGACCAGTTGCACATGGTCTAATTTATCACCCGTGGAAAGGCAGCAAGATATGTCTGTCCTGGTTCCAAGCACCAAATTGGAGCTTTCAGATAAAGCACCCATGGGACCAGCACGGCAAGAGCGCTGCATGTGTGTGTGTCACCCACTCCTCCGGACAGGCTTTAAGGAGAGATCGATGCTGCTCTGCCTCAATTTATAGCTATGTGCTATAGATCCTTCCTCCTGGGTGGCCTTGGGGGTGATATGGAGAGGGTGGGCAGGGAAATAACCCCCATGCCCTGGTGTTATCTGAAAGCCAATTTTTAGCTGAAAAAACCCTTTCTTTACTTGCCATCCTGTGCAGACCTGGTGGCACACAGAGCCACGAAATGGAGGTGGTTAACTCATGGTTGGCTTTTAGGTAGTAGCACTTGGGTCTGTGGGGCATAGTGGTGGTTTGCCACTATGCCCCACATAGTATCACCATGGTGGAAGATGCAATTTACATTCAATTTGCTAATGAATGTATGGTTTGCACATGTTGCTGAAGCTGTGGACACCATAAGAGGGCCAGGATTTGGGAAATACGTTGAATTTAGTGTTGGGAAAGAATTCCTACTAACAAACCAGCATCGCCATTAACAAATTCCACATGCCTCTCTCAGCCTTCCTAGACAAATAAAAAAGCATAAATGAGGGAAAATGTGGAGTTCTGACAGATGCAAATCTTTGATTCTTGGAAGCACGGTTTGGAAAAGTATTTTTAGATGAAATTTCTTGTGAAGGGCAGCTGCAAGCCTGCTGTGTCTGAATGTACTTTTAAAGTTCCATTTCTCATAATCCCTTCACTACTGTAAATGACTTCAGAGGAAACAGTCCTTTCGAAATCCACTTTCTGCTTTTCTACTTGGAGGGGATTTTTTTTAGCAACAGAAACATCCCAGCAGCTGGATCTGCGTGGGGCAGGCAGAGGCTCTGGGCTGATTCTGCCTGACCAACAGGTCCTAACGCAGCACAGGCCTTCCCTGCCCCGAATCCAATGGCCTCTGTCTGCTCTGCCAATAAGTGACAAAAGGCTGTAACAGCTCACTTAACAATTTACTACTTGGTGTTATTTGTTACAACAAGAGGTAAAACCAAATGTGTTTTCAAGCAAAGCCTGGCTATTAAGCATTGCATCAACTCGTATGACTTCACTGAATGCTTTTATTTCAACAGACTTGGGAGAAACACCCCTGTGTAACCCCTCCAAAACCCTTCTGTCCCCATGTCTCCTATGACAGATGCTTCAGGAGAGGGACAGCTCATTGCAAGTGGTCCAACCGAGGTATGTGCTGCCTCTCTGATGTGCTGGTACCACGTAACCCATAAGCAGCTGTTATTTGTCTTCTTCTCACCACTAAATTGGGCTCCTGTCTTCCACCCTGACGTCAGCTTTCATGAAATTTGCAGAGCGTAATTATCTGCCTCTCTTTAAAACCAGAGTGAAAGTGGAAAATGGATTCAGACTGCATCAGGAAAGGGACTGACACAAGGACAAAAGCAGTCATATAGGACTCATTTCCTTAAAAACAGGCAAGAAAACCTTTCCTATTATGCAACTGCTGTTGATTTGTTACAGGCTTGTATTTCAACTGAAGCAATTTTCAGAGAGCAAAAAAGAAAACAGGTAAAATTAGATTTGTCAGTGTTTCTTTTATTCACCCTGCACTGGGTGTTCCCCCTCTGCGGTGCAGCGTAGCTCCAGAGCTTGGCATCCATTGCTCCTTAGGATACAAACGCAGAGCCACGCCACTTCCCAAATATACATCCCACCCAACATGATTAAAATAACACTTCTCTTGTATGTTGAGACAATTGCCCTCGTCTCATCACTGACTGTATGGACTGCAAACCTGTCACAGTAACAAAACCCACAAATGTTCTACACAGTAGAGAAAAATTCATGAAATTCCTCAGTTCGTCCAAAACCAGCACAAAGACATTCCATCATTTTCATTTCTTGTCCTTTTAAATAGGTGGTGATGAGTCACAGACTCAAGATCATTTCCTTGAATCCAGATGGCACAACTTCACCACACTTGGCAACTTCGGATCACTTCCCGTAGAGCTTGTATTCCTTCCATGGTCTTGTCCTTTAAAGCCATGGCGAGAAGAACGGGTTTGTTCCCAGCTTCCTGAGACACGAATGCCACCAGGTTTTTGGCACAAACATGAACGAGGGGCTGAAAAGCAAAGGCACACAGATGTACTCTCTCACAGCTGGGAGAGCTCTCCTGCATGAGCTGGGAGAGTCCTGCAGTGATATGGAATGTGTTGAGAACCTGTTGATATATCCCTGGCAGTGTTCAAGGCCGGGTTGGACAGGGCTTGGAGCAACCTGCTCTAGTGGAAGGTGTCCCTGCCTGTGACAGGGGGTTAGAACTGGATGAGCTTTAAGGTCTGTTCAACCCAAACCAGTCTGGGATTCTATGATTCTATGATACTGGGCTCAGACTGAGCGTGCAGTTTGCTGAGAGGTTCCAACATGATTGGGAACAGACATGCAGTTTGGCTGGTCAGAGAAGCCAAAGTATGGGCCCACTTTAGGAAGAGTTTGGACACAAGTGACAGCCACCCAAACCACTCTGAAACAACTGAACTGGAGCTGCACTTTAATCGAGTTCTGCACCAGTCCGGATATCTTCAGAAGCTGGTACAGAGAAGCTTTCCTTCCACTAATCCTCCCACCCTAACCATCAATTTCCTTCCACTAATCCTCCCACCTACCAAATATCAAATTATATGAAACGCCATGGATCAAAATGCCTCTGCTTCCATCAGAGCCAGATTCTGAAGCAGTCTCCAAGTATAGTTTTTGTTTAAAAACTTGTTGCTGACAAAGGGATGTTGACATGCAAGCTCTGGGAAAACCCTTACTTTTGCAATTCCTAAAGACCCCAAAATGGAGTTTTTTAGTCTTTTACAGCATGTGTAAAAGACATGTTGGTTTTGATTTGAATTTTAATAGAATAATGAAAAACAGAACTAAGTAGTGAGTCTGAAGGAGGGAAGAAGAGGCGTATTATCTTCTTAACAAGGTTTCTTTAACAAGAAAAAAACAAGAATAGAATACCACAGACTATCTCAGTTGGAAGGGACCTACAACAATTACCTAGTACAAACGCCTGACCAATTCAGGGCTGACCAAAAGTTAAAGGACGTTACTAAGGGCACTGTCCAAATACCTCCTAAACAGTGACAGGCTTAGGGCATCGACCACCTCTCTAGGAAGGCCTGTTCCACTGTTTGACCATCCTCTTGGTAAAGAAATACTTCCTAATGTCCAGTCTGGACCTCCCCTGCTGCAGCTTTGACACATTCAGCTTGTCTAGGTTTTATTTACACCCACAGTCATGTATTTATCAGAAGGATGAGCTTGATTTCAGCTACCAGTGTGGTATGGAAGTGTGCAGCATCCCAAGTGGGGTTGTTAATGGTGACAAGCAGAAAGGCAGCAAACTGGTGGAAGCTTTTCCTTGACGTTTGATCAATAAAGTTGGCAAAATGATTTAAAAATACTATGTAACAAAATAAACAAAAGCACTTCCCATCTCCAAATACAACACAAAAGCGGCTTGGGGGTGGAGGTGGTCAGAATTAGCAGACATCACACCAGGGAAAGCAAAGCACCTCCCATACAGAGAAGGGAGGCTATCACTGAAAAACAAGAACTCCATAAGGGGAAGCTGCAGGTAGAATCAAGAACTTGTGTTGCTAGAGTTTTTGTAGTTAAGGTTAGAAAGTAATATGTGATAGCTCCAACTCTGATGGAAAGCCTCATATCGTAGCTCTGTAACTTTCTGTTTTAATGGTTGACTAGCTGATGCTTTGTGAAATACATTTTCTTCTGCTTTCTCTCCAGCTCTGTGAAATGGTCGATAAAAACTCATTTTGTTGAAGCAAAACAAATTAAACTTTATCAAGGGAAGGTGCTGGCGGGTACACTTAGGAGAGGGCAACTAAAGTCCATGATGGGGCTGGCATAGATTGGGGGGGTGGGGGGGCAGAAAAAGGGACTTAAAAAGGAAAACAACCTCAGTGGGAACAGAAACCCAAAAAAGGTTATCGAAGGCTGCATGTTTGATCTTGCAACCCTTAAATCAATAGAAGCTTTATCAAACCTGCCATAAGCATGGCAAAGCAACCGTAGGACACAAAATAACAGCTCCCCAAACCACTCAGTTCAACTTTTGTTATGTTAAAGAGCAGAGGAGCATGCAGACTTTTCTGATGGACCCCTCTTCCCTCGGAAGAGATTCTTCAATTAATCTTGCCATGTGCAAACACCAGTTAACTGCTGCGGTCCACCAACTCCCTGGCAACTTGCACAGCCCCACTTACAACACTTCCCCCTTATCCTTGCTGCCTGTGTATCTCTTCTCACCTCATCCTTGCCCAGCAGCACCTTTGTGGTCAGTGAGGGCCTGCCCACGTTGTCACCGACTGTGTTGGGGTCCACATAAACGATTGTGCCCATCTTGCCATACTGTGTGACTACCACAAGGATGGAGTTGGAGAATGCTGTGCACACCACCTCCGTGGGGACCCCGTGTACCACCTCCTCTCGCTGCTTGGACGTCACGATGGGATTCGCTTCCATCGCTGCTGAAAACGAACAACAAAGCAATAATAACAATAAAATAACATTAAAAACACAGACCATGCGTTATAAAAAGCCCCAATCCTTAGCTTCATTTGAAATACCCAGGGTTAAGTCAATTTCAGAGCACAAAGGCATCTGGAAGTGTGTGTTTGTGCAGGAACAGCGATCAGCACCCCACATCCCTGATGGGGAAGGGACATTGAACTGCCCCGCAGCAGCCACCCGCACTCCCCCCGCACAACGAGCTAATCATGGCTTAACAGCGATCGCACCTACGGAGCCGTGCCCTCCCCTCCCTCGCAGCCTCCCGGCCGCTGGCACCGAGGGAGCGACCCCCGAGCCCTGCTTTCCCCGCCGGGCCGAGGCTGCCGGGAGGCCCTGCCCGTCCCTACCCGCACCGCGCCCCGCCGCGCCGCCGCTCTCCGCCCAGGCCCGCCCCGCCGCGGCGGAAGCGGCGCCTTTCCCCTCCCTCCGCCGGCCGGCGGCGCGGGGCGATGGCGCAGGGTGATGGCGATGGCGGTGGTGCGGAGCGGCCGCTGCGCTTCCCTCCCGTCCCCTCAGCGCCGCGCCGCCATTACCCGCCGCCATTACCCCCCTCTTCTCCTCAGGGACCTCGGCGGGGCTGAGCCCTTTCTCCCGGCCTCATTTTGATATTTGTTTCAATTTTTCACCCCCTTTTTTTCCTCTCCCAGCCTCTGGGTGGTGTTGGGTCACACTTAAAGCCCCCGAGCGTGCTTTCCCATCAAAATAAGGGTGGTTTGGGGCCATGGCAGCAGCCGTGTCCTCGGTTCTGTCCTCCCCTCGTCACAGACCTCATGCCTCGTTGGTGATGGGACAAGCGGCACGTCTGGCACCAAAACCCTTCACACATGGTCCAGCTGCTTCACGAGCGATGTGTGGGGCTTGAGGGCACGATGGCAGCTGCCCCGTGGTGCTGTGATGGGAGATAATAAGGACCTCCATGTGAAGAGTGCAAACCTAGATGTCCATGTCCCATCAGCAGTATGTGCAAACATCACTGTTAATTACATACAGGTAATCCCGGGCTATGTTTTCTCTTTAAAATACCAATATTCATGAATAGTAATTCTGAGCACTTTCATACAAAGCTCTGGAAATTGGGATTTCTCAGAGGTTTGCAGCCTTCCCGACTTAACGCAATTGCTGTGTCTAAAATATGCTCCAGACCTTGTTTTCTGTGTCTTATCTCTCCTTAGCGTTATTCCCACCACACACAAACTATCCCTGCTGTGGCTGCAGCAATAGCGACCTGACTCGTGAATGGTCCAGGTAACATCTCTTAAGGCTCTCATGAATGCTTGTTTCGCATTAAAAGTTGTAACAAAACTTGACTACAGGAAGAGCATGTAAACTTTGTGCTGAGAATCCTTTAAGGCACCGTTAGAGAGCAGCAGAGGTCCATGGAAAAGCGTTTAATTCACCAGGTTATACTTGTGGTTAATTCAGAGGCTTGATACCTTTTCGGCACTCCTTGCAATCTGGCAAATAGTCTGTTTTCCAGACTGTAAGAAAACAACGTTCCTCTTTCTTCCTTACCACAATCACTCGAGGCTTTGCCTGTTCCATGGAGATAATGGCAGCTCTTGTCACTAAAGCCTCCTGACTCATAAAGAAGTTTATTCCTGCTCTGCTTTCTCTGGAGAATTGTTTTACTTCAGGGAACACACAGGACCAGATTCTTCCTGGCATCCGTGCCAGCCTCCATCTTACTTTTTACATGACAGAGTCCGCTCTAGTTCAGATTTATATGGAAACACTGTACTTTGCTGTTTTGTATTAGTTTGGGTCAAAAGAGTTACCTTTAACAGTTTCAATCGTTTGGATGCCTCATTTTGGCATGGAGCTGAGGTGGGATGCTGCAAACTCGAGAAGCAAATGGTAGGAGGTAACTGAGCACCTAATCATCAGTGAAAGTAAATACGTTAAAAAGAAAGAGAACTAAGGAGAAGGCTCCTATTGTCTGTGTGACCGAGGCAGGGGATGGATTTGGAAATACACACCATGGCAGATAATGAGACCTCTCCTGAGGGGTCCCTATCTGCCTGCCACCTCCTTCCCAGCATTTGCTGGCTGGGAAGAACACGTATGTGTACTTACTCTCCCATTATGTATAGCAATTTTCCTCCAAAAATCCCTAATCACATTGCAAACATTACTACAAACTCTCCTTAGACATAACAGTATTAATATACTTCATTTTACGATCCGAGGGAAATGAAGAATCGAGACAGGCAGCAGTTCAGAGACATCCAGTCCTCGGCTGGAGGTTCTGCAGGATTTCAGGATCCCTTCTTTGCTGCTGAAGAAACATAAGTCATGCATGTCACTCTCTCCATTACCAGAGAAAATCAATGACTCTGCAGCCCATACTTTGATAACAAAAACTACCCATAGTATTGCAGCTTTATACCTTTATTATTATTCATTTGAGCAGTTTCTTACTACTCTAAACTGCTTAAGTGCCTCTGTGTGTGTAGACTGGAAGGAGGCTGCTTTTTGTCATAAACTTTGCATTTTTTTCTGAACTGGTTTTATAAGAGCAAATGTGTAAGATCCACAGAGCATCCGACATGTTTCCCACTTCTTTTGAAAACTAGACACACAGTGTTTGAGGACATCCATTAATAATCCTCGCTCTTGGGAGCACCTAGCTATCAAAGTGCCGGGTTGGTTTATTAGTTTACAGGTTATTACTTCTCTAGTTTAGATTTCTCTCTTGTATCTTTTATGATGCAGAATATAGACTGTGAGCTGGAACCTCAGGTGCAGCTGGGCTCAGGGCTGCACAGCCAAGGAGAGAGGAAAGGAATTAGTTTGCTCCCTGATGCAGGAGCTGCTTGGGAATTATTCTGACCCTTGTTACAAATTGGGTACGTGAAGCAGAGCAGCCTTTAAGTGCGTTCTTCTGGCCAGACAATATCAGGGTGCTCCTCTTCCCCTTATTGCTGTCACTGCAAGGTCAGGGGGATGCAGGTGGTGTGGGGTTGTGTGTGTACTCTCTCCATGGGGTCATTGTGTCAAAGGAGTAGGAGGGATGGGAGAAATCCACCTCCTGGTGTTTTCAAGCAGTTTCCACTGCATTTAAATAGAGCCTGGCAGAGGCAGTGTTCAAAAAATACTGCTGAATTGAGGGCTTTAGGGAAGGGGTAGAGGAGCACATCTGGGGCTGTTCTCAGAGACTGGCTTTAGCCCCAGAAGTCCCTGGCTGACTCTCTGCAGTTAGTGGAGAGAGGCTTTGTCACTGCTTGGTGCGAAGTGGAAGGACAGCTTTGAACCCAGGTATCCACAGTCAGGAGTTAAGCCTGCTGTGGCTAAAGTTTATCTCCTGGTTTCTAGATCTCAGCCTGATGGAGGTATGGGCCTGCCAGACATCACCAAACCCAAGTGCTTCTGCACACAGGCAGAAACGGGACGTCATGTTTGCAGGGAAGCCTGAGGTTAAAGTGTGAGCAGTTGAGGAGTTCAGACGTGTTCAGGAGTAGGTAAGAGCTGAACAGCATTCTCAGAGTTAAAGCTCTCAGGCTCTCGTTTTATGTGATCGTACCTTGAAGGAAGATGAGGGGATTCTGGCTCTTTTGTACATTGGTCCCTTTTCTGTGCTCCCTAAAAGAATGAGTAGTATCATTTCTTATTCTGAGAGACAAATCTAAGAGGTTTGCTTTGTTCTTAAGTTGTCTACGTGGCTCTTATTGTATGGGACATCTCTTACTTCATCTGTTCCATGAGTAAGAGTAAGGCTGATCGATTAGGCATTGCAGAACTACTCTAAGCTATTTAGTTGTTGATTAAACATTTCCCCCCTTCCCCTACAGTATAGAATTCAGCTGGAAAAAACACAGTCTTTTAAGAAAAAATAAACATCATGCTCAGAAACCAGATTGTTCCCTTTCTGTGTGAGCTGCATATCTGAAATGGATGGATGTCTTTGCAGGCTGGGGACTATCAGGTCATGCTGTTTTCTTCTTTCAGGTCATGTTTGTTTTCTTGCATTTGCAACTTAGTAAGGAAACATTAATGTTTGTATAAACAGGAGCTGCCCACACATGAGCACTAGCATGTTTTCCTGTGAAAGGGTGGGATTTAAACTGTGACAGTAAGCCAGCATGCTCTGGCTGGGCCTGGAAACATCTAGGTAGCAATTTGACTGGAGCCCTTTGGAAGTTATTGGTTTTTTAAGTCAGATTTAGCAACCTATAAATAGAGGAGTACTCCAGGAGCCCTTGTAGGACTTTGTTATGCTGTGTCATTTGTGTTTTCTGAGCTGCTGTGCAGGCTGAGGAAGGACTTCAGATCCATGGGGCTGGGATGAGAAAGGAGCATCCTTGGTCCTGGCACAGTTTCACAGGGGTGCTACTGTTGAGGTTGCAGAGCCTGGCAAAAAATGAGGCAAGTCACATCTACAGAAGGATGTTGCTGAAATCAGTTTCTTGGGTTCTTGACCTCTAACAGCAGTAGTTTTCATACATTCAGTACTTTTAAAACCATCAGATCTTACATTTCTTTGCAAAAGATACCCAGGAATTATTTCAGCAACCACTGAAATGAAAATGACACTCTTGAAATATGTGAAATACATCTCCAGAGCAGCTCCAGACTACCTAAGAGAGCTGAAAGAGCTCCAGGTACCTAAAAGAGTCAGGATTACATCATGCAGTCAAGCTGGTGCTGTCTGATAATAACTTTTATCCCCAATATTTGCAATGAAATATCAGATGTCTGTGCTGGACGCTGTAGGCAGGGTATATGGAGCAGACAGAGTCATTATGAAGCCAGATTGACTTTAAGTACTGTTTACATAATTTTCACTTGTCAAATAACAGCCTTACATAGATCTTGGCTGTGACAGCGCCTGTGGATGGTATCATCCATCAACAGATCCACCCTGTGAACAGCAGAAGCTTTGCATTACTGCAGTGGCTGAAGAAATTATTTCCATGGATCAGTAAAGACAGCAGTAATTGCCATAAAGCTCACTGTAGTTTATGCAGGAGTTTTTCAGTTGCTCATGGTGGACTGTCAGATGAAAGACAGCATGCAAATGGAGTGGATTGTAAAAGTAATTGTGACATAGCTTATAAGAACAAAACTTGTACCACTCTTTTCCTAAGAAGTGCGACAGCACAGAAAATAACAACATGGCTCTTGCAGAAGAATGTCAGAGCATTAGTATGATACTAATAGTTTAGTCAGTTGCATAAATCACTTAATTGCAACAGCAAATTAAATAGTGTTATTGTCTAAAATCCACCCAGAGTTAAAATGATATATCTTGATGAGACAAATGCCTTGTGCTCTGCCAGTAATAAATTAGCTCCTCTTTGAAGTGAGAAAACAATTAAAAACTTGGTTGAAAAGGGCATATTTTCTCTGTAGCCATTGATCCCTCAAACCCTGGAAATTAAAAGTGTTTCTAATCGTTGTTCATTGTTACACAGTTGAAAGAGGAAAAATCCATTGTCTCATGTTCAAGACAGTTATGAAATTGCGTACTGGGAATAGTTGAAAATGTAAGAGGCGTCTAACCAAATGGTTTCAACTTTGACAATGTGTCATGATTTACAGTTCATAATGCTGCTGGTAACTTTGGGAGATAATCAGTCAGTGCAGTGGAAAATGAGAATAAATATTTACTTTTCATTTCTATACTGCATAAATAACAGCAAAGTATGCAGTAGACAGGTCATGATGCGATTTTGAGGGTTCTGTAACAGAAGTTTCAGGATTACAGGAGGTATTCATCTTGCAAGATTTAAATATGTGGAAACATTGAGACATTTCCCAACCAAGTGAGCAACTCTGTGCCTTGCCAGTGAAACAATAACAAAATGATTTCTGGGTATTAAAAACTACTCTTTTATATGAGCTGAAGATTGGCCCCATCTGATTGTTCTTTAGAGGTGTTGAAGATGGAGATGGTGGAAATGGCTGGTGTCCGGATGCTTCTCTTTCTTAGTACATTAATTCTTTTTGCCATGTAGTTGAATTTAAAAACCTCTCTGGTGCTGAAGTTTAGCATTTAAACCATTAGTTGTGCTGTAGATCACAATAAAGAATCAAAGTCAGACCTGCAGAAAGATATACCATGACAAGGCAAAAGAATGCCCTTCAGAGCTGTAGACACTTTCGGATCTTGGTCTTCACCTATCTATACTAACTTGATTCACTTGCTGTCTCTGGAAAAGTAAGATTTTAGGAAACTGGAAGCAATATTGAAGGACTCACCTATGACAAAAGATTTGAAATATATTTGTAAGGAACACTGTGATTTGAAAGATTTTGTGAGGCATGTGCATATGCTGCAGGATTTTCTACTTAGAAGTGCTTCAAATGCTGGTTATCTCCATTTCATAAAACTTGTTGAGTTTACTACACCCTCTCCTGTCTCTTGAGAGTAATAGAATAAATATTTTCTTTTGGAAGCTGATTTTAACATTTCAGAAGCCTGCAAAATGTCGAGTCTGTTAAAGCTGAAGTTTAAAGTTCATTTTAACCGACCACATAAATTGTTTTATGAATGAACATAAAAAGAAGTAAGTGTTGAAGCTGTTTGTTAGTGTCATTCTAATTAATGAACTGAAGTTTGTGATAATTGAATTGTACATTTGACGGACAGTACAAATATACTCTTAGGAGAAAAACGCAGTTATGTAGTGGGGAAAATAACATTAATTTCACAGGTGCTTATCTCCTGTTTCTCTGCAAGAAACATGATAATCAAGAAAGCAGATGTGCTATCATCTTTTAAAGTTTCACCCTGGAAATAAGGCTGGAATATTCCATGAGGAAATCAATGTCATTTTCCTACTCTCTTCTGTCTCTGTAAGAAATGCTCTGCCTAAGACCTTCTCTGCTCTGCACTTGGAATTCTTCTGTTTCTCTCGGCTGAGCTCATGTTTTTGCTCTTAACTTCATGTGATCCTCCTTTCCTATCTCTTCCAAGAGCATTTTGGAACCAGTTTGGCCCGAAACCCTGAGACCAGAAAACACAGGGATTAGGTTTAAACTCGTTAAACTGAATTAACACTCCTGCCACATGATTCTGGCCTGTGCCAGTCCTTCTAATCTTGTTCAGAGTTTAGGATAATTTGTTTAGTAGTGCTGATCAGCTGGAGGTTAATTCAGTTGGACTTTGGTTATTTATTCATGCCCGGATTTGCTAAGTGTCACAGCAGATGCATGAGGTCTCTGTTACAGTTATGAGACGGCTTCATTAGTGTGACGGAGAGTCCATCTGGATGACTTCCTTTCCTCAATGCAATAACTGGCTGTCAAGGCTCTCTCAAGTGGGAAAAAATCCTTACATAACATCTCCTTTTCATTTGTGTCATTCATGTATTGATTACAACTTAAAATGCACTTCTCTGTTCTGATTGCTGGGTTTTAAATTGATAACAGAATTTAAAAGAAAAGTACAAATGTGTTTTAAAAGCCATTTATCATTAATCATGCATTTTCATGCAGTATTTTGGTCCTGCTCATTTCAAAGTCCACCTTCCCCATGTGGAACATGGTCAGTCTTTTACTCTGTCCAGAGTTAACCACCCAAAAAAGACAAAAAAAGGAAGAAGAAAAATGCATCCTGCTGAAATCTCTGGAGGAAGTTAGGTTGGCAGAATGTTGTTCCTTAAACTGGAATGTGGCCAGGACACCAGGATTAATGTTAGCACAAAATGCCACTTGATTGCAAGTGTGCGGATAACCTTGGATGAAAGTCTTATTTGAAAAGAGGCTCTTCTAACAGAATAGGGCTCCCTGATATTGGCTGGGACTTTGGTTCAGGGTTGACTCGGAGAATGTTTTGCTATTTGCTTCAGCAGTTTTTGAATGGGACAGCTCTTGAGCAGTGACAGATCTCCCCTTCACAGCCTGCAGCACAGCAGATCATTTCCCAGGAAGGATTCCGTGCCATAGAGTGATGTCTCTTTTTAGAGATGTTTCCTGATACGTCATGCAAACATTACACAGAGGAGCCTGAAGGCATGCTTGTTGGGGAAGGCTTCTGAAGATTAGAAGGCAGGAAAAATGTTCAAAGTCAAGAAGGCACTGGGCCAAATTGAGCTTCTGTGGCCACATAAGTGTGGAATAGCTGCATATGTCATGGAGTTACTCCTGAGCAAGTGAGACCACTATTTGCCTTATTCTTATTTTATCTTCCTTTCTGAATGATTTTACTATCAGTACTCTAATAGATGTTATGGGTTGGGCTGGTGCCCACCAAAAGCAGTGATGGTTAAGAGCAACATTAACCAAAAGTTCTTCTCTTTCTCTCAGTTTTTCAATTAAATTGTAAATCTGTGCTGAGGAACAACCATTAACTTTCAGGGAGAGAGAAATGTTCCCATATGTTTGGCCTTCCTCAGAAAGCCCTGTCACAGTTACATACCGTGAAATATGGTTTCCAACAGAACAATGTTCCCAAAACCAGCTGGGACCCAGCGTTACGACTCAGCACTCTTTGCAGAAGTTTATTTGCTGTTGACTTGGAAGCCAAGTTAGAGCTTTTGAAAGGAGTTTCTACAGATCTACACAACAATGCGACATGGGTCCTGCAGCATCAGCCCCCACAGAGAAGCTGGAGAGAACAGGACTAAGAGAAAATTGAGTCTGTGTCCATCTTTGCCAGCAGATGAGTGGCCTGCTGTGGGATTTGATGTTTCTTGCACTGGTTGTGCTACGTGCATGCCTACATGGGGGAAAGGAAAGCATCCAGGAAGCATGTGGAAGGCAGCCTGCCAGAAATGCTGAAGGAGGCTGTATCTGCAAAAGGCCAGTGTATGTTCCCAACAGATAGGATCCCTGTCGGGAGGAGAAAGCAGTGTGCATCTCCATCTCTGTGGGCACTTTCCTGATACAACAGCTCCTTCTTTACAATAAGGCAGAGTTTCCATGCAAAGGGAGTAACCCTTCCAAGGGTCTGCATGTCAGCTTCATGTGTGGTTAAGCTGTATCTGAGCATGAGACTTGCTTTGCTGTTTGTTTTTGAGGGCAAAACACATCACTGCTGTTACGTGGGGTGAATGTGATCTAAACTGTTTTGTAAGTAAGTGGATCTACTTTCCATCCTACCCAAGTTCCACTGAGGTTTTCCCTTGTTTTCCATGGAAATACAATGATTGTGCTTTCTCCCCCAGCCCAGCCTTCCCATTCCTCTCCTGCAGCAGCTCAGACTTGTATATGAGCCAAGATATGATTCCCCTAAGAATTCACTTCATTTAGTATTCCTCTTCCCTGTCTTCGTTATTTTTCATTTATAGGTTAACCAGCACTGGCGATGCTCAGTGCGTTCCCTAACTTTACTTTGACTAGATAAACTTTTAAATTAAACATTTTCATTCTCCCCTCCTTCTGTTTTGAGGGTTACTGTATAATTCTGTATTTTTACAAACCAGCAAACAGGGAACTAATCACAGATGCATTTTGCTGAGAAGAGATAGATGGTCTGACATAAGGGATTGAACATACTATTCCACAGATACCCCTGCATCAGACAAAATAGGCCAAACTCATTCTTTGTGTAGCTCCACCAGGGATGAACAAGACCCAGGGGCTGTAAAGAAGGCCACGTGCTGCCATTTTGTTTCATCAAGTCCCTGGAACAGTGAATATGCTCTTGATATGCAAGGGTAGGCTGAAATCTGCAATCAGCTCCGTGAGTGTAATTGAATCTGAGTCAGGAGAAGTGACACCTGCGTGATGAAGAAGGGCATTCATTATGCTCTGTTCAGGTCTGTACCATCCTGCTTGTGTGGACGGAGTTCAGTGTGTACTATCTCGAGCTGAGGGATCACACAATCATGCTCCAACTACCGTTTCCTATATGTATTTCTACTACGTGCTGGACAACTCAATGGTATGCTGATGAGTGCGTGAGCACGCACCATCCTATCTAAATATCTGCTCTCTACGTGTGCATCAGGCAGCAGATGCACGTTGGAGTTATGAATATGAATGGGGCGAAACATGTAGCGTGACCTTCACGTCTAACTCGCTTTTCCTTCATGTGCCTGCACTTCTGATAAATCACTGCTGTCTTGGGGACATCTGTGTCAGTTCAGACCAATCCCCTCTTATTGCAGGCAAACACGGCACAGCTGTGAAGTCTGTAATGTTGTGTATCTCGCACACATGCTCCCCATGGCCAACAGTAATAACAAGACCTTTGTACAAAAGACTGAAAGTCTTAAAGACGGCACAGGAAGAGAGAAGGAGAAGCCAATGCCCATTGGTAGTGCCTTAAAAAGAAATTCCTGGGTCTCTTCGTGCTATCATTAGAAATGGTCCTTCTGGGAATGGTGCAATGAAGAGCTTTTGAGAAAAATGTCAAAGTGAGTTTTGTTGGAAATGTTATTTTGACACATCAGGCCATATTGTTTTGATCATTCCCTTTTCAAAAGTAACTTTCAGGTTACCGTGTTCTGCTTTGATGAGTTTTCAAACGAAGTTGCAGTCATTTCACTTCATGTCTTTTTTTCAGCCACATTTTGTCTTATGTGGGAAAAGAGAGCAAAAGAAAACATTTGATTGACCCAAACTACCCGTGGGACATGCTGGTTTTGTGAAAACTTGCAAAATATTCCTTCCTTTTTCCCTTTTTGGGAGGAAATCCTAGAACCTCTCACCCGTTGGAGAAAGGAGAGTGCACTCTTTTGAGGGCATTATGCTACAGAGGCCAAAATCAAGGTGCTAAACTGATACTGAATCACCTTTTTGTACATCTGAACATAGACAGGTCTCTTGTTTAGCTCCGTAGTGGTCCCACATTTCAGTTATGCCACGTGTGAGCACTGTCCCTCGGGGAAGCTGGGCTCAGTGCTTGGCAGGCTGGCCTTTGGGACCATGTGCTGAAGACTTTACACCCTCTGAAATGCAACCCAAGGCTCTTTGGCAGGGATGGGTGGCGGGAGGAGTACATCTTGGCATTTAGCCTTCAGGGAACCTAGCACTTCTCACAGTTAGCCTTCAGGGAGGGCACTTGGGTGCCCTTGACAGATGACTTAAATGGAGAAAGCAGCATATCTTGGTGGGGAGCCAGAAGAAAAAGCAGCTTTGGCAGGTAGCCTTTATGCAAGACAAGCACGTGATAGTTCTCCTTTAGAGGAGGGAAGCATGATGCTGTAAGTGGTAGAAGGGTAGAACCCACTCCAGGCCCTTTGGACTTGCACTCATGATTGGAGTTCAGTGTTCCCTCCCTAGGTCAAGCAGGAAACACCCACCATTTCTCCATATTTTGAGGAATTGTTACCAAAATCCCCTCTGTATAACATATGTATATCTATATACATACATGTATAAAATCAGTTACTGAAAGCAAGAGAACAAAAATACTGTGAAAGTCAGCTGGATCCTCCAGAGAGAAGGATGCAAAATATGTATCCAATAAAGCTTTTCTGATGATACCCATAAATACAGAGCTGAAGTTCTGGCCCTGCTGTCCTCTCCAGTACCATTCAACCAGAAATGTGTAGCTCACATCCTGAGTCATCCCCAAGGAGAGCAATAGATGTTATATGCTTGAAATAGTTTAATTTCTAACCGGACCAAGCACAGTTCATCCCTCTCTCATCAGCAAGAGGAAGATGGAGAATTTTAATATCTTGTGGTGAGATCATGGGACCTCTGAGTCCCAAGGCTTCTTCGATGCAGTCAGTGCATTTTGCCAGTTCCATGCAGGAAACTGCAGGTGTGAGAGAAGTTGGGCTCCCAGATTGCACTGCAAGGACAGCAGAGCGACAATGCTTCTGTAGTAAGTTGGACCTTTCGTTGCTCTGACAGCTGCAGGACCTTGAGATCTGTGTTTTCAGCCTCAGGAGACCCTTTTTAGGCTCATCAGTTTACCGTAAGTTACTCTATTGTCTTTATTTACAGAGGCAGAGGTGAATCAGGGCTGTAGGCAGATGCGTTTGGTGAGGATCTGGCATTTATCCTGGAAGACCTTCACTTGCTACATCCATTCCTGCTTAGCGCCAGCCTATGCTTTTGTGTGTAAACTCAGGTTGGGAGCTCACGGGCTCTGCTGTCCCCTCAAACCAGTTGTCCCAGCATAGAGGGAGAGATTGGCTCCCAGAAACCTGCCGTCATCACACACCGATGCATCAGGCACAAGTTTCCCTGGGGATAAGTGACTGATGGCTGCTGTTAGAGGAGATCATTGAAACAGATCTGGTCTTGTCTGTGGTGGAGTCGAAGCGCAAGAAAAAGTCTTCAGGCAGCCTATGGCTGCATGATGGCTTTGCTTTAACATGAACAAGAAAAACATTTTCAGAGAGTGTGGAATCCACAAGCAAAAAGGAAAGAAATCTGATGGCTGAATTACTAACTCATCAGAGGCCAGTAGGGACTGGAGTAATACAAGCTATGTTATATGTCAATTGTGTATTGTGCATTTGGAACAACAGCAATCACGTTGTTTTGAAATTAAGAATAACCTGGAGGGGTAAATAAACTAACAGTGTACCAAATATTTGAGAGAAGAGAGAATTTGTACTTGGCAATAATCGATACTCATGTACGTCTTCTAATTGAGTCAGCCCAGCCTTCCTCTGGGATGTGACAGTGACAACTGAACTACTCCTCTTCCCGTTTGATGGAGTTCATTGTGCTGCAGCTGTAAGTAGACAATGCACCAAAAATCGCTTTGGTTTTGTCCTCAGCACCTGAGTACCAACCCTGCTCAGTCCAGAGCATCAATCAGCCAGGCAGGATGTGGGCATCAGTGCTGTCTTGCCTGAGACAGTTGAAGAGACAACCAAGGATAGGTCCCAAGGACCTTTCCTAGGGGAGCATAACCCACCAGCATTCAGCTCCCTTGCAAACATGTAGAACAAGCATCTTCTAAGGAATCAAATGAGCAGTTCTGGTGGCTTTCACAACAATTTGGTCCTTGTCCTGTCTCCCAAAATAGTAATTTAAAAATACCTCGTTGCCAGGGGCACTGCGTGGGTTGCTTGATTAGCGTGACCTAGCGCTTGGGGACCCAGAGCTGAAGTGTGTATTGTTCCTTTTCAGTCAGTGCTCAGGTTTGCAATGGTGGTTGGATTCATGACCGGGAAAGAATTGTATTGACGTGGGGCTTTCATCTGGCTTGTGTCCGAGGCAGACCACAGGCACCCTCAGCTCACATCTCAACGTCTTGGCATTTCCTAACTTGTGTTTCTTCCTCTGTCCCTCTGCTATGGCTGGAGGCACATCCAGATGGAAATGAAAGGCTTTCCTTTTCCCTCTTCGAATTGGTACTTGTGTTGCTGACTCAAGCTCTTCACTTAGTTTGTACCAGGGGATGAGTCTAAACTCTGGCCTATTCATATTTCACATCATGTGCACGTTAATTGGTACTTTACATCCCAGGGACTTCCTAAGGAAGCACTAATTTGATCTCTGAACAATTTTACTACAAACACATTCCCCCCCTTCCTCCTCCTTCCTTTTCCCTTTTTGTCATAAGTTTAATTTTTTTTCTGGACATGAATCCATTGCCTGAGGTTTCTCAAATGTCTGCTCTGGGACACTAATATCTTATCTCTGAGGCAGAGCGGGAAAGGAAAAGTCGTACATGAGGGGAACTGTGACTCATGCAGAAATTGAAATGATGAAGCAGGTGCTGCTATTACGAAGACCCAGAGGTCTTCAAAGACCTACTGGTGGAGAGGCAAAAGCCTGGGCTTTTCAGTCTTGAAAGGCTTCTGCATATTGAAGCTCTGAGCGCGGGGTGAGGGTTGCAGGCTGGTGAGCTCTCCGCTTGCCTGCTAAGTGCCTTCCATGTCAGCAGCAGTGCAGCGGAGCCGAGAGCTCGACTGGAGGCAGCGTGCAGTGGATTTAAGCCTGATCAATAGAAGATGTGTTAAAACTTGAGATGGTGCTGCCTTCCTCCCTGCAACAGAAACTTTAATGATTTTTTGTAGGTTGTTTCTTTTTTTCCTGGAGGGTTTGAATATGAATGAAAGAAAATGAGGAGAAAACGTGCCTGATTTTTCTGGTTGGGTGAATGAGCTGAAGGAGGCACCTATGTGTCTGTCATCCTGAAAAGCTCCTTGTTTTGATGGAGCCTTAATGGAGTTTTTCAAAAGACTCTTTGAATGCCTCACCCAGCTCTATTGGAAAGAGTTATGTTTTGAGGCTGGCACCTTGCCATGTCTATTTATGCTTAATATTGCCTTCAAAAATAGCATCACTTCTGTCTTTTCCCAATATTCAGAGCAGTATTAGTGCATAGGATGATGAGCTGGCCTTGCCTCCCCTGTACTAGGGAAAATGCTTCAGGGGAACCCAGACCAGCTCCTCTCCTTAAGGATGGGTAAAATTCCTGAATTCCTCTTGCCACACAGATGGCATTTTAGACACCACAGAAGGAAGAGAAGACCTGTACACTAACAGGAGAGAAAAGTTGACGGTTCTCATGCTATTAAGTCCCTCAACATGGAGACTCCCCAGCACCCCAAGGTTATGTGCTCCAGAGACCCTGTTACACAGCCCTCCGTGTCTTGCCTGATTTGCTCTCACTGCAATTTAAACCCATAACACCTTGTCCTGTCCAGAATAGGAATAGGAATACCATTCCCTTTCTCGTGAAGGTTATCTTTCAAAGGCCTTAAGGACTTAGCAGTTAAGCTGGCAGAGAGAGAAGGCTAACATCCCTCCTCTGCTACTTCTTAGGCTGCGTAAGGAGAGGGACCATTCCTCATTTGGTACAGAGCTGCAGGACTCTGTGCCCTCTCTAAGCAGACCCTTGCCCTATGTCTGCCATTGTCCCAGATCCTTTCTGGAAGTAAAGCCGTGGCTCCATTCCTTCCCACCCTTGATGTGAGCAGCCTGTGCCTCCTGCTGAAATGCCGTGCTTTGCTGTTGTCCCTGGTTTGCATTTCAACTTAATATTTGGGGCCATTTCATCCAACTTGTCTAAATCATTTTGCATTCTAACCTTGTCCCGAAAGTGTCCTTGCCATCCCTCCCTCATCGCTCTTGTCTGCATGCATAATAAACCTACTCCTTCATCCCTCACTGTGTCTTCATTGCAAACCCAAGATGGAGCAAACAGGAGAACGTACAGTCCAGCCATCCATGCAGTGTTGGAAACAGCAGCTCCTCAAGAACATCCTGTTGTGCGCCTGCCTGAGGCAACAGCTCTTTCACCACACACTTTTTAACCAAGGAGCCCTGAAACAAAGGGGCAGAGCCTTGTGACCCCAAAATTGTAGTTAAGATGCAGCACCATTACAGCTGAGAATGTGGCAAGGCAAGTGGAGAGCTTTCCCTAGGAAGACCGCCCCTCCTGTGTGAGCAGTTGGCTGCAGGATGAGTGAGGTGCCCAGTCATGTCCTGGCTCCTGAGAAATCCATTATCACAAGCCATTTTTCCCTTTGAAGTATCCTGAACTCGGGGAGCGTGCAGCCTTATCTCTGCTTGTGCCAAATTCTCCTTAATGAGGTTTATCCAGCTTTTCCAGCATGGCTTAACATTGTCCATCCAGTCCGGCCAGAAAGGATCCTTTATTTGCTAACATAATTAATAGGAATAAGCTGTCCGTGGTGTGCAGCGATAATGGTATTGGTGCTGTAATGCCCCACAGACAGAGCTTGGGATTTAGAGGAAGTTTCATTCTGTGTGCAGCATTAGCAATTTCCCCAGCTCCCTTCCTGAGCACTTTCACATCCATGGCTGGAATTATGCCTCTCGCTGTTGGCATTAAAAATGCATTCTACATGTGTTTGAAAACGTTGAGTTCTCTGTTGTTGGCAAGGATGAAAGCTGTCATGGTTTAAGAAGCAGCTTCTTATATTATTATCACTTTTGTTTAATTTAGTAGGTTATTTTGGTCTAATTCCAAAGCTGGGAAAAGACTCCTGTAAATATTCTTCCCACTAGCCAATTTCTGTATCATCCAAACCCACGTAGAAGCCTGACTTGCTTGTGAACTGCCACATCACCAAGTTAAAATTGCTGATTTCCCTCTGTTAGCTTTTCTCCTGTGCTTTGGATCAAAAGTACACAAGGAAAAGGTAATATGTCATTTAAAAGAGCTCTTAAAATGGCTTGCTGCAGCACCGGGGAGCAAGGATTTATGCTGGCAGCATAGCAGTGCCAGGTTGGGGATGTATTGAGGTTCCTAAACTCCACAGAAGAGCCACATGAACTAGGAAAATGTAGAATTGAGCAGCTCTGCACCTGTAGGGAGTAGATGTTCAAATGCATGTACTGTCCTCTGTGAATAGGCCTAGGAGTGATTTTCTATGGGACTTAGTGCTGTAATATCTAAAGCACCTAAACGTACAAACAGAATGTGGCAGGCTGGGAGTTAAACCCGTAATCTCAGACCCAGAGCTTTAACTACATGGACATTTTAATTCCTGATAATATAACTTGATCTGGGTAGATTAGAGACCTAAAATGAAATGTAGCAAGAGGAGGACAACAGGATGATAGGTCAGAAATGGTAACTGTGGGTTGAAGTCTGAGCATTCAGAGGAAATGAGGTGTGAGATAAGCAAGAGAAGAGGAAAAGGAAGGGAAGGGAAAAGAAAGAAAGAGAAAGAGAAAGAAAAGAAAGAGAAAGAAAAGAAAAGAGAAAGAGAAAGAGAAGAAAGAGAAAGAGAAAGAAAGAGAAGAAGAAAGAGAAAAGAGAAAGAGAAGAGAAAGAGAAAGAGAAAGAGAAAGAAGAGAAAAGAGAAAGAGAAGAGAAGAAAGAGAAAGAGAAAGAGAAAGAGAAAGAGAAAGAAAAAAAAAAAGAAAAGAAAGAAAGAGAAGAAAGAGAAAGGAAAGGGAAAGAGAAGAGAGAAAAGAGAGAGGGAAGGAGAAAAGAGAGAAAAGAAAAGGGAAAGGGAAAGGAAAGAGGAAGGGAAAGGTGAAGAGGAAAAGGAGATAAAGAGAAATGGGAAAAGGGAAATAGAAGGAAAGGGAAAGGGAAGAAGAGAAGAAGAGAAGAGAGCGAAGGGAAGAAGGATAGGGAAGGAAAGGAAGAAGGCAAAGAGAAGAGAAAGAAGAAGGGAAAGGAATGGGAAAGAGAGAGAAAGAGAAAAGAAGAAAGAGAAAAGAGAAAGAAGAAGGGAATGAGAAGAGACAGAGAAGAGAAAGGAAGGGAAAGAAAGGGAAGATGAATGAGAAAGTGTAAGGGAAAGAGAAGAGAAGCATGTAAGCCCCAGGAGCTGGTTTATGTTGTACAGAAGACATCACAGGGGAATCACTAGGGAATCCCACACCAGCTTGGGGCACGGCAGTACGGCACCAGAGTGGGAAGTTGCAGTGAGGAGTTACAGGGACAAAAGATGAAGGAAATTGATCTGTGAGGGAAGTAGGAGAGATCCAGGCTTAAAGTATAAGGGTGTGAGGAGCCTGCCTAAAGGAAGGAAAGAAATTATTTTCCTGTGACTGACAAAACTGCACCTCCTGGGCATGAGCTGGCAGAGAAAAAATCCATTTACATCACCAAAAACCCACTTCTTAGCAGTAAGAGTGGCTGGGGTTTGGGACCTGCAGTGGAAATGGGCATGAGATCACTGAGTGCCCAGCACTTGAGGTCAGTGGACCTCTAGCACGGGCAGGAGGGTTGCTGCAGGAGATCACAGATGCTGGTGGTGTGATTTGTATTTGTGCCCACAGCACTTTGTGAAGTGATGGAGAGTTTGATGCTAGCTCTAGGAAACAGACCTCTCAGGGGGGGCAAAGTGGCCGCTGTTCAATGGCAGCTGGAAACAGAGCATTGGGAAACCCAATGGAGCCACATGAGCTGGGAGAGGAATGCCAAACATGGGAGGCTGGCCAGGGAATCAGGTCCCTTCTTCCCCAGGGCAAGGGCAGGGCTTGGGGTGACTTGTCTCAGCTGAGATCTCTGTTTTGTCTCTTTCCAAGCCCAGCGTGCCCAGCAGCACAGAGGCACTTAGAGACCAGCACGGCTCGTTGGTGATCCCGCAGCCTTCAGGAATGGCAATAACAATGTCTGTTAGGATCTCTTTAAGCATTTCGCCAAAGTCACCGCTCTATCCTAGAGGAAAAACCTAGTGCTGAACAGTTTGATTGTCTAGTGCTAATATAACAGGAGAAAGCGTATTAAATGTTGTGCGGAAGGGTCCTTTGAGCTGCAATAGCTTTTCTCTTTTTTCTTCCCTTTTTCCCTTCTCTTTTTCTTTTTTTCCCTTTTTTCCCCCCTCCTTTTCTTTTTCTTTCCCTTTCCTTCCCTTCTCCCACAGACCAGAAATGAGCAATAGCAATGAACTGAAGGCAGGGAAGGCGACGACTGTGTGAAATGAGATTGCAAAAGCAGCTGGCAGCATTGCCTGCAGCCATGCACCACTTACTACCGGGGTCAGCCTGCCTCCCTGCTGCATACTCACAAAGGCTTAGCTATCGCTCATGTATCCCCCAGAAAAAACCCTACCAAACACTTGAGGAGTTTTTCCTGTACTTGTACAACAAATATCTTTCTCTGCTCCTCGCTGGAGAAACCTCTGCAGTACGGCTGGTCCTGGATTGCCTCCTGCTTTCTGTGCACCAACAACTGGACAAGAAGAGCTGAATGAGACCACTTGGGCAAGTGTCTGGCCAAGGCTCTGTGAAGATGAAGGCATCCCACCCAGTTGATGTATTGGCCAAGGTTATGCCTGGACCAGCTGTGGCTGATCTCTCCCTTGCTTCAAGTAGAGGTTTCCTTTTCACACCAGCACATGGCACTTCAAGGAAGGAGCCTCAGGGCTTCTCCTCTCCTGTCATTGCTGAAACACTGGTGGCCTGTCAGGAACAGCAGGAGAGAGGTACACTGGGCTCTACAGTGCATCTCCCATGCAGATGTGATTCTGAACACTTGTTAGCAGTTTTAAGAGCAGGAAGGAACAAGAAGCCTGTTCATTCATCACCTGGGTGAAACACTCAGTGAAGAAGCACCATGTTGTCAGAGTCCCTTTCCCCTGTGAGCTGGAGAGAGGCAGTTTTGAGGCTGGTACAACATGGACTTGCCCTGTTAACAGCAATGGCAGGAGGTACTTTCCCCTGTGATCACACAGAGCACCCACAGTGATCCTCTCAAAGCAGTGAGGAGTGTGAGCAAGGCCTTCACAGCAACTGGCTCACTAAAATGACAGTGTACGAGCTGTGTAGGCTGTGATAGAAACTGGTGCAATCAGTGCTGGGGAAACCTGAGCCACTGTGGAGAGCACAGATCATGCAATAAGGTAGTGACCTTACTGTTAAGGTGGCTTTTTAAAGAGGTGATTCCTTAAATCAACTGATCTTCTGACTGTTTGTGGGTCTTTGCATATCTTCCAGTGCAGTGAGAGATGCCTGTTAACCCTCTGCAATTATTACCCCTGGCTTAATAGACTTTAGCATTCTCCCAGTCTCCTTGGAGATGAATGGCTCTATTGACAATTCATGGAGAAGGTAGCTCTTCCTAAAATGCAGTTACAGCTGAGATGAGAAGCAGAGGAGAAACTTCAAACCTCACGCTCTTAGTACATGCAAGGCAGAGCTTCATGGCTGCTGCCAAGGCATGAGAACTGTGCCATAGCCATGGCCTGCACCCCACATCGATCCCAGTAATTCATTCTGCTCTGGCAGTGATGTGGGGTGCCAGAACCCTCGTGGTGAGTGCAGCCTCCATGGGATGCTCGGCTGCATCCCTGTCTCTGCCAGCCCCTCTGCCAGCTCAGCCCATGTTGTGAGCTGCTGGGGCAGAGGCACTAGTGCTGGCTGCTCCGCTTGTGTAACTGTATTCTTCACATCTCAGTGACTGCTCAGGGTCTGGGCAAGCGCATGTGGGCTGAGCTGTGTTTGCTGCTGGAGCCTTGAGGGGAACCGGGGACATCCATGCATGTAAAACCATCAGCTCCAGAGTGAAACCTCCACCTGACCCAGTAATCATTGGCAGGGGTGAGCAGAGAAACTGCTCCTGATAGGCTTTGCCAACCTAGCTTTCTGCAAGGGTTACATCCAGAGACCATAAAGAACCAACAGCTGGGCGCTGGCTTCAAATAAATCATTCTCCTGCCTTTGCTGTCATCAGGGGATGTGATGAAGCCACTGTGATGGCTAAGCCCTGAAGTCTCATTTCATCCCATGTAAATCCTGCTGATATGCTGTGCCTCAGATCCCTAAATGGTGCTGTCCTTGCCCCTGGTTTCAGCAAAAGGGTCAAGAATTCCCTGTGTCTTGCCAAAGGCCCTGAGATGCTGCTTGGTTTTTATGGGTTGGCTTTATGGTCAGTGTCACCCTTGGCATGGGCACAGCAACACCCCATGGAACTGGCCCTTGTTGGCATCCTCTTGTCATGGTGTTCCAGTGTTCCAGGGATCCCTGGTTTCCCTGGGCATAGGAAGAGCTCAGCTTGGCCTCATAAGTCTGAGTTCTTGTCACTCGGTGCCACAAATTGTGTCAGTGTATAGTGCCCACACTGCCTGAGTCTCTTCAGTAGGTTTTTGTTCACCATATGTGCCCCTCCAGCAAGCTCGGGGTTATTCCTGGGGCAGGCAGGAGAAGCAGAGCTCTTGGCTCTCATTCTGCTCCCTCCCTGAAATTGAGAGACTTTTAACTTCAAAAGAAGCAGGCTTGGGGCTTGCTGGGGAGGATTCAGCAGAGCATGTGCCGGGAGCAGCTTCTGTAGCTGCTGGAGGAGCCGTAGGGCTCATCCTAATGCTGTTCCTTCCAGCTGCAAGAGAAGCCTGGAGTGACCCGCAAACAACTCTCTCTGCTCCAGCCTGTCCCACTTAACACCCTTGAACAGGGGACAGGGACAAGGGATGCTCATGCATGATTCCCCTTGAGGACTAAGCTAACCAGCCACTGGATGTCATTATTGCTCCAAACCAACACACCGAAGAATCTATTCCACACTTCCAAAAAATGTGACTTTTCACTATGGAAAGCTTAAAAATGTGCTTCCTGAGGACACAAAGCCATTCACCTCTCCTCCTGCAGCTCCTGCCTTCCCTGGCACACCTCTGCATGCCAGGGAACAGGGTGCCTGGGGTTCAGCACAGGCAGGACGTGATCCCGTGTCACCTCTCTGCCCTTCCCAGGAGCTCCTGCGCTACCTCCTCATCCATGGGATGGACATCACGGCTGGTTTCTGTAGCAACCACAAAGGGGCACCGCAATCAGGGAGTGGGTGACACCGGAGCAGGATTGAGCAGGAGGGAGATGTTCCCCCAGCAGTGCCCTGTGGGTGCCCCTGCATGGCCCTTGGGGTGATGAGCAGAGCTGGAGCGTCAGGGGGGCTTTTGGCTGGTGTCTGATCCAATAAACAGGAGAAAGAATTTGGTCCAAGTCCCCTCTGCCTCCTCTCCCTTTGTCTTTTCAGCTGGGGATCCCAACTGTCTCACTGGACAGGGATGGGAAATGTTTTGCTTTAGGTTATTCGACCATCAAAAACTTTTCCTGCCTTTTCCCTGCTTCGCTTTAAAAAGTGAGGTCTGTTCTTAAAGAAAACTGCTTGTGAAACCACCAGTGGGAAGTTTTCACGTACAAAAGGGGCAGCATTCTTCCCTCTGCCTCCCTGCCCCAGAGATTTCACTGCAGTTTTCCCCACTTCAGCCTGATTTCACTGATGATTTTGCTTCTGGATGTCCATTTACTGACTGTTTGGTATTCACTGAAAACATTTGTGCCCCGCTTGGTGGAGAGGCTGATGGAAGTAGGGGATGAGGGGTTCAGCCTATGCCTCACCCTCCCCTCCCCAGGCTGCCTGCAGGTCCTCTCCCAGCACTCCCAATGTGCCATCATGGCCTCCCATGAGCTCTGCCCATATCAAACTGGGACAGACTTTTCCCGACATACCGGGAAGTCTTGGGCATCCCATTTGCTGTGTGTATGATCAAGACTTTATGGGGGAGTGGAGAGCAACTGCAGAGAAGAACCAGAGTTAGCACTGCAGTGCAGTATGGAGAGGAGTGGACAATCCCTGGGGAAATCCTGGCACGATGCTTGCTTGGGAGAGAGCTTCCATATATCCTCACTGATCTGTACTCTTTCATCTTTATGTGCCTGCTTCTAACTTGCCCTGTTTCAGTATATCCCTTCTTCTTTCCACCATAGCCATAAAACAAGCCAGGGAAACACCAACTGCTGCAAGCCTGATGTAAAGAAATAACCCTGAAACAGCGGAGCCAGATGTGTGAGGTCTGTGCCTCTTCTCTAGCACTACCTTGGGTCCCACAAACAGCATCAGCACCATCTTCTCCCTCTGCAAACCATCGCAAAGAGATAGGCCTTGCGTGCACGTCGGCAGAAGGGAAGCTGTCTCACAGCCCTGGTAATAGCTCCAGCATATGCCTGCACTCCCGGCTTGTTTTGACTTGCGTGGGAATCTTTGCAATCAAAATGATATGACAATTCCAATCACTGTCGATCGCTTTAGGCAGGTGTAATTCAAGCTCTGGCTGCAGACGGTTGTCATTTAATTAAAAAGAGCCCAAATCTGCGTAAGACTGGGGAAGGCAAAGAGGAGAGCCTTAAGGGCGGACTTGTTGATAATAGGGAGCGGAGGATGCCAGCAGACTTACTCAGAAGCTTAGCTGCTCGCACAACCAGGTAACGCCGACATTATTCCCTGCGTCACAGGCGGAGACATGTGCTTGGCAAGCTGTGGTAGGCAACACGATTATCCACTTATTTCTGTCCAAATTGTGGGGAATGACTTGAGGACAACACAGAGGGAGGCCCTGCGCAAATCTCTTCTTAGTATTGTTACCAGCTCTAGGAATTCACAGGCTCTTAACCCTCTTATCTCACCATTTTACCACTTGGATTTCATTCCTGGCCCAAGCAGCACTTGCTGTCAGCCCTACAGGATCAAGCTCAGCTGGGGCACAAACGGCTGCAGCTCTCTTTGGTTTGGTTGGCCCTCCAACCGTGCAGAGTTTGTCCCTGTTGTGCTCCCTTTGCATCTGCTGACTTGCCAAGGTTGGTATTTGCAGTGGGCTCTGTTTTCCCTGTTTCTGACCCAGATTTCAATGTTCTATATCTAAAATGAAATTAATAGGTCCTGTTACTGCAGCAGGGGAAGTGGTGGGCAGTGAAGGAAGCTTCAGTCTTGCGTATTGCGGGTAAATTGTGCATTTTGAAACCATTTTCAGTAACTCGTGCCCTGATGTTGCCATGGTTCACCTTCTGCAGCACCTGCTGTGCAAGGCTCTTCCTCTTCTTGGGGATGTGCTTCCAGAGCTCGCCTTCATGGAAGGGAAACTGAGGCACACACCTGGCAAATACCACATGTGAGATCACTGGATGGAGACGAGCTCAGAGCTCGGTTCTGAGCTGTTTTAGCCTTTGGACCATCCCATTATGAAATAACTAAGCCAAAGGGAAAAGTCAGTTTAAATATACAGGTAAGTCAGGTCACCTGGAGAGCTGTCAGAGGAGTTTTGTGTCCCTGCTCCAGCAACTGTGGCAACATCCCTTCACTCAAACCCAGTGATCCTGCTGGCTGCTGCAGCAGCCCATATTACCATGCATAAACCCAGCACAAACGAGGGACCAAGGGAAAGACCTCCAGTGCTGGGAGGTGTTGAGCTGATGGAGGGATTTCCAGCTGCAGAGATGGCAAGAAATGTCACCCTGTGGTCCCTTGGCCCGTGGGGAGTGCCTGTGTGCATTGGTACAACCTTGCACATGCGTGTCTCAGAGCGTGCATCAGGCAGGACCTAATCCAGCTCAACAAACCCATGCTCAGTGTCCTACTTGGTGTGCGAGCTGCTGTTCTGACGTCTCTGAGCTGCGGGATGCAGGGCCTTGTACTCTTTTAATTTAGTCCTGTCGCAGCAAATGGCTGACATACTCAGAACCAAATTTTAGGGAGAAGGGAGATGAAAATCCAGAGGAAATTGCTGTCTTCCCGCAGCGCTGACTCCGAGCTGTTTGATATTCTCTCTTTTTTAAGGTTTGCTTGTTTTAAAGCAACATTAATTAGAAAGATGCTGGAGTGTCAAATAGAAACCACTCCCTGAATAACCTCGCTAATGAGCATGTTATTAAAGCAGGGTTAGGAGCTCCCTAGAGGGCTCTCACTGGATAGGATTAAATTAAAAAAAATAATCATCTAAACTAGAGAGAAAATCTCTGTTAGTCTGCAGTGATGAATGTAGAAAAGTCCAATGAAAAATGGCTTTGAAAGGTTTAAGTGTATGTCTTCCTGTCAGGGACTAGTCCTTCTCCATCCCTCAGGGGCTCACTCAGGCAGGGAAGAAGGTTTTAATGAAGCAGAGGGCGGAGGGAGTTGCAGCTCAGAGCCTGGCAAGCCCAGGTGGTCACATCTCTGTGCCCCCAGCTCTTGCCCATGTAGGTCAGCAAGGGAAGTCCCTGCATGCCAGCAGGATGGACCTTGTCTCTGTCCAAGCCACGTGGCTTGTAGGAGGCAAGGACCAGTGGAGCTGGGGCTGCTGAGACCTTGCATCAAGAGATGAGAGGGTGCTGAAAAGTTTGCCTTTCTCCATTGCAGTGTTTTCCCAACAAAGCCCTGCAGTGGTCTGACCACCTTGATCCTTTGAGGTGGGGACATCTCTGGCTCCCATTCATTGACCTGTCCCATAGGTTCTGGAGGCATCTATGGGAGGAAGGAGACAGCAGTAGTTCTGGGGCAGATGGGGCCATGGGATGTGGTCACACTCCACTCACCCCTGACAGCAGTGTGGGGATGCTGGTCCCCACCCCAGCTCCGTGCTCAGACAGCCCTGGTTGCTGGGCAGCTTTGGGAGAGGGATAGGGAAGGAGAGGTTTTGTGGTCCCTGGTCCTTCCTTTCTGCTGGAAAGGATGCAGAAGGATTAGGGCAGGAAAACTGTTCTCATACCGTCTGAAGACAGGCATGAAATGCTTTATCAAAGCCTCCCTGCAGTCAGTGATGACTTCCAAGAGGAATTCCAGCTTTTCCATGGCTTGTCCTTGCTTCCCATGGATGATGGACAGATCAGCCCTGCCCCAGCCACAACGGGGGCTGGCTGGGGCACTGATTACTGCACCTCCAGCCAAGGAGCTCAATAGCTTAAGGACTATTCTTTGCCTGCAGTAGGCATGAGCACATTTGCAGGGGAATCTTGGCTGCCTGGGCTGCTGCTGCCCAAGATATTTGGGCTGTGCAGGCATGAGCATCTCTTTGGAGAGGATTTTGTCCGTGTGCAGAAGGAGGTGTATTGCTTGCCTTTGCAAAGCACTGTCTGGCAGGCTGATGCAAAACATGCCAGCACCAAGCTGTGACTCTAAACAAAGAGAGGGAAAACACTATTTTATTTTCTCTGCTGCTGCAGTGAGTTGGGATTTTTTTCTTTTTTTTGCTTTCTTCTTGGGGTTTTTTTTGTTGTCTTTTCTTTGCCTGAGACAGGTATTTGATTCTCTGTGTTCCCAAACTCTTCCTCAGGCTGTCTCCAGCAATCAGACAGAGTGACAGCTCTGAAACTCTCCAAGTTAACAAGTTCAAGTGCTGATGATTAACTAGATTCACAAAGTTGATTGGAAAAAAATAGGGATATAAATAAATATTCCTGGAGATATTCCACCCCCTGTAGTCATGAACTTTGAATAATTGGAGGGAATTATGCTGAGTACTAATCAAAAGGGTTGGGGTTTTTTTTTAATTTGCTAATTACTGCTGGGTTTCATCAGTGTCAGACTCTAATCATCTCAAGACATGTTAATTGACCCTTGGGAGTTGTTTATCTGATGCTGAAAGTTTTAGATGGGGTCATACAAAGAAATGCAATCACTGAGGTTACTTCTTGCCTGCCACTCAGACAGAGGGAAGAGTTGAGAAGACTTTGGGTCATGAGGACGTGTGCGCTGCCCTTCCCGTCGGCTGAGCTCCAGAACTGCTCCTCATGGATACCGTGGCTTCCTCCATCCGCTGGGGACCTTCTCTTTCTTGTCCCTTGCATTTCAGTATCCTCTCTGCAGGCCGCCTTTTTGTTACACACACAGATATTAACTGTGGTGATCCACATCCAGCGAGTGTTAACAGTGACATCCCTGGGGGATGTGGCAATGCTGTAATGCTGCTCCTTTCCATGGTAAAATCTGCTGGGAGAGGTTTGTGGTGCTGCAGGAGTGGCTGCTGTGGAGTGCAGGCATCATTGTGGATGGGGATGGTTTCAGGGTGTTTCCTGAGCAAATTCAGACCTTTAAATCCAGACAGTGGTTATCCTACAGTGACCAGAAGGAGGTGGGAACAGAGAGTCACGCTCCTCCCCATGGAGACAAGGATGCTGAGATGCACGCTTCAGAGTTGGGCCACCTTTGCAAGGTATGTGTATGCAGACCAGTCTTCTCCCTAAGCCATGTCATCTTTTTCCATTATTACCCCAAAATTCACTTCCCAGGCAGTTTCACAGCCTGGCTGCATCACCTATCTCATGTCCTGTTAATGAAACCAGAGGAGGTGGGAATTAGTGGGATAAAAGTTGGGGCGCTGTGGAGCAGGGAAGCACTAAGTAAAGGGCTGACAGTTCACCAAGTTTCTCAAGGGCAGATTTCGGGAATGACAATATTTTTATCATATAATATTTTGATTAATGACCTTGGTATAAGAATTAGTCTTATGCTAATGAAACACTCTAGAGATGCAATGCTGGGAAATATCCTCAATGCAGAGGCATGTTATGTCATACCAGAAGACCTGGGTGATTTCAACATGAGTAGAAGTGATTAAATCTAAGAGTGCCAGCAGTGCAAGGTCACACATGTAAGGGCAGATGACGAGAACTTGTACTACAGGCTGGGAACTGAGCAGCAGCTCAGGAATATTGCCTGAGTCACTCAGTTAATGAGGGGTGACTACCACTGCAGAGATGCAACCCAGCCCCGGGACAGCTCTGTTGTGCCTGTCACAGCAGGAAGCAGATGTAAGGCAAAGTAGGAAGCAGAGGAGCATTCCCAGGTGGTGTGTTATCCCCATGGCAGGTAGGGCCACCACCAGGAGCTGTACCAGGCTCATGAAGAGGGCTGAAGCCACCACATTGCTACCTCCTAGGGTGTGGTGTAATGGGGCAGTGGCCAGCTGCTGGAAATACTCAGAGAAGGTGTTACCTTGAAGGGCTTTATAGAATCATAGAATTGCAGAATGGTTTGGGTTGGAAAGGACCTTAAGATCATCTAGTTCCAACCCCCCTGCCATGGGCAGGGGCTGATCTGATCCTTTGGCATTGCCCTTTGGAGAGAGAAGAATGGGTACAAAGCACCTCTGGTGGCTCTGACTGCATCTGTGCTGTGTGTATCTGTGGAAGGAGGAGCTCTGAGGCAGGATCATGCTTCTGGAAGAAAAGAAAAGGTGTTCCTGATTTACAAAGGCTTGCTGGTGAGTGGGAGGTTGAGGAGCAGGGCCAAGTTGCCCTGGGAAAGCTGGTAGCCAGATTTCCCCCAACTCCCAAATGAGTCTTTACAATGGATCATTGTGAAGGACAGGGATATGCCCCTACGCCTGGAGCGTGCCTCTGTCCCATGCTGCTGTGCCCAGCCACAGATGGTACCCAAGCAGGTTTGGAAACATATGGAAGCTGGAGGGAGACCACAGCGTCTCCTGGGGCTCCTGGTATCAGCCCAAACCCTCATGGTGGAGCAGCAAGCCCTGGGGCTGAGCTCTGCACATCTGCTGGAGCCGCAACTTCCCGGTGACAGTGATGGAAGGACCCATGTTCCCATTCCTGACTGATAATATTTCACCACCTCTTTTGTACCCATTTTCATTTTGATTCCAGGATAATTTGTATCAGTTTATCAAATGTGGCCTTTCTTTCATTGCAGAAGAACACAAACCCAACTGCGACGTTGAGGTGTTATTGACTTAAGGCATATATATGTGTGCAGTTTTATTTGATCATCTTCATTATTCTAATTTTTCCCTTCACATCTTCTTTTTCCTCTTTATTACATTGCTGGCTGTTGGAGGCCCTAGGAACAGAAATAAAATTTCTAGATAATATTTCTTCATAAAAAACATCATTTATTATTGTTTCTCTCTACCAGTAAATGCCAAGCTCCTTCTCTCATTTCTTATAAGCCTAGTTTAGCATCTTTTCTAGCAAGGCTTGGATAGATACCTGTTGAATGCAACAGCACTTGTGCCCCCATCCTGGCTGTGCCCAGCGGTAGGTGTGCTAACAGAGGTCAGGTCTCAGCCACCGGCAGCGTGTCATGTGTGAACACATGGCAAGTCCTTGCTGCCACAGCAGGACCCTCAGTGTGGAAGAGATTTGTTCAGGCTCCTGCATTTACCCTGTAGCAATAAGAGGTAAGAAACTCCCAACAGCAGTGCCTGATCCTGCACCTCTTGTTGTCATCAAGATGCTGCTTGTTTAATCTCAGCTCAGATCCTTCCTCTTCCATTCACTTCAGTAGTTCATCTGAAAGTAGAAGTAGAGGTGTCTCCAGAAGACACTTGAGCTCTTGTTTGCTGTATTGCTGTTTCAAGGAAAAACCTTTTCTGTAAAACACACAAAAATAACTAACGACATTAATACAAACACATACTTCAACTACTGTTTAAAACTGTCACTAGGTTAAAAAAGAAATACTGGTGCTGCATCCCAAATGCGCAGTAATTATGTGGCGAATCTCTTTATTACAGGGTGTCAATCAGGCAACGATTTAGCTGTGAGTGAAATCGCTTTGTGTCTCCACTGATATTCCCAGCACGGAGCTGCAGGCTTTCGCCTCTCCATAATGCTTCTTGAGGTCTGCGTGCCTGTGCCCAGTATGTCTGTGTAATACATGGCTGTAGGAGGGAGAATTGGGCACAACATCTGCGCTCGGCTTTTAGGGAAGGAAATGCTTCTGCAAAGTACCTGTCCATCAAAGGAAAACACGCAAATATTTGTCCTAATTATGTGCATTGCCACGTGATGCTCACAGGCAACTGCACCGCAGTCCTCCAACCTGGATGTCCAAGTTAATCCTGTGAAGTCCAGGTCCATGGACCACAGTGTGGTGGATTATTTGTGTTTTGGCCTAGAGGCTGCAGGGTTTGGACTCCTCCATCAGTCGCTTTAAGAGAAAGCTGCTCAGTTTTGTGTCTAAACACAGCAGTGAGCTGCTGCTTTCTATCAGAGATCTGTAACCCTATTGATCCTCCCTTGTCTGGGCTGGGAGCTGGAGAACGGGTGACAACACCTGAGCCTCTTGGAGTCAATGGGAGGGTGAGAAATGCAGGCATTTCCCCACCTAGCAAAGGGCTTTCGCTTCATTTTCTCCTGCTGCCTCTGCTATCAGCTGCTGGGATCTTGTCTGCAACTTCTGCAGGGAGATAAATCCTCAGGGAGAGATATTGCATGTATCCTCTGTGGCTACGCAGCATCAGGGACTGTGTGGCTGCAATGAGTCTCTCCCTCTCCCACCCATCCTGGCGATTGCTCACCGAGGGTAAACCTCTCCTTTCCTTTTCCTCTCCTTGTCTCACTCCTTATCTCCTCCTGCTCCCCTGCATTTCCTCTTCCCTCCAACACCACCTTCCCTGCTCTAACACTGGTGGGTCAGGCTGTGGGCTGTGTTCTCCGAGGGGAATGTGGGTCTGGTGTGGAGCAGTGAGGGATGGTTTGGGCAGGACCATAAACCTCACATCGGTGCTGGTTTGCAAGGGTCTGAAGAACCAAGTATGTGGTTTTCTTTTCCGCATCCCCCCTTTCTCCTCCTGTAAGTGGGGTGGTGGCTGCTCTGCTGCTGCATCCCAACAGGGCCTGTTTCAGCAGCACTCAGAGGACATGATACCAAATCACTTTGGGAATGGTTTGTGATAAAAGTGCAATACAAACAGATAATATCATCATACTCTACTGTTAACAGGCTTAAATTCCAAGGATGGGGAGAAGCTCCTGTGGAGAGCAGAGCTATCTCTCAAATGCTTCTGCTGCAATTTAAAAGCACTCCCTAACCTGGGGAGGGTAGTTTCACATCTCTCTTTCTCCAGGGTATATATCAGGATTTCTGCCTGCTTGAGGCTGGAGCCCTCCATCCTGACTAGATTCAGCCATGGTTATTGCTCTCCATGAGTCCTGATGGAGCATGACGGAGGTGCGCAGCTGCACCCACACACCGACCTGCCTGTGTGTCCCCTTGGTGAGAACAGACCCTCGTACCAAGGGTGGTAACTTGTCTCCTTTCACCAGACCCTGCTCGGCTCCTGGCATAAGCTGTCTTTGCAGGTACATCTCCCTTCCCATGGGAAAACAGCTCCGGGTTCCCACTTTTCCACCCAGGATTAATCCTGGGCTGTGGCCAAGGGTCCCTTTACAAGAAGGACATGTTGGATGGTTGCAACAACCCCACTGGGGCCAAATCAGCTGTGAGCCTTCAGCATGTTTGCTGAATGGTGTCCCTGCAAATGTGTCACCTCTGTAGAGGCTGGATGCTGTCTGGCTCATCCTTTCCCCTGTCCCAACTCCCCACTTCCCTCTGCCCTTCCTTCCCAGCAGGATTTTGTCCCGAGCCATCAGGATGCAAACTTGAATTAGCACCGCTCTTTGGTCTGTGCCTTGCTGACTTGCCTCCTCACCCCCTCTCCCATCCTTCTGCAGGTCTCTTCAACCATCTCGTGGTGGGGTGATTTAAGCCACCTCTTTGCCATGTGATGAATGAGGCCAACTCTAACACCTGCCGTGTGACAGTGCAGCCCTGTGCTCCCATGAGCCACCCCTTTTGGGGCAGGCACTGAGGACAGCAGGGCAATCATTGCCTGGTTGTATTTATTGCTGCCACTATGGTCCTTGGCTGGTCCATATGGGAGAGTCCCACGGGTGAGGTAGGAGTCAGTAAAAACAAAAGAGAAAAAGAGAAAAGCATGAAAGGCCAAAATTGTTTTCCTAATTAAACCAAATATCCCACCCTTTCAATTTACATTGAGGGATGGAAATTGTTTCTCTTGGCTGGAAAGGAGGCATTTATATCCAGATGTTGCTGGTGTGGATGGTGTCTTGACTGGGCTTTTTTGTTTTGGTGCCTTTGTGAAATAGCTATGTTTTCATGTATTAGGTTTGGTTTCTGGTTTGAACAGTGGGTTCCTTAAACTGGGTCCTCCCTGGTGCTGCCTGGGAAGGCAGTGGGGGTGCCAGGGATGGAGAGTGGGTGCAGGAATGTCCTCAGCAGGAGGAATAGGAGTAGTAAGTATTGAGGAGCTCTGCTACAGCCCCTTAATGCCTTCATGAGAGCATCTTCAATCCCTGCCACTCACTCTCCCACCAACACCAGCTCAAGGCACGAGTGGGCCCCAGTTCAGCCATGTCTTAATTCTGACTGGTTTTAAGTCACTGCGTTTTCCCTTCATCATTTCTTTTGCAGTGGGGGCTTTTCCCCCACTTGGCATCATTTCCCTGCTCATCTCCGGCTCAGACAAGGCAGGAAACGTATTTTCAATGTATTAATTAAAATGCATTTGCAGCAGAACATCTGCATGGAGAGCGATAGATCACCAGAGTGTGTGTGCATGTGCGTGCGCGTTGCAGGCTTCCAGATAACGCATTGCTTTGCATAATTTATTCCAGCCAGCACAGCAATAAGTTTCATAGCCTGTGATCTTCAAGTATGTGATTATCAATCTGCAACCGAGCTCCACATGACCCAAACGTTAGATTATTGCCAGATAAACCTATAGGAGATGCAGGATGTTTGGATCTCCATCATCGCCAGCCAAATGGGTTGTATGGGATGAGATCAAATGCTCTCTTTTGTTAGATCCCACTGTACCGAAGCGATGGGTCTCCTCAGGTATTCATCACTGCCAGCTATTTGAGGAAAGGATGGTCTTTGCCAATGATGCTATTCAATTTCCTGATTGTTCAGCTCCTATCGGTTTAGCTTGGAAGATAATAAGATAAGAAACAGAGACTTCCCAGTCAATAAAAGGAAACCTCAGAGGCTTTTTCCATCTTGCGTCTGTCATACTTTGTTGATATTTTAGCTGCAGAGCATTTGACAGCTGGTTGTAAAACTCTTATTTCCCCTTTAGAGAATTAAATGAAGAACATTTAATTTATCCCGCCAGGGTTTCCCCAGGTGACCCGGGGAACAGGTCCCTTTCTGGCAGCTGAACCCAAACTGGAGGAATTTGGAGCTTTCTCCACCTGGGGGAGAAAAAACCTGGTGATTTCATTACCTCTATGCTTTGTTTTTTCATCATCAAGCCAATTCTGTGTTTTCCAGCATTGGTTCCACCTCCTGTGAGTTCCACAAACCACCTGGCCTTGCCAGAGGCAACCAGGATCTCCTGAGTGGAGATCTTGATGCAGGATTGCACTGGGGTCCATCCATCTCCAGGCACTGGTGCAGCTGGGAATGGCAACTGGGTGAGTTTGTCCTGCACCAAGCACATGGTGCTTCCCCCTTGGGGTGGGCAGACGTGGAGGCTGGTGCCTGGCTACATCAACTTGCGACATCCCAACCCATTTAGTGGGTCAGGACATTAATGGTCTAATGGTTAATGTCATTAATCAATATCAGGCGAAGGCTCCCTTAACTGTGCCAAGGGCAAGCGGCTGCCTCAAAGCAGCATAATAATTATGTATAGCCCAGGTAATTATTTTTGTCACATCTTCCTGGCAGGAGAAGACCATTTTGTGGGATGGGTTTAGCTACCTTCCTCAACATGCCTATGTCTTATTTATCCAGAACAATACGCTCAGCGTGATTTTTTTTTTTGCCTCCTGTTCCCTTTTAGCGTTGTTTCCAGCCCACACTGCTTTGAATTCAGTGAGGTAAATTGTGACTGGGAGGGGAAGCTGCAGAAATCCTCTGAACTCCCATTCTCCAAGCAAAACATTCCCCTGGGATCTGACGGCATCGCTGAGTAACAGGTCGTTCCCCTCCCAAGGGGCTTGCGAGTCTCGGTGGAGACAAATGCTATTTTGGATGGCTGTAGTCACTGCAGTCTCGTCACAGCTTTGCAGCCTCCCTGGCAGCTCCTTCCTTACCTGGGTACCTCTGAGTCAGCAGCCCCTCGTGCTGTGCTATTTTGAACGTTGTGTCACTAGAAGGGAAATTACCAGGGCCCTGTCGCTGTGGGTTGATGTGGATGGAGGAGAGTTGCTCCTCACACTCTTATGTCAAGGCTGCGCTCAGCCTGCCTGGACTTTGATGAAGAAGATGAAGGACCAGGAGGTCTCTGGTCCTGGGATGCTGGGGGAGAGGAGATGCACGGTGTGATTCATTCTGAACCCGTTTCCAAATCTCTTCCTGAATACACTCATGTTCCCCTTGATCTCTGGTCAGCCTTAGAATAAGAGAGGAAGCTGAGATGATGTTATTAATCCCAGATTTGGTGTACTGGATAGCTGGATTCCCATCTGAATTTACAGTTTGTCCACTGCTTTCATCCATCTTAGTTTTTTTCTGCTTTTCAGAGCTAAAGAGTTTAAGTGGCCATGGCTGAGACCCAACCAATCCTCTCTTGTGCCTTCACCTACGCATCTCGGCTGTTCTCTCCTCTCTGCCCATCTTCCTTTGGCCCAAATATCAATTAACCCTTAAATATCCAGGTGGTCATGCACAGGAACCAGTAGCCGGTCTCCATGGTCGCAGTCACACTGTTGCACTGACATTTCCCCTAGTTGTGGGCATCTTGAACATGCAGCTTGAAGGTGCTGGTGAGGTTTCCCTGTCTGGATTTAGCACCCCTTGTCTGTTGTATCTGCTGTGGATTTACGCAGCTTTGAAAGACACACACTATTTTGCATGGGGACAACCTCCAAAAGTGTTTAACACATGAGTTCTCACTCAAAGGTGTCCTTTCATTTACTGCTTTCACCATCAGCAATCTATAAAGGTTTAGGGTGCCTTAGGGAATTGCTTGCTTTAACATCTTTGCCTCAGTAACATCACGGCTGCTCCTGGTGCAAACAGGCATCTCCCCACCGCATCGGAGCATCGCCCATCCTCTCTGCCTTGGCTTTCTCCCTCCTCCTTCCTCTTCCTCTGGGTCTACTTGCAAAGTGTTCGCTATAACAATTGAAATGGATATAGTGGCAATTTGGGGAAGAGATGTTGTTTAAAGCTCTTTAATTTAAAGGATGCTAATTCACTCCACTCTAGCCTCAGGTGAGTTATCAAGCTATATGGAAGCCTCCTATAGTCTGTGTGACCAGTGGGAGAATGATTTTCCTTGGTCAGTATTTAGACACTTTGTTGAGCCCATGGCCTGCAGGGCATCCCACTGAGGGTGCTGAGGGGAACAGGGAGGTCAGAGGAGGCAGAGACGCTTTGGAGCACCATCCCCATGGAGCTGGGATGCTGCCATGGATGTTATATCCCTGGCTGGGGCTCCTTGTCCTGCAAACTCTCTCTTGTCTGCCCTGCTTGGGACCACAGCACAGCAGGAACCTGAGGCAGGGCTGTGTTCAGCAGCCAGAGATCTGTGTGAAGGCAGTTGCTGGGAATAATAAGAAGAAACTTGGCCACTGCTGACCCCCAGCAGGTCGAGTGCTCCAAGGGCTGTAGCTAACCCATGTGAAAAATTGGCTGGAGCCTATTTTTGAGACCTATTCAGCCTCCAAGCCAAGCTGGATAAATACCTCTTCAAGCCAGGGGGACAGCTCCAGTGAAAAGCTGCAGGGTAATTCCCTGTGCTTAAAAGACCCCCACACCCCATCCTGAATTATTCCTGCCCTGTGCCCCAGCGTGCTCCCTTATCTCTCAGGCTGCACCATGTGCCCCTGCTCAATTGCTCTGCAATCTCCCCTCTGTGTGATATTGCGGGATAGTCCACCGCATTAGCAAGTGCAACTTGTTTTTACTGCCCAGTGTCTCTCTGTGCAATATTTCACTGTCTTTCTGGCTATTATCCTGGCGGCACAAAGTCCCATTGAAATTCATGGTGCAAGTCGCCCATTTGTTTCCTTTGAGCTTTGCAGGGTTGTTCTGTGCAGCTTTATGCATATCACTTTTGCGATGCAAAGTGAGGGTAATGACTTTACCTGCTCTCTTTCAAAGCACTGAACAAAGCCTGTCCCCATGCTGTAGACTGATTTTGGAGTATTTGTTCTAGGGTTTGGGAGGGATGAATCAGAGCTCTTAGGGAATGTGCAATCTGATGCTCTGTAAATAAAAAGAAAGTCATGCTGCTTCTACGTGTCTCCAAGGCAGGAGTGTGATCATGTCAACCTTTCTTGCTGGGGGCCAACTTCAGGGATGGCTTTGGCAAAGCCAAGTAATTTCATCTCAATGACAGCCCTAGAATAGCATCGCTTGGCTTTGCTCTGCCTTTTGAAGGACAAATGAGGCCTCACACATGACAAAGTGAGGCTCCTCAAGCAGAGGGTCAGTGGAGACAACCTCAGATGGACACAAGGAGTGTAGGAGAACCAAAGTCAAAGCAACAAAGGGAAGACTTTGCTCTGAAGACCTTCAGACCCAGGCTGACTTGCCTCCGTCACCACGCCAAAAGAACAGCATGCCTTTAGTGTCTTAAATGAGGCCCCCAAATCAGTGGGCACTTGTAAAAACGAGGGTCATAATGTCTATGCTTGGGTCTGTGCAGTGCCAAGAAGGGCAGAGACAAGTCTTTTCTCTCTATCCACTGGTGTTTGGAGGTAGCTAAGAGTACAGGGTGGATTTTGGACGCTGGATTTTGGACATTGCTCTGGGATGTGTGGCTTGGAATGTGTGTTTTGTTGGGCTATGGCACAAATTGCAATTTGAAGATTTGATGGCAGACTCCTTGGCTTGAAAGCACCTGCAAGCTGAGAGTTGTTCATCAGAGAGACTTGTGAATAACACTGAAAAAATGCACTGGAGAATTTCTCATTCTCTTCACGGACAATGTGTGTATGAGAGAGAATTAAAAAAAGAGAGAGAAATATCTTTAAAGAAATTACACATTGTGAATTATTCACTCTGTTTACTCACTTGGAGGTCCTCAGGTGGAAAGAACTATATATTCTGCGCTACAGTAGCATGTCAGGGTACCCGGAGGGGACGAAAGAAACCATCAACTGTGGGATGAGTCCCCTGGGGCCTTTGTGAAGGACACCCAACCTTTGCTGCACTGAAGGCAAAGTCATAGCCAGAGGATCCTTATGCTCCACAGGGGTGCAAGCACAGTAGGGAGATAGTGATCAGCATCAGTGAGGAAGAATAGGACCAAATCAAGCCTATTTCCAAACTTTGGTGGTCAATACAAGCAGCACATGGTGTAGGGAGGTGTCTCTTTCTGAGATGCGGTTGAGTGCTTGAGTGCCTGGATGACAATTCCATCATCCTCATGGAATCACCTTAGCTGCCAGGCACAGCAAGTAAAAGTAGAGCTAGAGACCAAACCAGTCCTGGATGTCTCCACCATCTCTGGGTGGAAGGCCTTAAGCAGAGCGATTCATGATGTACAATCACTCTGCATCTGGGCTCTGGGCTGGCAGAACCCAGCCCCACTCCTGATGCCTTTCACTGGCATAAAATTGACTTCTTCAGGGTTTCAAAGAAAAAGAAAAGAAAAATAAAATCAGAACAAATGGGAAGCTACAAAAACGCATCCGAGCTCCCAAGTCTACAGCAGAGGTGATTTGCAATGGGTAAGGTTTTAGCACCCTGAAAAATTGGGGTAATGATGTGCAGTAATATTTGTCATCACTGAGGCTGAGTGTGTTCAACAAAAATGTTCTGAAATGCAGCTTCTGCCTGAGCCTGGTAAGTCTTTCCCAAATGTAAATATCAGTGTTGTTTTCCAAGCATTCTTTAAATACCATAAGGCCTTAGTCCACTTACAGCACTAACAGCTCATAAAATGTCATTTTTTATTTTCTAATTAGTCTGATGATTTTTAGATAGGATTTGACAACAACAGCAAAGCAGCATCTCAGGCTGCAGGAAATTATCCCTTGGATAGCAAGTCACCCACAGCCACACTGGCACAGCGCTGGGAACCGCATGGCAGCATCCCCTTGTATTGCTGGATGGTGACTCGGCGGTGGGGCAGATCTACTCACCCTCCAGTGGGGGACACCAACCAGTCTCATAGTGATGTGGAGGGGGAAAATCATGCTCTTCCCACAAGGATTGTTCTCCCTTTCGATCCCTGTCATGGCACATTTTGCACGTGCCTGCAGCAGGAGCTTGAGGCACAGCCCTCGGAGCACTGGATGGAGCAAGACTGGTTGGATTTTTGCCCTGTGTGCACAGTGGGTCGTTGCTGTTCTGAGTCTCACTGGGGGGGTTCAGACACTTGAAGTCATTGCCTTTTGGCGGGGAGGAATGGTCTAACTGAGCAAAGGACCCCAGACCTCCATCCCTTGCCCCATGTGGGGTCCCGTGGAGGTAAGGTGGGCACATTGGACTCTTCCCCCAGGCTCTGCACAGAGGCAGCCACAAGGCTGTCACATTGCCACCTTTTCCCTTGGTCTCCCCTATAATGGGGAGTGCTTTTTTCCCTTGGAGGACACCAGGTTGTCACAATCTCTGTGACACAAACAGAATGTAGGATTGAGCCCTGCTGCTGTGGGCACTGCGTGGGGACAGCTCAGCCCCTGCCCTGAGTGAGGCCAGGAGGGACATCACTCGCCCAAGGTCACATCGTGTTTTAGAGCCATTGATGTCCTTACCTAACTTAACACCTTCCTGTTGTGCATGGATGAACAGAGCCCTGCCCAGCCAACGCTTTGGCTCTTGCTCATCATTTCCCTTCCAGGTGATGCTACAATAGGTAACAGAAGAGCTCTTGTTCCCGTTACTGCCATCACATCACTGGGAGAAGCAGCCAATGTTTTATTAACCGGCTCTCCCTCCCATACCACTTGTTAAACTGGGTTAGGACTGCTTGAACCTGCTGTGTCAGACGTCATCTTCTGCTAGTTGAGAGCCCAGCAGAGGCTCTCCTGACCCAAGACACCTTTCTCACAGCACTCCTCCCGCCGTCGTGCGTAAATAGATCAGTCATCCCAGCAAGGCGACGTCTTCTTTTACTCCTTCCTGTCTTTAATAATATTATCAATGTCTGGTTTAGATTTTTACTAAATATAGGGCCAGAGGCTGGGCTGGCGTCAGTTCCTCTCAGAAGAACTGGAACAGCTTGCTCAGAAGTACTTATTTCTTTTATTAATTTATCTTGGGTTGCAAAGTTGTTAGATTGCACCACATCTTTTCATCCCCCCATTGGCCTGGTGGAAATGATGCCACTCTAAAGCCTGTCCTTGATCCATGGGTGAGGCTTGAGGTTTGGGGGAGCCTGCCTCTCCCCAAGCAGCCTTGGGGAATTGGGTGCAAAGAGGCTTTTGCAAACCTTCCCTCTCCTTGCTGCTGATCTCTGTGGGTGAAGACCTGCAATGGAGCACGGTGCTGGTGGCATCCCTGTCCCCTCCAGATGATTCCTTACAGGTGCCATGGGCCAGACCAAACTCCAGGGCTGGCCTGAACCTCCAGTGCTTCCGGCACCAAGGAGGGGGCTGCACCCTGGGACACCCCATTCCTGGCTCCAGGGGGGGCCTGGCAGTGTCCTCCTCTGCCCAGGGAGACGTGACAGCTCGCTGATGCAAGCCCTGTGCTGGAGAGCCTTCCCCAGCAGAGGCACAGGAAGGATGGGAGACACTTGACCCCATGGTACCCTCATGGTGGCCCCCCGCCTATTTCATGTCACTGCCTGTGCATTTATTTGTCCAAAGCAATTTAAATGGGAACTACTTGACTACAGGGCATCCCATGGGATGAGGGAGAAATGGGATATCCCTGCTCCAGGAGGGGAGGGGTCTCCCATGCTTCCAGGGCGTGTGAGCCCAAGTGGTGGTTGGGAAGGGGAAGGGAAATGGGAAGGGGAAAGGGGAAGGGGAAAGAGGAAAAGGGGAAGGGGGAAGAGGGGAAGGGGAAAAGGAAGAGGAGGGAGAAGGGGAAGGGGAAGAACCCCAAAGCAACCAGCTCACACAGAGACCAAGCCCCACAGCCTCCCCAGTGGGTTGGGGGGCAGATGAGGGCTGTAGGGCAGAGGATGCTGGAGCCCCTGTCCGCTCCATCACACAGGGGGGCCTCCTGCCTTTCCACGGGCGCTTTCCCAGGGCTGTGTCTAACGCAGTGAGCACTGTGCCAGGTTGCCAGCTGCTGTCTGGAGAGGGGCCATGGCTTGCCTGTTCCCAGGCTGTCTCCCAGCTCTATTACTCCACACTTCAGGATTTTTGGCTGTGGTGGTGGTGTTGCTATTAAACTGAAATGTCTCTCCTGCACCCCACCTTCTCTTGTCTTCCCTGCCACCTCCTTGCAGGGCTGCAAAAGGCACTCACAGGCTTGGAGATGGGTTTGGAGATGGCTTGAGACACCTTGGGCCACCACAAGACATGCACTGGACAGTCCTTACCTCAAATGACAGTGCCTGAGGGGAGAGAAGAGCACTTTTATTCTGAGGGCTGTCTGAGTGCCAATCACCCTGAAATTGTGTGTTGTGATGCTAAACCAGTATAAAAACTCCAAGCAGGAAGGGGGGATGGCAGGCTCTGGGTCAAATGAGGGGTGGTCTGGGGCAGGAGGAAGGGGAAGGGCTGAGCACAGGGTGCTGGGGACCCCAACGTGCATCACTGTCCTGGCTCTCCCAGCCCCTGTGGTCCCAGTGTCACCTGAAGCTGCACAGCTGGGCCCAGTTTGACCCATGGAGGTTCAGGTTTGGTGTGAGGGGTGTCCCCGTGTGTGCACGATGTCGTTCACGCACCATGGGGAAACACACAGAGGTGTTCAGATGGGCTCACAGACAGACACACACTTGCATAAATACAGACACACTCCCCCCACGGCCTGTCGCACACACACAGATACCCCCCGACACACAGACACACACCCCACACAGCCATCCCCGCACCCCCCGCAGTGTGTCACCACATGCACACACAACCAGTGTCACACACACAGGCAGATGTCCCCGACAGACACACTCACACCTTCACAAACCCCTCCCCAGCGCTACTCGTACCCCCCGCGAGGTGTCACACACGCAGTGTCCGTGTTGCACACACAGTGTCACACACATCAAGTGTCACACGCACAGTGTCACACACACAGTGTCACACATGCACACGGTGTCACACACACACAAACACAACCATCTCCCCCCCTGCCCCGCTCCCAGCCCGGCTCTCCCGGACAAGCCGCTTATCGCTCCATGTCGTGACAGCACGCCCGGACCCAGCCGAGTCGCACGGAGCCCGGGCGAGCCAGGCTCAACCGAACTGGGCCGTGCCAAGCCGAGCTGTGCCGAGCAGAGCCATACCGAGCCATACCGAGCCGAACTGGACCGCGCTAGGCCGAGCCGAGCCGAGCCGCACCGCCGTGCCGTGCCGAGCCGAGCCGAGCCGTGCCCATCCCATCCGCGCTGAGCCGTGCCGATGGGAGCCCCCCGGGCCTGGCAGCGCTGCCCGGCGCCGCCTGCACGGGCAGGGCTCTCCGCCTGACGCAGTGAGGAGCTGCAGCCCTTCTCTTCTCGGAGGCCGGCTCCAGCATTGGGATTTGCTCGGCTCAGGCTGCGTTTCCCTGCCCGCCTCCTGCCCCCGGTCCGCCCGCCTGGAAGGGCGCGGGGAGCCGCAGCCGCGGGTGCTCCCGCCGCCCATCACCGCGCCTCGGGGCTGGGCACGCCGCCGAGCGCCGGGAGCCGCCGCCGAAGCAGGTAAGTGTGACCGCAGCCCCCGCCGCAGCCCGCCCGTTCATCCCCCCCTCCCTCCCGGCCCCGACCCCCGGCTGAGCCCCCCGGTGTCTCCCCGCCGCGGCGCCCGGCGGTGCCCGGGGACCCCGAGTGCCCGGCGAGCCCCGCGCAGCCCCCGGTGGCCGCTCCCTGTCGCCAAACTTTTGGCGGCTGCAGCCCAGGATGGGGCTCGGCGGGCGGGGACCGCGGGGCGGGCGGCGGGGGGAGCGGCGCGGGGGTCCCTCCGGTGCGACGGGGCGGGCGGGCCCGGGGCTCCCCACCCGCAGGGTCGAGGGCGCGGAGCCGGGGGAGCACCCCCTGTCCATGGGGGATCCCACCCTCGGGGTGTCCCCCCCACCTGCGGGGTGCATCCCTGTGCCTGCGGGGTGCATCCCTGCCGCCGCTGCAACTGTTGCCCGCGGGAAGCCGCGGTGCTCCGGGATTAGAGCCGGTGCCGCGGGCAGCAATGTCCTCTCGGGGATGGGGTGGGGTCCGCTTCGGGCGGTGTGTGTGTGAGTGCCTCACCCAGCACCCCAAATAACCCTGGTGGCCTCAGGCCTGGGGGCTGTGGTAGCGCCGCTCCCGGCTCTCTCCCCCTGCCCCCCCAATCCCTCTGCATTCCCACGCCGGCAGCTCGGACCTGCCTCCCCACATGCGCTCCTCCAGCGGCTATTTCGGTCCTCGCGAAACGTGCTGCACATAGAGCTTTAATTAAAGGAAATCAGTTGAGGGGGGCAGGTGTGGGGGTCCCTGTTCCGGTGGGGGGGACACGGCATCCGGCCGGTGTCCGGTGTCCGAGACGGCGCCGGCCCCGCATCCTCGCCCGGTGCGGCTGCGGGTGGACGGCCCGGGGGAAGCGGGGAGCAGCGGCCGGTTTGTGAGTTTGAGCCGCTTTCGCTTGCTTGTTTTCAAAACAGGGAGTGGGGGACAGGCGGGAGCGTGTTCCTGCCCGGTGGGTGTGTTGCAGTTTTAATTCTAATGACAGACGTTGCTGTAAAGTTCCGTCTCAGTTCCCAAATTCAGGCTGAGCCCGCAGGACCGGGGCGGGTGTTGAACCGCGGCCGGAGTTACCAATGAATTTTCTTGACTGCATTTTGATAAAGCTTTAATGAAGCGGGGGTCCGCGAGGGGTGCCCCGTCCGCACCCCTGCGTGGGGCTGGGATGCTCCCCTCCTTCTTTGGGGGGGATCCCTGTGCAGGACACCCCCCCCCCCGCCTGGGTCCTGCCTCACATTACCGGTGATGCGGTGCCCGGGGATGCCAGGGGGGGTGGGGGGCAGCTCCCCCCCGGGCAGACCCCCTCCAATCATCCCAAACACCCCTGTGGTCCTCAGCTCCATCCCGCTCGACGTGGAGCGGGGCTGCTTCACCCGTGCGCGGCGGGACCCGGCCGCGCAGCAGCGTCCCGGTGCTGGGGACATGCTGGCCAGTCGGGGTGTCCCCTCCCCGCACCCTCCTCTCCTCCTCCAGCTCTTCCCGGCCAGAAACCTCCGCACCCCCGCTCATCCCTGCCTTCCCGGGGCCGGGCAGCCCGTGGGAACCGCGATGCTGCCCACATCCAGGCTGTGATTTGCAGCCCCACGGAAGGAAGGGAATGGGGGGCCAGTATCAACAGGCTCTCCCGAGGCTGGGGCCTCCGGGCTCAGGCAGTCACAGCCGCTCACACCTTCCTCCCATCAGCTCCGAGCTCTTCGGTGCCGGTTTTGCACGGTATGAAATATTTAGAAGTTCGCAGCGGTGAATAAAGCGATCGTTAATAGGAATTGATGGCAACGCTGGCCAAGGGGGTGGCACCGCCTGTGCAAACGGCGCGGCTCACCGGGGAGCGGGCGGGGCCCTTCGGGGAGTATTTTTAAGGGGTTTCACCCCAAGTTAACGGCTTGTCGCTCTCAAGGCTCCGGCAGCGCCCAAACCCAGACGCTGCTCTTCACATTTCCGACGGTGTCTTTAAGGGGAAAAGCGGATTTTTCCGCCCTGCCTGGCTGGAAAGAACAACCCGATGTCTGTGCAAAGAAGAGGCATCTCCCTCCTCCCCCTCGAAGTTTAGCACCTAAAATACCCCCCTCCGGCACCTCCCGCTTGGCACCTTGACGGTCTCAGACCAGTCCAGAGCCCCCGGTTTTGCCCTGGCCTGGCGGGGTATAGAGGCAGCGGGGGGAAATGGGCAGCGGGGTGCTTTTGGTGGGATCCAGAAGGTGTCCCCAGCCCCCCAAAGTGCAGCGGGGGGCCAGGCAGTGCTGGGCAGCGGGGGGACCGCCGTCCTGCGGAAGGCTGGGGCAGGAGTGAACTTGGCTCGGTGACTTGGAGGGCCCTGGGATATGTGGGGGACACGGGCCGGGGTCCGGTGCCTGCCGGGCCGGGGAGCCCGGGCTCCCCACACCGGGCTCAGCCGCTCCGAGCTTGAGTCAGCGCTTTTGTAAGCGGCGTGGATGGGGCAGCGCTCCGCGGAGCGGGATGCGGTCCTGCCGCTGAGGCAGCGGGAGAGGGGGAGCAAGGACGGGCTGGGCTGGGGGCGAGCAGAGAGGGGAAGAGGGGTCGAGGTATACCCGGGGGGTACGGGCCCACCCGCGCCCTCTCCGCGGCAGCCGCTGCTCAGTAGCGCCGGGGAGTGGGATGGGGCGGGCGGAGGGCGACCCGACGCCCCGGTGACGGGCGCCAGACACCGTCTGTAATCCCCCAGGCGGGTCGGTACCGTGCCCACTCCCCCTGGCACCGCGCTGGGGTCGGTCCCACGGCCCCGGTGCTGCGTGTCCCGATCCCGGCCGCCGCTGCGGGCTGGGGCAGCGCCGCTCTGTGACAGCAGAAAGTGGCTGGAAAGGGGCGAGGCGTCACACGCTCTGCCTCCGGGAGGCAGGGAAACGCTGAGGGACCGATGGGAAGGCATGAATGAATGAATCTCCATAAAGAGCCCCAAGCAGCAGGGAGAGGGAGAGAGGAGGAGGAGGAAGGAGGAAGAGCCGGAGCAGGGCAGGCAGCAGCAGATGTGACGCCGGCAGGTAAGGAGGTGGCGGTGGTCGCACAGCCCCGCAATGGCAGGTTGGGGGGCACAGCCGAGAGGGGGGACAGGAGCTACCGGGACCCCGCGTGTTTGGATTTTATCTTTATTTATTTTATTTATTTTAGGGGGGATGTTTCCCTACTGAAAGATGTGGGATTCCCCAAACTTCCCAGGACTCCCCCCACTTCCCCATCCCCCGGTACTGCCGCCCCGCGTCCCCGCTGGCTGCGGGGGGGCTCCGGGCTGAGCCCCTTCCCCGAGGCAGCCCCTCCGGCTTGTGCTCGGCGCTGCCCGCCGCGGCGGGAGCCGTGCCCTGGCCTTGCCGAGCCGGGGGAGCAGCTCCACGGAGGTGACCGGCACCGGCGGCCGGACCTGTCCTGCACCGGGGCAGCCCCGAGCCGGGCCCAGCGCACCCACCGGCAATGAAACCTCCTCGGCCTGGCGTCTAGATGCACCCTACGGGGGGCGTACAGGTCCTGCTTCGGGAGGAGGTCAGTGGGGAGCTCCTCTCCCGCGGTCTCCGTCCCCGCTGACGTTATGTAAGGCAGAGGAGTGTGTAGCGCTAGCACCGGCTGAAGCACCGGGAGCTCACCCAGGGATGCCTAGAGCGGAGCCCAGCACCGTCCGACTGCTCTCCATCCTCTGCCTCACCTACCCTACTGCTTGGGGTGAGCCACCGCGCTACCTTCTTCCTCCTGCCTGCTGCCTTCTGCCCCCCGGCCGCTTCCTCCTTCCCCCTGCCCACTGCAGGGATTGTGCTTGTGGGTCGAGCAGGCGGGCAGCTGGACAGCAGGGCAGCATACACACACATACATACACACGCATGCATACACACATACACACATGCATACACATGCACACACACAAACACCCCTTCCCAGCCCTGCAGCCCGCGCTTTGGCTCTTGTGCAGAGCTGCCCTGCACTAATGCTGCCCATGTACATGCACACACCCCCCGTTTGCTGTAGCAGCTTTGCTCTCGCAGATGGGTCCACTCCGAAGCGATGCGCGCTAGAAGTGTTTATGCACAGACACCCCGCGGTGGGTCACGCTCTTGCACACACACGTGGGGCAGCGCACGCTGTGGGTGCCCGCCAGTGCCGGCGCAGGGGTGCTGGGTGCTGTCTCAGGCAGGGATCTCGTGTGGGATGGGGCTGGCTCCCAGCCCGGGTGAGCGCTGGGGAAGCTGCAGGCCTGGCAGGGCAGCCTGGCTGGCTGCGGTGGGCAGCTCTGCGGCTGCCCGCAGCGTTCCCCTCCCTGACCGAGGTGCTCCGAGCGGGGATCAATAATGCTTTTCTGATTGGCTTCAATTCCCCATTCAAAGTAGTCACTGCATTAGGACTTGATTTTTTTCCCCTTTGACTCCGGGCCAGATTAGATTGTGAATTTGGCTGATTTCAAGCAACTGGGGGAGGGAAGAGTCATACAGAGAGTGAGAGAGAACTGAAATATCCTACAGGATCCCCTGGAGGGGAGAGAAATCAGGTCTAGATAAGAGCTTGTTCTCCCTGTCTGGCTAATGCTTTCCTGTTTGATGATCAGAAAACACAAGATCTAACCTCTCACCAGGACGGCTTAACTATGAAAGGTCAGGCTTTTGGTTTGTTTGAGGTGCAAGGTTTATTATTAAGAGCTATGGATTATTTATTACGGTTCTCCCATCCTATGCTAAATGTAGGATTGCACAGTGCATGCAAACAGAAGGATGTGGCCGGTGCTTCCGAGGTTTCCGAGTCGAGCTCTGGATGTAGCGCTGCGGTTGGAAGAGCTGCGGTGGGGACATGTGGTCCATGCCCTGGAGAGCCCAGTGCTGTCCTGCCTGTTTGTAGTCTCAACCCCATCCTCAGGCATTTTTCAGTGATGCTTATTTCCCCTGTGCATGTGCTGCGGACAAGTGACCAGGTTGTGCCAGTGAAACCCAGTGTCCCAAAGGGACAAGGGAAGCAGCAGCCAGGTACATCCTAACTGCACTGGCCCGGGTGGAGTTTCCCTGCTGGTTGCTCCAGGGCTGTGATTTCACACCAAGAAAAGCTACAACAGCAGCACAGCAACACCCGCAGCATCCCAGCTGCTGGCACTTGGCTGTGAATTGGTGTTAACTCCAGGTGTAGCAAAACCCTGGGATTAGGTGATTTCTCTGCAAAGAGCACTAGAAAGCCCAGTGAAGCAGAGGGACTTAAGGAGGAGTTGTTGCAGGGCAGTGAGAAGCTTCAGGAGGTGAGGATGTGGGGCTTGGGGCTTGCTGCATGTAGGTTGTGCCTTTTGGAGCTGTCTGTGATGGTGGAGCTGGTAGAGGCATCAGCAAGGCTTTTAGGTGGAGGGTGGAAGAGGGGGGGGAAGTTGCTGTAGGGGGGGCATGAGCTGGGAGCACAGCTTTGAGCAGTGTTTTGCATGATCCAGTGTGGTTGCTGGATTGTTTTGGTGTTATGAACCCAGGGCCTGGGGAGCGTCTGAGTGAGCCTGATGGTGGGGCAGCTCTGGGGCTGAGTGTAGTGAGGTGGAGGAGTGATGGTCACTGGCAAAGTGGGCCCAGAGGAGGCTGGTGGGGAGGAGAGGAGCTGGGTGGGCTCAGTGGGATGGCTATGGAGCCATGTATGGCCCCAAAGTGTGGGTGAGGAAGGAGGCAGAGCTGTGAAAGCAGTAGGGCTATGGGGACCTTGGGAAGAAGGGGCTGGAGTGGAGACCCTGAGCCCTGGTCCCATGTCTGCTACGCCCTCAGGAGAGCAGTGGCAGCCAGGGTGGTAGGGGCTTGGTGCGCAGAAAGGGGAGGAAGAGCATGAAATGATATGTGAGGTATAATTTGGCTGCTGGAGTGGTGAATGTATGTATGGAACTTAGTGCAAGGGTTGTCCAAGACATCCCTGTAATAGGAGCAAACAGCAATAAGTGCCTAAGAAAGGAGCTGTGAGAGTTAACTCCAGGTAAGGGGGACCTGCAGCCCCCAGGCACCCTGAGGAACTGGGGCAGGAAGGTCTGGAGAAGGCAGCACTGAGGGTGCAGGGTGTGGATCAGCCTGTGTAAGGGAGCTGGAGGGACATGGTGGGGGGGCCAGGGAGGTGGAAATGAGGTTGGTGTGGTTATGACAGCAGCCTGAGAGAAAGCTGTATGCGTTTAGAAAACCCAAACCTCAACAGGCAAAAACCCCCTCCTACCAATCAGGGGAGGATTATGATGTGTGGTCTGGGTCCAGCCTCTCTGCTGCCTAGCATCACCCCCCATGCAGTGTAAGGTTCAAGGCTTAATTCAACATGACCCAGTGGCTGGAGAGCCACTGATAATGAGAGCCCTCTGCAAATGAAATCGTGGCCAGCTGCCTTGGGGAGCAGAGCATCCCACACCCCTGTCACGGGAGCCCAAGCATGTTCTCCCTTCTGGGTACCAGCAGGGGAGAATTGGATGTCCCAGGATGTGGTCCAGATCTGTAAGCCCTGTTCTGCTGGGTGGGTCCTGCCCAATTTGGGCACCAAACCATCAGGCTTTTTGTTCAGACACACACATCATATGTGTTCAGGGCTATTGGTGGGAAAAGCCAAGTGAATGCACCCCTGATGGCTTTCCCCACCCCTCTCCCCTTTGTGCTTAGTGGGGACCGGAGGGGAAAACTCCAAGGTTTGGGTTTTTGTCTCCTCCACTTCAGCATTTCTTTAGGAGCTGAACAAGGGCAATCTCTGTAGCTCACTTGTATTTTTAAATCAGCAGGAAGAAGTGTATGGAAATGTATGTGTTTCACTGTATCAGCTGCTACCAGCTTTTAGCTTTATTACAGTAAGTGCAGAGTTTTTCGTGGGCCAAACTCATTCATTGGATTTAATGGAGTTAAACTGCACGCAGTTTTGGCAACTTGTTTGTGTATATCTTCGTAAAATGGACAGGCAGAGATAATAAATTCTATACTTTCTATGGCATCTTTTGGGGAAAAGCCTTCCAATATATCTTATAAACAACATGTATATTTTGCTACAGTATATGCTCATATCTAAGTACAAGGCACTTCAATGCTGGTGGTTTTTTTTCCCCTTTCCTAGGGCTATATATATGTGTGAACTTGGATTCACCTGTGTATTTTCTCATGCTGCTTTCCTTACAAGCGTCTTTAGCGCTTTAAACAATTTCATTGGATTTCTCTTTCCTTTTGGTGTATTTGTATCTCTTCCTAAAATGCAGGTGTAGTAAGAGCTGTAAGCCTTGCTGCAAAGGGCTTGGGAGGAGGGAAGAATAATGCATGTAAAGCCTCTTGCTATATAGCCAAAGTAAAACTGTCCCAGCTGCAAATACAATATCTCAGGACCTTTCACAGGTACAAACATCTGCTGTGAAACCTTTGAGGGTTCTTTCTTTCCCTTTTTCCTGAGATGCTGTTTTCTTCCTTTTCCAAGGTGTGATAGTATCAGTTTCTTGACGTATTCTGGGCTTAGCTCCTGCTTGTGCAGGGCCTTTCCCAGTATAACATGCAGCAGACTGACACTTGAAGCCGTAGAAAATCATTATTTGTAGAAGATGGGTTTGTTTTCTGATAAGGTATTTAGTGTTTTTTTCCAGGCTCTAAGCAAATTAGACCCAGACCTGTGGCTATTTGGTGTAGGGAGGGAAGGTGGTTGATGAGCTGAGCTGATTTATTACACAACTATGACATATCAAAAGGTTATCACTGCCCTATATGGACCACTTGGTGTGTGGAGTTGAGGGGAGAGGGTATAAATACATGGGGTAAATGCAAAACAATGGTGAGTGACAAGGACATAAATCTGGAGGTTCTGGTGACATTAAAATAAATTGTGGGTAGTAAGGCACGAGATATGTGATGTCAAAGGAACCCTAGAATGTATTTATATCCGAGGTCAGGATTTGCTGGGGTTTCTAAATAATGCATTAATTCAATTACACATTCTTAACTGGTGTTTGCTCAAATTGGAACAACATCATTCATTTACTTTTACTGCCTCTTATTTTTACTTTGCTGGTGTGGTGGGCTTCATTCTTTTCGACTCTTTTCCCCTCTCTGCTTTGTGAGGCTCATAACACCCAGCTGTGATGCTCACACCATCACTGCAGCTTCTTTGATAATACCCATTTCCCATATTACGAACATCTTTATGCTCACAGGCTGCGCAGCACTGACCTGACTCTAACTGGAGATAGGGGGAGAAAAAGAGCCCAGATGTGAAGCAGCTCCTTTCAAATGCTGAGCAGCATCCTTTCTTGGTAAAGCAGGGTGCTTGGCAGCATGCTGGAGCAGGATTAGGCCCTTTGGGCTCCTCCAGGCAGGGGTCTTATGCATGTGTTTTTGTTTTCCTCCTTGGAAACTCACATGGATGCTCCCTGTCCTTCTGGTCTCTGGTCTCAGGGCTGCTGCTCTCTGGTGCTCAGGGATGGGGAGACAGGGTGCTGCTGTGTGTCACCCACTGGGGCTTGTGTCTGTTGGCTGCTGCATGAGAAGAGTCGAGGGATAACACCTTCAACATCGTGCCCTTTCTCACATTGTCCTGAGGGTAGACGTGCTCTTGAGAGCTGCTCTCGAGTGTTTGCTCTTCAGCTTCTCCTGGGAAGGAAAGCTGGGTCAGGGGCATGTGTGCAGGGACAAGGCTGGTGGCCGGGGCTCTGGTTCTCTTTACAAGCTAGGTTTGGGGTTAGCACTTATCTGCAATAAATGTATTAGCTGCTTTATTTAAGGTATGTGATGATAACAGAATAGGGAGGCTAACACAAGCCAGGACTGCTCCCTTCAAGCCGTGCCTTCCAGAATGCTTGTCCCAGGTTTGCAGTGAGCAGGTTGGGTTTTCCTACTCACCACCCTGTTTCTTCCTTTAATTCTTGTTTCTGGCTTCGCTTCTCTTCCCCACCCGCTGCCCACACTCTCCTCTCGCTCGGAGGCAAGCGATGCAGCTCGAA